>NC_081405.1:181278602-181612769 GCF_030272615.1 Cryptomeria japonica
AAATTCCTAAAATATTGGATGCACGGGGGGATGAGACAAGAAAATGAATTTAAAATTCCTTGGGAAGGGGAAAGACATGGGAGAATGTGAGATTTTGAAATCCTTGAAATGACCCAAGTGGGTGCATTTAAGGTGGAAGGTGAGGAGGGGAAAAGTGGATTTAGCCATTTATGGCTATGAGTTGACTTGGTGGCTAATCATGGGGATTAGCCACTAGAAAATGATTAAGAAGGAGGCTTAGGTGAGATAATGAGGTAGAAGACAAGTGGGATTTGTAGGAGGATTTTACAAGAGGAGAGAGAATGAGTGTGGGAATTTAAAATTGGAGAATAATGTTAAGCATGGTTATGAGAGATTCTAGAAGAACTAATTAGGCTAATGAGAGTTTAGAAAAGTGATTTGTAGGAATCACTTGATTTAGTAGATTAATTAACTAAAGGGATTTTAGAAGAAATAAATAATTACATAACTTTAGAAGAATAGGGAATAATTGATTTATTAAATAAATCAATTATCTAGACTATAGTGACAAGATTAAATTAAATTAATGTTGAGAAGAATAAGGACTAACATAATTAAATAAATTAATTATGTAGAAAGGATAAAATTAATTAAATACTTAATTTAATTAATTTTGCACGTCTACATTTTGCCCCTTTTATGCAACGACAAAATTGGCGGAGGGTAAATGACAAAAGAAAAAGGATGCCCCAGCGTGAAAATGTGGGTGGTATATGCCCCCTCGAGAATTTAATAGAGAATTTTTGAAATTTTTTTGGAAAATTCTTGAAAAGAAGAAAGAATGACAGATGAGAGAAGAAAAATGAAAAAGATGATGAAGTGAAGAAAGCGGTAGAAAGATGAGAAAAGGTGAGGAAGGGAGCCATAAGGGGCCCCATATAAGGCCCACAGGGCCCAAGGAAGGGTCATTGTGACATACACCTATTGGAGAATAGAGAGCATAGAGCCCTTGGAGAGAGAGATGGCACACATTCCGTTCATGAGCACCACACAAAGAGGGTCCAACAACATGAGAGACTTGCTCACTATGGCCCATCGGTATGTACCCTAGACCCACTCAGTGTTTTGGCAGATTAGGGAAAAATTTTAGGGCTAGAAATAGGTTTTGAAGGGTAGCATGATGGAGGTGTTGATCGCCATTTCAGTGCCACCACCCTAGGTTAGCGTGTGTGCTTGCACACAACGTGAACACATGCAGGGTAGGAGTAAAGAAAGGGGATTAGGGCAAGCACATGCGATTAATGCATGCGCTCATGCTGGTCAACGTGAAGGAGGGGTCAACAGGGTCAAAGGGATGTGGGTTTGTAGATCAACGCCTCCGTTTGTGGCACAACGTGTGCGCCATGATTTTAGCGCATACGCAGGACTGATTTAGCGCATGCACTGGGCAAGTAGAGGTGGGAGAATGAAAGGTAGAATAAGGATTAAAAAGGCTCAATAGGGCACTAGGACGCCCCAAGGGTAGATTATAGGCTAGAATTGGCTAGAATAAAAGAGGATTAGGCTAATGAAGTGGATTAACTGGGTGCAGGAGGATCTAGGACCACTCCCATCGCATGAGCACTGGTCGGCGACCATGAGGCTATATAGGAAGTTGCGAGCGGATGAGTGAGAGATATTGAGTGCGGTTGGCTTTGGTTTCATCAGTTGATGGCCGAGGGTCAGGGTACATTCGGCTATGATGACTGCATTAATGGATTGATGGGATAGCAAGACTTGTACCTTTCATCGGGCCACAGGAGAGGCTACCATCACAATATTAGACATGTGGAGGATTTTGAAGGTCCCCATTCATGGAATTATTCCTGAGTATCGGCTAGATGCGACACATTATTACCTTTATTAGGTGTGTGAGTATGATAGATTTCTGATGGATGGGACATGATTACATCTTAGGAAGGTGATGCAGATCAGGCACATTCCATGCCTAGTGCTCGTGATTTGTGGATTGATCAGTGGACGAGTGATGTTGGATCTCCGTGGACATAGTTTCCTGATAGGGTGGAGCAGGTGTGTGTACTACATGGTACACAATTGCATGGAGTATGCGTGGGGAGCGACTATGCTGGGGCAGTTGTACCATGACACGCATTTATTTTTATATTGAGAGTATCAGAGTATTTCTACAAGAGTGACTCTTTTGCATATATGGGCGTGGGAGTATATCGCATTGACATGATCAGTGGGGATTCAGGACAAACGGTGATGGCTCCCCTATTTGGACCGATACAAGGATAGCTCCACTATACCAGGCTTGGGGTGATATGGTCTTGGAGGAGGGTCTTCGATGAGCTGGTGTTCTTCACCTGGAGGCCCTTTTTAGGTTGCGAGAGATGGAGGGGGGACTAGAAGCTACATTGAACACAGTCCAAGATGTGGTTATGGCCATTTGGTACATGTCATTGAGTACTATGTGCCATATCGAGTGGCCTGACAGTTTGGGGATATCCAGGATACAGTGGAGGTAGAGCGGTTATATTTGAAGATCACTCGCAAGATCGAGACATGGGAGAAGGATATTAGCCCTTTGGAGGTTCGAGTGAGTTGGGAGGGTGTAGGCAATAGGGTATGGGATGAGCGAGGGGAGGTGGGAGATGATGCAGGTATGACTGATGCATATAGGGGCTGGTGGGGGGCTCACTTGCCAGTCCAACTCACTATTACCGGATTCTTAGAGGAGGATGAGCTATGGCCATCTATTGATGAGGTCGTATGAGGGGAAGATGAGGGTCCTGGAGATAGGGAAGTAGCAGTAGGGGGAGGGGACGGAGGATAGGGTCAGAGGACTAGAGGAGGGGTGAGGAGAGGAGGGGGTCAACAGAGGAGGCGAGGGAGATAGTAGGCACATGTCCAGCCATCGGCCGCATAGGTTGGGTCGATTGGGGGAGAGGGAGAGCGAGGGGATGGAGGACAACCATTGGACATCCCATACATATAGGTGCAGGGTGAGGGAGTACTAGTACAAGTAGAGGTACTGGGTACAACAAAGGAGAGGGTGGCTTGGGGTGAGTATGATAGTGTCGTATGGGAGAGGGATGGTGTTTGGGCTAGGGATAGGAGCTTGGGGGATCAGTTACAGGGACTACATGTTGCCAGGGAGAGGTGCAGGAGGGAAAAAGAGGATATACAAGTGGAGAGGGTGAGGGAAGAAAACCTCCAGTCAGAGGTCACACAGTTAAGACGAGAGGCATATAACCTGGTGGAGAGCTTGGAGGCAGCTCAGGCAGAGGTGGCAACTTTAAGGAAGGAGAGGGATGATACAAACTGGATGCTGGAGGAGGCCAAGAGTGGGGGAGCCATCGGGAAGTTGAGGACAGAGCTGGAGAGAGTGGATGCGGAGATGGATGCACTTTGGGTGCGACTTAATAGAGAGGAGGCAAATGCAGGGAGGTTGCGGGAAGAGTGGGATGCAGCTCGTCGATTATTAGAGCCCACCAGATTTTCACAGGTATTTAGTGAGTACACTGAGTATAGGAGTAGGGCAGAGAGATCAACGAGAGAGGCAGCCTATTATAGAGGCTTGTATGATGGGGTGGTGCCGACAGATCAAAGAGCTACATCTTATATCGATAGGGGGTGTTCTCAGGGGACTTAGAGTTAGCATCTACCTAAAGCCAACAGACATGAGGATCAGTGGATACGAGGCCACCGAGAGGGGATGCCAGACCATCTGGAGGTACAACTAGGAGAGGGGACAAAGATTAGGAGACAAGGAGTGTGGGCTAGCTCTATTATATGTGACATTGTATTTTGACCCTTTGGGGATTTATATCATTGTACTATGATTAACACATTCACTGATTTTTGAGATATATATGAGATATGATTTTGGCGGCGTATATGAATGTATGGACTTTATTATGGACTTTGATGTAGTTTGATTATTATTTTATTATTGGATGATGATGCTAGGATTATTAATGCATGTGATGGATATTTTGTGACCTTTTGTTATGTAGGATGGATGCATATGCATATATTATATGATATGTAATGTTGCTGACATGTTTGTGGATGCAGGATGCATGTGGATGATTTTACATGTATGCATATGTTATCTAACATGTTTGTGGATGCAGGATGCATGTTTTTGGATTTTTATGTGCTGAGATCTGAAGAAGATATCCCTGAGGCTGCGCCTTTTGAGACCAAATTCATAATCTGTAATGAAAAAAAAATCCTGACCCAAAAGTCTACTCATCTCATTGCAAATTAATATGGAATAATAGTACTTTCTACATTTAATTTGACACACTGATCAAATATTTGCTTAACAATTTGATCTAGACTTGTTTGTGTTTCCATTATATCTGGTTTTCTTTGCTCATAGACTAGGGATTTGACAGCGGATGTGACCTGGTACTGCTCTTGTGAACTTTACTTTTTTAGGCTGTTAAATTTTTTGTCATTTGTGAAGTGTCCCAAAATGAATGACTATGGGATTTTGATGCATTATGTGTTGAATGTGATTATTTTCAAATGTTTTATATTGAATGATGTGATCATTAATGCTATATGAGAAGCTAATGTTTGAATTGGCTTTAATTAACCATACATTATCATGACCCCAAGATGTGTGATTGTGAACATGCATGACATATACATTTTGATAGATAGTCAAGATTGTATGTACCAGTTTACATGTTTGTAATGAATAATGCAACTAAATGCTACTAAATGAACAAAATGATTATGACAATAAAGTGATAATGCAACTAATGATTATGGACAATGCAATTAATGAAATGATGATTTTTGGAATGTGCCAACCATAATACAGCAACATAGGATTAGAAGAAATTAAGAAAATGAATAAATTGAGGTCTCCAAAATGTAGCGTGATAGGAGGAAATATAGATGAGTAGATGGAAGGGATTTGTTGTGCAAAATATGGAGAGCAAACCTAGTTTTGATTTTGCCAAGGATAGTCTACACCACTGATTATAGGAACCAGGATGTTATGAAAAATCCAAGGTGTGGACTGACTCTAAGACAAACAATAATCTCTAGTACGCAACTGTGTAAACACCATATAGATGTAGGTACATGGTTGCAGGTTCGCACGAGAGAGACCTTCAAACATGCCATACCATAAAACATGCCCCAGTATGCCCCTTTCCATAATATACCAAGATATAGATTGATCTTGATAGCCATGGGTAGGAATAGTCATAGGAAAAAGTGATGCAAATCAAAGCAAACAAACCAAATCATGCAAACAAAATGCACAAGGCCAACTGAAATCTCTTTCCAAGAGTAGGACTCAAGATTTGTGGATATACTACCAGATAGGGGAAGGATGCATCCCAATGGGCAGGAGTGACTGATGGATGTGAACAGGCAATAGAGCAGATGACATGGATACATGAGTACAGATATGATACTTGTATGATACTTGACTGCTGAGACTTGATGGAGTACATACATGGATGAATGTTTTGATAAACTGCAAGTCAAGAAAAAACCTAATCTCAAGACTGGGAATTAAGCTTAGTTTAGTGGGATGGAAGCTCAGATTGATGGGATGGAAGCTCATTTTGATGGGATGATCCTTATTCATGATTCAGGCAAAGACTTATCATCATATGCTGGGGGAAAATGGATAACCAATCTACTGAAGATAGTTTAATGGGTAGGGCTGTTACAGAGGAAACTAAAATGGATTGCAATATCTGTGGAGGCGATCAAGAGCACCTTGTTCCTTTTCCTTTTGTTTGGGGGGGGGGGGGGTGGGCAGGGTCATCGAATTGATTTTCTTGTTAGAATGAAGGAGACAACCGACAACAAACAGGGTGATAGATGCCGAGGGAGAAGGTTTATGTAGTGGCGTGGATTAAAGAATATGGATATCTGGTCGGTGGGTGGGGAAGATAGAGTTTGACCTGATAGACGATGGATCTAGATTATTTACCTTGACACCTGTAAATAGGTTATCACCAATGCCCATAGCGCCACAAAGTGGTTTTCACTGATGGATGAATTGATTTTTTCTCTTTTTTGCTTTTTGCATTTTTCTTGTTTTTGATTTTTAGACAATTGGTGACCTTATGAGGAATAGGCATAAAATTTCTTTAGGTGCATGATGTTCATAGGCTCATCCAAGGGATCTCCTTTGGGAGTAGCCAACTGATATGTCCCTGATCCATATTTTTCTATGATCACATAAGGTCCAAGCCAATTAGGCTCAAACTTGCCTTTCTTTTCTCTTTCTTGAAGATTTTTCTGATTTTCCATAAAGACAAGATCACCAACTTCAAATTCCCAGGTTCTGACCTTCTTGTTGTAGCTCAAGCGTAGACAATTTTGATATACCCGGAGATGATTCAAGGCCTTGAGGCACCTTTCATCCAACAATTCTATCTCTTGCAGCCTGACAACTTTGTATTCCTCATCAGGGAGGATATTCTGTAGGGATACCCTTAGCAAGGGGATCTCGATCTCAAGAGGGAGGAAAACTTCAGATCCAAAGACAAGGGAATATGGAGTGGCGCCTGTGGGCATGCGGATGGAGGTATAGTAAGCCCACAAAGCATCAATTCCTGATTAGTTTTTTTATAAAATGATACCAAACTATTTTGAAGAGCTAGTAATACAAGCAACCTAGTACCATAGCTATGAGAACTTTATCAATTCCCCTATTTTCTAAAACTGCCCTCCCAACATTAGAAACAAACTTCGCTGCACTGCAGCTCTTGTGCATAATGGGTTATTCTAAATTTTGTTTCCATTTAATCATTCAATATGACTTTTTAAACCCATTTTTTTATGGGTGTAATATTATTTAATAAATAACCATACAAAGCCAAACTTTTATTTAATACAAACGATGATACTCGAAGAGACTTATATAAATTGTCCTGCAGTAACGACATACTGCGGAAATAATAGAATTGAAATCACAATGCGACGAGCAAAATAAAATTCAGATTGAGCGTTAAACGCGATGAAGCTTCATAGCTAGACCTAGTTAATTCGAAAATTCCAAAGTCGTTTCTTGGCTATAAATACTCTGGCAAATAAATTTATTTCCCCACATAACAAACACATTATAGTAATTCAGAAAGGAATTGGGGCTTAAATAAAGATTTGACAAATCTCAAGGGGCATAAAATCTTATTCAGAAAGGAAATTAAATGGGAACTATGAGATGAAGGATGGATCAAACTAAATTTTGACAACTGTTCCAAAGGTAATTCGGGCAATGTGACTACTGGGGTATTCTGAGAGATAGTAAAGGACTTCTGATTGAAGGATACGCTAAATGTATTGGGCCCTCTTCTAACAACATGGCTGAAGCTACTGCTGTTTGGAAAGGAATAAGAAGAGCTAAGGAGCTAGAGGTTAATAATTTTTTTACAGAAGGTGACTCTAAGTTGATTTTCCAGATTCTCAAACTTGAAATCAGGGGTCCATGGTCAATTAGAAACCTTATGAATGATTGTAAGAGAATGTTGTCCAGTTTCCTTCAATCCAAAGGCAGACATATTTACAGAAAAGGGAATGGGGCTGCGGATGCTGCAGCTAATGTAGGTCTCAGCTGAAAACTTTTTAATGACCGAAATAAAATCTGCAATATTATCTTTGTTACTTAGCCTACTTATGATGTGTCATCATTGCCACAAGCTGGCCATGGAATATCCTCATACCATAGAATCCTTAAAAAACAGAGGCCTTGGAACACTCCCTCTGCTAGTTGGTTGAGGTAGAAGAAACAACCTGTAGCTGTTAGTGCACAAGAGAGAAAGTTGAGGAGTGACATACACAACTTTTATTTCAGACCCTTTGTAAATTCAGTTAATTGTTTAGAAACTACTTTCTCTTTGGATTCTTCTATGCTGGAGATGATGGACAGACAGTGATTCGGTGCCTTCTTTTGTCTCTTAATGTTTCTTCTTGGGGCCTTCCTATTCCAGACTTTCTGTCTGGTTGGCTTGTTTGGTCTTTTTATCTGGGCTTTTGATCAACTTTTATTGTGCTGCTGGATTGTTGTAATGACTTTTTTTTTTGAGTTGATTTGTTTGGGTTCGGGCCCTTTCCCTGCTTACTTAATAAAAAACAAACGCATTACAGTTTGGAAATCTGTAACTCACATCTCCTTTTACTTTTGCTTCAGGTGATATTCAGTGGTCTTCTCTTTAAACCAATATTATTTTTGTTTGCATGAAAAAGAAAATAGAAAAACGTATTGTCTATGTATGAAGTTCTAACACAAATTCTGTCATACTCACTCTCTCTTTATCATCTGAGCGTCCACCGATGCTTTGTGTGAAAGATGGAGCAGCACGTTTTCTGGTCAATGCTTTAATGATGAATATTGGGTTCATATTTGCAAAAATGAGGGTTCCCTTATTGGAGCATGCCATTTCAGTTCCCATGGACTCGCTTGTTTCTGCTACGATAACTGTTAAGAGTAAAAATTATACTGAGATCCCTGTTGGAATATAAAGTGGCTCGACGTATTTCTTGATTCCATTCCAATGGAATTAGATATATGTTGTCTACATAATTACAATGTGAAAATTCTAGCTTAAAGTTCTGAAATGTGGATGATGACATTGGCACTTCTAATTGGATTGCCAAGATGAAAGGTGACGATCATAGATTTTATAATTCCACCACTTTTATAGTAGTTTCATTCAAAACCTAAATGTATTGTTTATAGTTTATCATTAAGATGATTGATCATTATTGTTTAGTTGTGAAGACCAAATAGATTCTTGGATTTCCATCTTTGTGTGTTCATTTGCATTAAAGATTTGGATATGTTTTTGAGAATAGAACATTGTAAAGACAATGAAAAACATCATGTTTTAACTACACATAATAATCTAAGATAATTATCCTACTTTTTTCATGAATGTAGTCGTTATTTAGTGAGCCACACAATTCAATATGTGTGTCATTTTTATTTTAAGGTTGTTTAGGATCCCCATACATGGTTATTCAAATTAATGTTTATAAACATTATTTCTTATTTTGATCCATGTTATCTCAAATTTTATTTTGTTAAGATTGATAGCATATGAATTAGTTTAAGTGTGCATTAAAATTCTAAAGAATAGATATTTCATTTTACATGGTAATCCATTAGCTTTTAGTGATGGTGAAAACATAGAGTAATATCATAAGAGGATGAGAGTCTATGTGTCAATCATTGGAATAGTAGGAACTACTATATCAATTAATATAATTAATATAGATAAAAAATAAGAATAATAAGTTCAAAATAAATAAAATAAGATTACCAATGGATTTTTCTTTAAACATAGATGTGTACAAGATTATCAAGATCAACATAAATAAATCCAATGAATGATAGAGAAGAAGATATATATTAAGAAATGGTGAGATATTGAAGATATTTGAATCACTTATTGCAGACATCTAAATTCATCTCATCATAATAATTTTTTTTTTTTTGATAAAAGTGGATGAGACCACTAAAATTATATTGATTATATATATATTTTACATGTGTCTGGTTCAAAGAGAACTGAAGGGAAATAACTAGTAAGAAAACCCTTCAGTATTGCTCAAAAGAACATAAGCCTATCTTCCCATTACAAAAAGCCCATAGGCATACCAAACCCCCCAGATACATTGCAATACAATGCCATCCACATTAGATATAAAGGAAGTTGTAAGAATCAGTCTAGAAGAGAGCATCTGAAGATTGAGCCAAGAATGTCCCACAAAATTCAGTGCCATCACCCCAAAATCCAACCTATCTAAACACCACAAGAGTCAAAGCTCTAAAGGAAACAAAACTCAGAGCCATGAGAGAACCAAGAATAAGAGATCCTGCCATCACAAATATGGTGAGCAAACATAAACTGATCCAAATAAGAAGCATAGAAGTATATTGAAGACCCTCAGGAAGAAGGATGATACCGATCCAAAGAATAATCCAAAGCAAAAACGAAAGGAGTAATAACAGAATAAGAAACCCTCTGCAATACCACATTAACTTCTCTTTCCAATTCCTCAGAAAAAGCCACCATCCACCAAATTTGGTAAGGATTCTCCATAGAAAACAGAACATGATGTTAGAGTGAAAAGCAAGACAAAGATTGACTGAAAGCCATAATTGCCCACCAATAGCAATGTAACAAAGAACAAGATCATCATATCATAATTATCCCATCATAAGAGAAAGATGCTAACATGAAATTGATCATGCAATGATAGAGCTAGCTGTTACCAAAATAACCCCAATCATTAAAACAACTCCCTGAGTCACAGATCAACCATGATGCCATATGAAACAAAGAGAGAACCAAATGCTTAAGGTACGAAAACCCCATGGAAAGGCATCAAACAACCAGTCGCAATGAAAAATGTTTACCAAAAATAGAGGATCAAACAGATACTATTCAAGTACCCCTGTCGTATAGATACTGACTAATATGTAATGATTGCCGAAATCCAAAGAGATTCCAAACTTACGAAAGAAGTTCAAAATGCCCGCCAACCAAGATAACCAAAAGTCGACCACGTAACCGAGAAAAAAACAACTCCACCATCCAATCCAAAAGATACCCCTCCTACCCCCAGACTTTGTGTGGAGGTACTACCAAATATGACTACAACAGAAATGCTGCCATAAGGCAGGACATCATCCCCCCTATAGCCATATAGGGAAGTAACAACCACATAAAGCAAAGAGACATGAGAAGGCACTAACACAATAGGCATCTCAATCCAAAAGAAGAAACCCCAACAATCTTCCTACTCCATGAGGAAAATCTAACATGAGATATCAATAACACATATATTGTCATGAAGACCAATGCCTTTACTACATATACTAACGAAAGAACCACACAAAGCATAGATAGTGAAGTAATTTTCCAAGAAGGAGGGTCACCTACTAAAAAATCATCTTCATGCAAGATACAGGAATGTCTGAGGGAGAAACCTCTAGGAAATCAACACCCTCAATAACAACCTTATTTGCTAAAAAATCCGCAATGACGTTGATCTCCCTAAAACAATGTGAGATAGAGAAAGTGGAAAAGCATTTTAACTACTGAAGAATGTGATCTAAGAAATATTGTAGATGCCAAGATAGAAATTTCTTAGCTACAACTGCCTGAAACACCACCATGGAATCGCTTTCAATAACAATGTCTTTAATGTTTAATGAAAGAGTGAGATCAAGCCCAAAGGATAAAGCCTAAAACTTAGCCACATTATTGGTACCATGCCCAATTTGTTTACCCACAACTTTGATGATCTTCAAAGAATGATAAAAAATAACTACTCCAACACCAGACCTACCCGGATTCCCCTTGGAAGCCCCATCAAACTGAAGTTTGAATGAAGGGAATGGAGGAGGAGTCCATCTAGCCAATTTTTGTTTAACCAAAGAAGATAGACCACCTGATATAGCCCCATGGGAAGGTATCAGATGAAGTGCAGACCATTTCCAAGTGACCCAATTATCCCAATGAGAGAAAGAACCGAGGTGATCTAAATTTTTATGGATGAAAGAAAGTACCACCTCATTGTTGGCGGTTTGAATTTTACCAATTACTTCAGTCAAAGTGACATATTTATGATTGAAAATTCTAGAATTTCTTTCCAGCCAAAGATTCCAAATCACCAGTGATGGGGCCACAACCCAAAGGGATGAATAAACAAAGAGGAAAATAACAAGGGCCAGGCCATGAAATGCAAAAGTAGATTGGGACCTATTGCAGAAGAACAACCAAGTATGCCAAACAACCAATACCAACACTTAGAAGCAAATGGACAAAACAAGAAAAGATGGTCCATGGATTCCATACAATAACCACAAAAAACACAAGGGAATACAACTATAATCCCAAGTCTTTTCAAATGCATCCCAGTGAGAACCTTATCTTGGACTGCCAGCCAAGCAAACGACCCTGCTTTAGGAAGACAGGCTGGATGCCAAAAAAGCTTATTAGGCCAGCAACGGGATGATGAAGTCTAAACTAAAGAATTATAACCATCTTTAACTGAATGTGAACCAGCAACACTCTTAATCCAAACCAAGGAATCCTCTTTATTTTGGAAAACAAGGGGTCTTTTGTGAAGTTCTTCCACAAAAGGAAGTATAAGATTGTTATCAATAGACAAGGGAGGGATAATCTTCCATTTCGCAATCACACAAGGACCAGTGGAAACAATGTCAAAATAATCTACAAAAAAAGGCCCCCAAAGCTCTGATAGAAAACCGGACAAAGGGGACCAGTCTCGGATAGCTGAAAGTGCAGAGTGCCCATTCTAGACTTCATCCCAAAACTGGATTTTCTTCCCATTGTGGACAACCCAGGATAGATGTGGTAAAATAACCATCCTACAAGATACCAAAAAATTCTAGAATGCCGAACCTTTTGGAAGAGATGAAGCAGTAAAAATCCTTTCTCTAGAAGCACCCCTTAAATACTTAGCAAACATGATGGCAACCCATTTACTATGAGGGTTAGCATATAATTTCCATACCAATTTTGCCCCCAATGCCTTATTCTGAGCTGCTAAATTATGAATACTCGTACCCCCCAGCTCTTTGGGATGACAAATATTGTCCCAAGCCAAGAGAGGGATCCTTGGCCTATCACCCAAGTTATCAATCCAAAGAAAGGTCCTAAGAGAAACCTTAACGCTCTTAATAACTTGGGGGGGAGCCTGCAAAACAAACATCAAATATGTGGGGATGGCATTCAAGACTGGCTTAATTAAAAGGATTTTACCAGCCATCGTAAGCCACTTGTGATTCCAGGAAGAAATTCAGGAGGATATTGAATGAACAATTTTATTCCAAAAGGAGGCCTTTTCCGACCCTAGAAAAAAATGAATGCCCAAGTATACACACGGGAGGGTCCCTACTTGGAAATTCCAAAAGCGGACGAGTCTATCTCTAACTAGAGGGGAGACATTCACAAATAAGACTTTGGACTTATGATTATTAACACTTTGTCCAGAAAAAGTTGCATAATCATAGATAATTTTCTTAATAATTTGAGCCTCCCTTAGAGAGGCTACCCAAAATAGAAGCGTATCATCCACAAACAAGCAATGGGATTGCGGAGAAAGGAGGCCATCTATTCTAATACCTGACCATAAACCGGATGATGTAGCATTATATATGGCCCTACTTAATGCTTCTGCCAAAAGAATAAATAGAAAAGGAGACAAAGGATCGCCTTGCCCAAGCCCCTGAGAGGAAGCAAAAAACCCTGAAGGGGAACCATTAACCAAAACTGAAAAGCAAGTAGATGATATACAAGAAAACAACCACTTAACCCAACAACACGAAAAGCCTAATCAAAGCAAAACAACCCTAAGAGCCTGCCAATTAACCCGATCATAAGCCTTATGCATGTCTAGCTTAAGTATCATAGCTGAAACCTTTTGTTGAGATATGGAGTGCAAAATTTCATGAGCTACAATCGCACCTTTAGATGTTTCCCGACCAGGTACAAATCCTCCCTATTCTAGGGAAACAATCGAAGGAAGGAGCTTAGAGAGCCTAGCTGAAATTGCCTTAGTAAAGATTTAATATAAATCAGTACACAAGGCAATTAGACGAAAATCCAAGAATGAAGTAGGATTATCCACCTTCGGAATGATAGCAATAAGAGTAGCATTAATCTCTCTCAGAATTGACCTATTTCTTCTAGATTCCTCCAAGGCTAACAATACGTCATTCCCTTTAAACTCCCAGCACTTTTGAAAGAATAGTTTCGTAAACCCATCCGGACCTGGTGCCTTCTCTGGATGCATGGAAAAGACTATCTCTTTTAGCTCAGCCAAAGTAAAGGGAGCCATAAGCATCTTATTATCTTCTTGAGAAACTAATGAGGGGATCGAATGCACAATCTCATTATCTAATGCAACTGGATCTGTAGTAAGAAGAGCTTAGATGAGGAATGGAAAAATTTAGTGTTTCTATCCCCTTCCGAGAGCTAGAGATCTCTAGACTTCTGCCTCCAATAAGATTCTTCCCTAGCCAAAGTCTCAGTCAGTTGAAAGTTCAACAACTTCAACCTATCATACAAAAGAGAGGACATTCCTAAAGCCATAATGCTCTTATTAATTTGCTCAATTTCTTCTTGAATCCTGGCCTTTTGTCCAAAAATGTTCTTGAAATACGATACATTCCACACCTTAATCCTCTGCTTTAAGAAGCCCAGCTTCTTAACAAGCTAAAACATCTGAGACCCAGGAAAGAATGGGGCAGAGCACCACCATTGCTTTAAAGAAGGTAGGAAAGATTGATCCCGAAACCATATTGGCTCAAACTTAAAAGGTAACTTTCGAGGTGCCCTATCCTCAAAAATAGAAAATTGAATAGGAAAATGATCAGATCCAGTAAAGGGGAGAACTGAGGAAACAAAGTCCTGTCTCGAATTGAACCAGTTTTCCAAAACCAAAAAGCGATCCAGTCTTTCAGAAATTTGGCAAAAGTCTCTACACATGTTGGTCCATGTAAATGTCCCATTAAGCGGTTTACAATCGACCAAATTTAATGACTGAATGAAGAGGCAAAAATCTGACATAGAATGCTTGTTAGGGATGATTCCCCCAGCCTTTTCATTCAAACTAGTAATCGCATTAAAATCCCCCCAAAAATTAGAAAAATATTATGCAGCGGAGCAGCAAGGGAAACCGGAAATTCCCAAAGGTTTCTTTTTTCTAAAACCCCAGACGGCCCATAAACATTAAAGAGCCAAAATTTTAAATTAGATATCCTACTTTTGACTAGACCAAGCATCCAGTTGGATGAGGAAGAAATTAATGAGAAATGAACACTAGAGTCTTTCCAAAGGATCGCAAGACCCCTAGAAGCACCTGAAGAGAGAGAAGCACAAAAATTCCATACTTTCCAGGAAGAGAATAACCTATCAGCAGAAGAAAGATTTAACTTAGTTTCTTGTACCATGACCACATCACACTTCATTAAGTCTATTTGTGACTTAATCAAGCATCGTTTGTTAGGGGCATTTAATCCCTAACATTCTAGGATAAAATCCTCATTGGCCCTGAGGGGAAGCATCTGCTCCCCTTGCAATTTCCAAAGAAACTGAAGAAACCTTGTTTGCCAAAAAAGTCTTGTGAAGACTATGCTTCGTCGCCAAGCCTCTTGTGACTAGTGGACTAAAGGGTTTTACGGATCTTTTCTTTCTGGAAGTTTCCAAAGAGGAAAGCAGAGTTGATTGAATCAATTTCTAGCTTAGTTTGAACAGATTTGGGTTTACGACCTCTTTTCCTAGGAGTTGACAATATGGGAGAAAGAGGGGTTTGTACTAAAGGAAGACCAATAGTACCCAAAGAAGTAAATGCAGGTAACCTATTTTCTAACTCAAGAACTGAAGCCACCCGACCCTCTACCTTATCTGTAAAAATGTGAGCCGAAGATGGCCCAAGAACTGATGGCACTACGACTTTATCCGGATTAAGTACATCAAAGGAGTCAGTAGTGGGGAAAGCAGCCAAGTCATTTTCCAGGCTACCCAAATCAACTGAGATTGAAGAAATCACTTTATTGGCTAGATCAGAGTTGAGAGAAACCTTATTTGTATTGGCAATATCTTGCACCTGAGCAATAAGCTGCTCATCTGGGACAATATCAACATCCCCAGGATGTTCTGAGGTTTTCAACCCTTCAGGAAATTGTGTCTCAAACCCTAAGACTTTCCCAAACTCAGCAAAAGACATTCCCTTAGGTAAAGCATCATTAGAATTATTCAAAAGAGAACCATTCACACACCCAGTCTTCGGGGAAGGAACAGAACAATGAGGAGCCTCTGTCGAAGCTTCAAGAATGAAAGTTGTCTTCATAGGGGAAGTTAAATTAGCAACAGAGACATCTAAATGGTTCTTACTCCAAACAAACAACTCCGCATTCTTATCAAAAGAGGATTCGATACCACCCAAGCCAAATTGAATGGTTTTCATATGAAAAAACAAAGGAGAATCCATAATCATCGAAGAACAACCAAAAATCCCAGCATCTTTTAACAAATTTTGATGCCAAAGACCAAAAGGAGACCGAATATTACAAAAATTTGGTTGAGAAAGTTTAGGTGAAATTAAAACACAAATTTTTACAACCACGAGCCCATCCTCAAATTCTAAATGAGACAACAGAAATTTGCCAAAAGAATCCACAATCTTAGTTAAAATATTAGATTCAACAAATTCTGATGGCAATAAAGGAAGTTTAAACTAGGTAAGGACCTGTTTTGGACCAACCCTAGAGGATGCTAGAAAGGGCTTCCAACTTTCTACAAAGATCAGATTCTTTCCAAGCTAGAAAAATGGAACACACAATGCCTTATCTCTAGCAGATGCAGAATCAAAAATAACAATAAACGAACTTGTAGAGAGAACATGGAAATATAAAGTGCCATACTAGTGCGCATGTATTTTATAATGGAGCTTAGATAGAGGAATAGAGTCACCCCACACCTGGATAACAACTGCCAAAGCTCGAAGATCATGCACCTTTTTCCCCAAGATAACATTCGAGGCATCAATTAACAGAACCGAGGACGAAGCAGATTGTGAGGGCAAAACAACATTCGACACTTGACCTTCCGAGCCCTTTGTTAATGGCTGTGATTTAGCAGAGTCACTCAGCAGGCCAAGCCGAGCCTTATTAGCAGAAACCCTAGCATGATGAATCTGTTTTTGACCACCCTTTTGCCAATTTCCTTTATTCCTCAAATTATGACCCCGATTTCCATTGCGCCATAAAAAGCCTTTGAAATACATAGAAGTAGGAAATTTAGATGTTTTTCCCCCGCCATCACAAGCAGACGAAACTAGGGCATCAATCCATTTTCCTCCGTGAAAAACCCATTGAGGAATGTGTCCAGCCTAAATGCCAAAAGGATCCTTGGGGGGAGGCGGATCTACCACCGCCTCATCTCCCCAACACCTCCGCGGCTGCATGGCAAGCGCACCTCTCCAAAACTCACACTCTGAAAGCTCGCACTAACAGATTTTTCCATCTCATCATAATAATTAATTACTAATTAAATAACTAATTGTTTTCACTTATAATTCACTCAACTACTTAGATATACATTACTCATAATTTAAATATCCATCTTTCTAATTCAAATTAAAATATATTAAATCCACATTCTTCCCACCTCATTATTAAATTAAACATGTCCATTCTATTATTAATTAAAATAAAAGTTAAATCTATTATATTATATTATTAAATAAAATGAAATAAATCCACTCTCATTCACTTAATAGAAATAAAAAAATAAAAACACAAATATTCTCTTAATTAAACAACCTATTACACATGATCTCGCAACCCAAGTACCTCTAATTTATTTTGAACTACCATCCATCCATAATTCAATCTCCACTAATTAAATATACAGTGAAATCCGAAGTCCTTAATTATACCACTCCTCTCCCTCTCTCTCTCCTTATGTGACTCTCATACTTCGACATTCATAAAGATCACTTAATTGAGCATCCGTCACATATCAAGGCATATCTAGTATCTAAATTAGTATGTACATATACAAGTAAATTTCAAAAGAGAAACTACATCCATTATTTCCATGAGTAAATCCATTCAACAAAAGAATATCTTTTACTTTTGTATTTGAAGATAAGAATTTGATTTGGTTTCATTCATGCTGAATATAAAGACAAATTTATTTATTTAGGAAACAGGTTTCGATATGGATTTAAAATCTTCTATTAATTTTTAGATTTATCATAAATTCTAACATGCCTAACATGACCCCTTGTGTTCTTCACAAATATTTATTTTATAAGATCATTTGAGCTTTGATTTGATTTTATAGGTCTATTTTTTTTTGGAGTGATTTAAAAATAATTAGATGTATCTTAGAGCAAATAGACTCCATCATTGAGTTTTAAAGGCCTTAAAATTCATAAATTTATATATAATTTAATAAATATTCCTATCCAGATTTTTGGACATTTTGAAATCAAAATAATAATTTTAAGGTCAAAATATGTGTACTTTTTCAAAATCCACATAATTATATGGATTTGACATAGTTAGTATCATTGTTTAGTCACATTTATGGTATAACACAATAATAGAAAATTTATGGAATATTTGCTACATTGGTGGTCACTAGTTTGAATCTACATTTTTGATGCTCTATCATTTTATTGTATAGGTGTGGTTGAAGGGTTTTTTGAAAATCTTTTTGAATATTGACCACTTGGTCATATCAAGGACCTAAGTTGGCTTCTATACCATCAACCCCATGGGCATAGGGAAGCCTAGGTCCAAGGTCTTTCGTACACCATAAGGGGATTAAAGGTTCAGTAGAAATCCATCAATTTTTGTTGCCCCTCCACTATATTTTTCCAACTTTTCTATCACATCAATTGCTTCTAGGGTCACCTATTTTTACCATTACCACTAGAGAATGGCTAGCCATTAGAGAACTACTCAACCACTAGAAGAATAAAGCCCAATGTATTCTTTTTCCCAATATCAAGGGGATATTTTCGATAGAGCATAATTTACTACCATAATATTATATTTCATGTTTCTATAGGTGTTAGAAAGATGGATTTGAGAAATTTGCATTGGTATAGGTTATTTTTATAGACTTGGCCACATATACTAGGTGTTTCAATTTGAATGTCACTTTTGTATATTTTCTTATGACTAGCACAACTTTTGTATAAAAATTTTGAATTTGGATTTTCTTTCAAATTTTTGCAAACCATATGAACTTGTTAGTGGGATCCAAATTTTTATTTTGAAAGTATATTAATAATGCTTTAGTGAATGTGGTTTTATTGCTAATTCTCTATAAGTATAGCCATATTATTTCTAATTCTCATTGAGTGATGACCCATGTTTTTCATATAATTTATCTCTAATTCACTTCACAATCTCTTTCTTTTCTTGCATGACTAATATTGAGCCTATCCAAATGAAGCTATAAAAATCAGATTTCACCTTAATACTTATATACCATAGGGATTAAAATTGAGAATAATTTTATCAATAATTAATTTGGGTTTATTTGAAGCCCCATCAATCCCTTGAAACTAACTTGAGAAAACTCTAAACATGGTAGATATAAAAGTCACTTTATACTTAATTATGCACAAATACTAACCATTGACTAAACAATATTAACAATTAACATATGTTAACAAACTAGTGTAATGTAGTTCATGGATGTTGAGATGGTTAGTGGTAATAGAAAAAACCATATGAAGTGAATAGATGAGTGTGTTAATGTTCATGTCTAGGTTTGTGGTAAAGATTTCTAAAAAACATGAATGGTTGATGAGAGGTTCCTTTTGTTTGAGCGAAGATCACAAGCCACAAGGGTTACACTTACTACACTTGAAAGTGTTAAATTTGAATTTAGGGGATTAAATACATTATTCATAATATATAAATAATTGTATAGGATAGGAGCTAGCTACAAAGAACCCTTGGTTGTTGGACTTCTTGGAAGTGTGGTAGACCAGTGATGAGTTTACTAGAAATGAAAGTGGGATAAGTTCTCATATGTAGGTGACCATATGAAGGAAGATCTATAGATAGAAGTATGTATACCAAAATGTATGCACGTGTGTACAACATTTTTTCTAATTTATGTGATGTATTTTCTGCCCATTTTTACACTAATGGTGGTGGTCCAAAAATATGCTAGTGTTCACATGGGATATAATAATAATAATGTGTGTTGTGCTAAAATAAGTGAGAGTTAGAGTAACAACTCACATATTTATTATAAGTTTTACGAATATGAATTTTTTTTACAGTTTATTTTTTATTAAGGGAAAAAAAAGTTTTGAGGGGGAACCAAAACCCCATACAACAATTTTTGAAGGGTCTTGAACTCTATGATTTTATGGGGATCCATAACCCACTTACAAAAGAAACTTGCAACAAAATATTACTCAATCTTGATTAACAACCAACCCACAACCATTCAACATAAGATAAATATGAAAGTACAAGCTATAAAATTAGAAGGCCAATGCCACTAGACCAAACCACTCAGACAACCTTAACAATGGGTTTTCACAAGGCTCCCATAACCTGCAAATTATTTTTTTAGGATCTCTTAACCTTTACAATGCGATCAAACATGGCTCCCATAACCATAGCTTCTAGAGACATAAAGATAAACACATAGAAAATTAATGAGAAGAAATACAACCTTACAAGCAATCAAGCACATGAAGAGGAATGTAATGTTTTGACAAGCTCCTTGAACCTTCACAAAGGGTTTTAAATTGTCCCCCAAAACCACCCTGAACCAAGTAGTAGAAGCCATAACACAAAAATTCGACAACTCTCCTGAAAAAGATCCCCATCAACTTAATAAAAGGGGATCCCATCTTAATAGGATAAAAAAAGGAAGAACCTACTATAAATAAAGGCCATGATGAAGCCTTTATCACATCCAAGTAGGTAGAGACAAGATCAACTCCCATAATGCAGCCTCCAACTTCTCCCACAAGGAAAATCTCCACCTCCATAGGAAATTACATCACTCCATAGGACCTATACAAGAGGAAGTAAGGATCAAAAAGAGCCAAAACCAATACAAGGTCACAAGAACAACCCCCACCTTAATATGAGATAATTCCACCTCAATAGCAGCTACACACAGAAGAAACAAGAGAATAACAAAAGAAGCCCACAAAAAACCAAAGAAAAATAGAAATCACGTAGCACCAACAAGGTCATGAAAGGATCCAAAACCAAAGCCAACTCTTAACTAAAAAATAAAAAATATAGACAAATGGATTGGGCCCTTGAAAATTAACAATAGACTGACAAAACAAGAATAAGAGGAAGCCAAGAAGAAAGACAAAAAAAACATAACCCATAGGGAAAAACCCCAAGACAACAAATGGCCATACAAAACCACCTAAGGGCTACCAAAAGTAGGAAAAACAAAAATACAAACTAGAGCACGAGTCCTGGAACCCAATGAAAAGAAACACTCATGTCAGTCTCTAGAAAAGTCACATAGACCATAAAACAAAAAACCCAATCCAACACAGGAGGGAGCAGTAGAGAAACAAGATAGAGATGCTAGCTCAGAAATAAAATTGACACCAAAACCCCTACCTCCAATATAGTAAGAAATAGAAAGAACCTCCAATATAGAGAAACAAAGGAGAGCCATTGTCATAGACCTAGTGGAATAAGTAATAGGGGGCAAGAAACCCTACAAACACATCCAGAAGGAAATGGAAAATAGCACCAAGGAACCATGAATAACCACCATAGGACCACCACCACCAAGCCCAATAAGAAAGCCACCAAATCTCCCCATGGATCCACAAACAACCAACCAAAAGGTACCACAGAAGGCTGAAGCCCCAAAGTAGTAACAAGATACCACACAATGATAGCAAATAGACTACCTAGGTGCCTACACATATATATTTGGCTTGACATTCTCATCTTCTATGCCATTAGACCCACGAACCCTAACATGACCATCGCTACTACTCCCACTAAAGTGCTTCATTGAAGTCCTTAATTAGTCATGTTCACCTTGTTTCCTCTCATGCTTACCATGATTTTGTTTCTCTTTCTTTGTTGCCTTCTTGTTGTGCTATGGTGATTTGAGGAATGAAATTGGTGATGATAGTTTACCAAGTTTGTTATAGTCTGTTAAATATTATGTGTAAGATAATATATCAAGACCTTATACAAATCATTATTTGTATTGAGTTGTTTTAACAACTTATAGATTTATAGGAGTGATTATGGAGGGTAGAATAACCCTCCCATGATATAAAATGTGAAAATCCTATATAATTATGTGTCTAAATTTTTTTATTTAGCACCTATTAGTTTTTCCCAATTTTATCTCAATTATGTGATGCCACATCAGTGCACCAATAAACATGACTTAGTGCACAACTATGGGTCTTACTATTGTTTGGGACCATTTTGCACACCTCAACAAAAATCATGCTAATATGACATCAAAGTTGACCAAATGAACTTGAAACCAATTTTTTAAAGGGGGTGACTATACGTAATATAAAATTGAGAGTGATTTGAAACATCCACATAGGATTTTTAGAGATACAAAGTTAAAGTGCTCCATTATAGGAATTTCTCCCCTAATGATTATATATGATCTCAAAATTAAAATGAACGTAACCTTATGATAAATATGATTATTATTTGTAATAATAATATACACTTCTAAAACATACAATCCAATTTAACTCTTTCATTTATTATAGCTAAATAGGTTAATTTAAAATATTAATAATAATTATTTAATGTCTTAACTATTGCAACAATTTTTTTATAAAGATATGGTGATTGAGTTAGAGTTTGATCTAGGGAAGAGGAGCTAGTAATTGTACAAGGTTTAATTGTTGTACACCCACTTTTGCCTATAATATTCAGTCTTGCCACATATTTATGCTTTGTGTTGTACTTAAATAGTCTACATGTAAACTAAAAATAAACAAATATTTGTCGAATTGGATGCGTAATTGAAAACATGAGAATCTATTAATGTGATATTAAAAAAATATTAATATATTTTTTAATAAATTAAATAAATAATTTTTTGTTCCAAATAAAATATCATAACTATCCACTATATGTTCATTTATAAAATAAGATGCTAATTTAAATAAGTATAGTTATCATAGTAAAAAATATTATTCCTATGTGTAAAACCATTGGAGCAACAATGTCTATGCATTAGAATATTTCTGTAGTGTCATAAAACTGTGACCCTTGCAATTTGCGACCACATTAGGGTCTTCACGTTGGCGATTCAAATCCCTAAGCCTGATCAGAGACCCGAGACTTGCTCAACCCTTGGGAACCGCACTTGTTCTATCATCCACACTGCCCGAACCTGCTTCCTATCCTGAGAAAAGGACAGGACAAGGGCCAGGACAAGGGCATGGCATATTCCTTGTTTGGATCTTGTGTTAGCTCCATCTGATGTGCTCGATGTCACTCCTCTAGCATGTTGCTCAGCTTCCCCAAATAGTGATCAACAATATCGGGAGGTGGATGTCATGCTAGATTAGCAATATTAGCACTGTAGATCTTCTCCCTCTCTCCTCTCTTTCTCTTGTGTGACTATTCTTCTATGTGTATTCTTGTTCTTCTATTTTTCCCTTAATGTCTACTTGAGGATGATGCAAATCATTGAGATCTCTTTTGGTCTCTTCCATGTTGACTCGAAAAACATCCTCTATTCCCTTTCTTCCAAGGTAGTGTCCTTTCTTTGGGGAATAATGATTATTATATGCACATATACATATAAGATATACATGAGTTATCATACAACATATTGACCTCAAGGAAAGTGAAACTATCTCATGTTTTGTGTTCATTATCCTTGGGTTTATTCCTCGACAGGGGGCTAAATCCTTGCGATAATGTGCTCCATCTTTTCTCTCTCTCTTGAGTGTATCCTACCTTAAAGCAATCACCCCTGATAAGACATGCGTGATCACTTTAATGTGGGGGCATACACTCTGCTCATATTTTCCTTTTTGACACTTAAAATTATTTAGTGAACTTGGCTTTATAATTTTGGTATCTTTTTCATGACTCATAGTGAGGGGAACCTTGCTACTTGTAGTCATGGTTTTCCCTTCTTGATCTTCCCTTTTACTTTGTCAATCAATTTTGTAAGATCCTAAGTCCACTGGGGACTTGGTGCATCTTGCCTCCTTGACGTGGTAGAAGTCTTTCAATCTTGTTTCCTTGTACTTTACCGACAGTATATTGGCATATGCTTATACTCTCGCTAAAGTGGGGGATAAACGTAGTGTCATAAAATTGTGACCCTTGCAATTTGTGACCACATTAGGGTCTTCACGTTGGCGATTCGAATCCCTAAGTCTAATAAGAGACCCAAGACTTGCTCAACCCTCGAGAACCGCACTAGTTCTGCCCTCCACACTACTTGAACCTTCTTCCTGTCCTAAGACAAGGGAAAGACAGGGGCATGACACCCTTGTCCTCCTAAGACAGGGGCATGGTGCCCTTGTCCTTGCCCTATTTTGGGGCTCCCTCTATCCTATCTTTGCATTGGACTTTGCATAAAGCGGGAAAAAGTTTACCTGTGTCGGCTTGTGATGGAAAATCATTCAATTAACCCTAATTGACGAGAATATAAGTTGCATTTGTCCTCTTATTTGCAGATGTTCGATAAGCGATAAGTTCAGATACATGAGATCACGCATTCAAGCATTCCTTTCCAACATTGAGCATTCTCAAGTCTCCCTTCAAGGCTAGGTGTTGCATTCAAGTCAAGGATTCAACCATTGAAGAGGAGATCCCTTTCAACATTCAATTCCATATAAGCAAATCTACCTACATTCTATCTACAACCTCCCTTGAGGTGACTTATATTTTAGTCTTTCATTTACATTTATTTGCAAGTACTTTCTTTCATCATTTGGTTAATTCTAAAACTGGGGTTTGACCTGAAGGAAACCTTCGGAGGACCGTTGTCACTTTCAGCATAGTCCCAACAACTTTTCATGAAATTTGCAAGGCAGCTTCGTCTTGACATATTATAGCAAGATCTAGGTACACAACTTCATCATGCTTCTATCTCGAGTTATAATCAGTTCTTTGCTACTTTTACACTTAGTCTTACAACACATAATTCAATCATTTTCCATTCTAAAAGAGGGGTTATCTTGTCATTTCTATCTCATTATCAAGTCATTTAGTATTCAATCTCTACCCTAAGAGATTGGATCTAGTGAATTCCCCCCTCTTTTAAATGTAATGTGAATAATGTGTTTGAGGGAAAATCTGCAGTGAAACTTTCATCTCTCCTCGGAGGGAAGAAAAGCTTTCCTCTTGATCTCTCTATCATTCACCCTTTTCCACCATTACAATTTCATATCGATATTTTTCCCATCTTAAATATAAAAGGTGAGTACAATAAATACCTTGTATTTTTGTATTTTTCTATGAAATGTGATCAATTTTCAATATATTTCAATTTCCAACTATTGGTTCTTTTGTGTTGGATATAAGTTGTATTTTTATATAATAATATGCTGTTTTTATATTAATGATAGGTTTTTGGTGTTCAATTATTGGTTCATTTGTGTTGGATATAAAATTAGAAATAACAAATATTTATGGCTACTTATAGGTATTTGGTTCATTTAAGTTGTATATAAGCTATATTTTACATAAAAAATATGATAATCTAATAACAACAAATTATATTTTTCCATTCAACTATCAAAAATTTTGAGATTAAATTTTGATTGCATTTTTAAAAACTCGTTTTTAAAACACTCCACACTAGACATCCTATTTCAATGAATTGTCTAATAAGCCTTACTTCCCAATCTTTATTGTAGATCATAAATATCTATTTTATATTTCTGAAAAGAAGATTTTATGATATTCCAATGACTGGTGCTCTCTCTCTCTCTCTACTGTTTGAATGAAATGGACGCTCAATTTAATTTTCACTATTTGTCAAATTTTGATCAAAGAAACTAATGAAGTCAGGCCTGGCTTAACCGGCACACTCTAAGCTTTGGCTTAGGTGGCCGGGCCCATAGGTTCATCAACTCAGACCTTTCCCATTACCGTAGCATTTCAGCTTTCCGTTTTCATACAGGTTCTGTTCTCATAGCCATCAACACTTGCTGTTTCCATCATAGGGTTTAAGTGCCTCAAATTCCCACCTCAAATTGTTGGAGATAAATTAATTATCCTCCTAGAAACTTCTGTCTTCCAGAAAGTTCCTCCACCGAGTGACTTCTAGAGCCTTCTTTCACCTGCCCACCATTATTGCTGCAGCTAACTCTAATCTACAGTTTCTAGAACATTTAATATGTAATGGCCTATATATTGATTGAATGGAAACGAAATCTTAGAGCCCATTTATGGGTTTCTCCTCTATCTCTCCTCCAATCCTCTGTTTGTTTTCATTGTGTATCTTGTCTCCTCTGTATTTCTGTTGTTTTTTATCATGGTATCAGAGCCGAGGGTTTGAAACTGTGAGAAAGAATTTGAGAAATCAATGAGATCCAGTTGAGTCCAGTCTAGGGTGAGAACAAGGTTAGTGTTAAGTCTAGTCACTGTCATTGTAGAAACCCTTGCACTCTTAAGGAGGAAAAGCTACTTGTGTTACTGTCTACGCAAGATCATTGGTTTCAAATGAAGCCAAGGGAAAATAGTTAAAATAAGTCGCAGCTGATCAAGATTTCAAAGCATTTAAGAGCCTAGAGACCATAAAGATATAAGGGAGAGTTGTAGTTTGAGAGCAAGCTGTACGTGGTCAGTCGTGCAAGAGCCTTGAGAGCTGGAAGATTGTGTGGGTTGTGTGACTAAACATGTAACCTTGTATTGGCTGCCTTCTGTAAGCTGGATAGACTGTGAGATTGTAGAAATCCTTTGCTCTCGTTTGTTGTGCATTTTTGTGTGTTCTGTTCTAAACTGTCAGCCAGTTCTGCTCCTAAACTTTGTTTCCCAATCAAAAGAAGGAGAGTATGCTGTATGAATCTAGGTGGGCTTTGTATTACTTGCTGCTTATGTGGTCAACAATATAGAGCCTAGAGGCATCTTTGATATATGAGGAAAGCCTGTATCTATATGTGGAATTCTTTGTTCTGTTTTCATAAGGAGTTTCCAGCAAGATGTTTGATTATGTTTAAAATGTTTTTGGTTGGAGGTGACAAAATGGTGTTTTGATTAAATGTGCAAAGTGTTTGTGTTGAAGGTGAGAAAACTTGTGTGTCTAATGTGAAGGCTATATCCCTGTCAAAGTGGTTATGTAAAAGAAGATTGTTGGATTTCAAAGATATTCCCCAAGTGTTGTAAGTTGTGAATATTGTGAGAATTTGCAAAGGAATAATTCAGTGTTTGTAAAGCTAACAAGTGTGCTGAAGAAAGGGGTGTATGATCGGTGGTACCGGACATCCCGAAAGTGTTTGGTTTAATATATTGATGAACCATGTATCTAAAAAGCATTCCTATAGAACTGGCAAGCACAGTGGCTAGTTACCTATGTGTCTCGGTAGATGGTTTGCTTTTTATATGGACTCAATAACTTTAGGAAAAAATTCTGTAGTGATAAAAGTTTCCCCATTGTGATGGTCATTTGAACCATGTTAGTGCTGAGTCTCTTGTAATGGTTTGTGGTAAGCCAAAACCACTTTTTTGGGTAAATAAAAAAAACCCAAAGTAATATGAAATTCAAAGTGATTGTATCAATTGGGGAAAACCCAAATGGTTATGGGTAAGCTGGTTAAAAACCCAAAAGTTATTGTAAAAGAGAAGTTTGTAGTGAATCAGTTAAGGGTAAACTGTGAAAACCCAAAGTGATTAGGGGAAACAAATTTGTTGTAAATGGGTACCTAAAAAGGCTTGAGACCAAGACCCATCCCAATTCGATTATGGGGGGATATCAAAAACAATTAGATAATTAATTTATGGGGGGATGTTGGAGATAAATTAATTATCCTGCTAGAGCGTTCTTTCACCTGCCCACCATTATTGCTGCAGCTAAC
The DNA here is from genome assembly GCF_030272615.1 of Cryptomeria japonica. Lineage (NCBI taxonomy): Eukaryota > Viridiplantae > Streptophyta > Pinopsida > Cupressales > Cupressaceae > Cryptomeria > Cryptomeria japonica. The sequence goes on from NC_081405.1 coordinate 181,306,134, forward strand.
TCTAATCTACAGTTTCCAGAACATTTAATATGTAATGGCCTATATATTGATTGAATGGAAATGAAATCTTAGAGCCCATTTATGAGTTTCTCCTGTCTCTCCTCCAATCTTCTGTTTGTTTTCATTGTGTATCTTGTCTCCTCTATATTTCTGTGTTTGTTTCTCCTCTGTATTTCTACTGTTTTTTATCACAAATTCCCGCCTAGTTTTCTAAACGAGTTTTGTATGCAATCAAACTCACCTGCACAGTAAGGGCCAATGTATTTGTATTTTGAACTATCACTATCTGTTGAAGCTCCTTCATTGTCTGGTACAATTTCTTTGGCTTACTATCTCTCTTTTCACCACAACAAGCTCCTACTCTTTTCATAATTTCTTTGGCTTTGTTACATGCGACGAGTATGAATCCAAGGGTTAGCTGATCGAGTTGAATGTGTTTGTTGATTCCTTGTTAGAATACTCATGTTTTTGGTTAGCTGCAATGATGTATATGCATAAGATAAGTAGATTCATCTTAAGCCTAAGGAATATAAATCAGTTCATATCATTTTTTTCATACGCATCTTTGTGTGTATTTCTTGTTAATGAGGATTAATAGGCTTGTTTTTTATTGCCATCGAGACATGATATTCGAAGCTTCCTCCAGGTATCTCTTTATTTCTCTTCTCTTTGATCGTATTGTGTTGAGATCTCAAGGGCTGAGATTGAAGAAAAGTAAAAATTTTCATTATCTTACACATTGACTAAAAGTTGTCCTCTCCAACAAAGATACCTTGCTTTCCTTTCTCTCATCTTGAGTGATGATGCTAGAGGAGAGGGCTGCGGTAATTAGGTAGTAATTACATATTATGTTCAATTCTCATAGTGCAGTAATTAGGTAGTAATTACATATTATGTTCAATTCTCATAGCTTGTAATGGCTTTGGCTTATGAAACAATTCTTTGGACTAATGTTTTAAATAATCTATTATATTTTTCTATTATGTAGAGCACAACCCATGCAGTATTTTCATTTCAACCATGGTGTTTTCTGAAATTATCTCATTAGGTAGGGAATGAACATTCCATTCATGGTAATCAATTGTCTAGATGATGAAGCACTAAATTCAAAGATTTTGGAACTACCAACATGAGATTCAATGAAGATATTTTTCTCTCATCTTTGACCAACCTATGCTTATCATGGGTGGAGAAAAGACGGACGAGGAAAAATGGACAAGACAAAAGGCTAGTGGAAGAGCAAGAAAACCATCAACATCAGTGCAAAGGATAAGGATAAAGAAAATAAATTTTAATGCCAGTATGATAAAGAAAAACATACAAAGGGACTTATTGCAAGATACATTTGGGATTAGACTATTTAATAATAACCCACTAATAAAATAATGTATTTAATATAAAAATCTTATTGGAACCCCTCAATTGAATTTGAGCTTAGCCTAGTTAGTTCATAGAAATTACATAAATAATAAAAATAATCCACATGAAAAGAAGCCCACCTTAGTTAAATATGTATAACACTTACAATTGTACAAATTTAATGCATTGGTTTATGTGCCTTGAAATTTATCATTATAATCTTGATTCCATCCTCATGATTAAAATATTAAAGTAAGAAAAAATGGTTAGAGAAAGAAAATAAAAATCCATGTATCCATTCTTATTCCTCCTTTACGTCATTATACAAATGAAAATAATCAACACCAAAACTACTCTCCATTGAATTGTTACCCACAATTGAAACATGAGATAGTGCAATATCCAAAGGAATTGAGAACAAGTGAAAGATAAAATTCCCTTTAATCATCATTATCTAGACACCACATAAGACAACTTCTGAACTTGAAAGTTAGTAGTTTAAATCTCACATATCCAGTAATTAACATTCATTGAAATAAATGCATCAAATTATATTAATTGAAAGAAAACAAATTCAAAGTTTCAAAACATAAAAACCATAAAGTAATGGAGCAATTTAAGCTAGTATATTACAATTTCAATTAGGTTCCCAATTTCCAACATATGAAACCCTTTATAATGAGTTCCATCCAAGCATAAATAGGAACTTTTGGATAGAAGGAGTAAGATTCATTCCTTCCAAAAGACACATGATGCAAATTACAAGGATGTGAAGAGTTCTTTTAGAATTTTCACTTGCACATCATATTATGGAAATGGTATACTTCAAACAAAATATTAATATTATTGTTACATAATAGTTTGAACCCTTTTGTAATAGCCTTTGCTTAAACAAGCGTATAATTTATATACAACTCTTACTATATTAGCACTTAAACCATCTAAATGAACAAACAAAACACTTGAGTACACAAAATTATCCAAAACCTATTTACCACCTTTTTCATATTATCGAATATTCTTTTTAAATTATTCACATGCCATCTAGACTCTTATTAGCCTAGTACCTAAAGAAGAATTAAAGCTGGCTGGCTTAGTGAGTTATCTTTCATTATATAAACAATAGTGTTTTTAAAATGTGTTGTATTGAAATTTCCTTTAGAATCAATCATCTAACATCATATCCTTTTCACAAAATTATTTATTTTATTTGAAGTACTTATAATCATATTATAAGCAGCTCCAAACATGTTCTTACAACCTTTCAAAATGTCTTGTCTAAAATTATTATTTCAACTATTTTGTACTTAACTCCTCATCATTTCCCTTTAAAAAATTCTCATATTAAAATTTGATGACCTATAGGAACTAGCTCCAAAATTGTTGGCAAATCATTATCTATTTTCTTGATCATCCCTTCCTCTATAATATTTATTATCTCTTCTCTATTTTTTTTTTATTATTATAAATTTCTATTTTCAAGAATTGATTATCTTATAAGTTAGTTCCCTCAACTTTTACTCCATGTTTTTGTGGTAGTTACAATAATCTTAGCTTCATTCTTAGGTATCTTTGAACCTACTAACAATTGTGCACTATAAAGTTCTTGGAAAGGAGTCAATAAGACCTACCATGTTTTTAATAAATGAAGTTAAATAAGATACTTTGTCTTTGAGCTCATTTTTAGTAGATTTGGCCTTTTTCTCCATTTTCTTTAACATCCACTTGACTAAAGCCTTAGCTATCTATGCCCCCTCTTCCATTGTTAGCATCCTTGACTTGTAATAGTAGTACTTGTATAATTTTTTGGTTGCATTATAGAAAATCATTCAATGGGGTGATCATTTGACCTTTTTACGATCCTTGTAAATCAATGGTTATGTTCGATCCCACCCAAGATCTATGTTTTTTTTTGTGGGGGGCAGGGGGGTGTGGTCTGACAAAAATGGATAGGAGTTGAGAAAAATCATCACTAGGAGGATAAAGTGTTCACTTCTTTCTTTGTATTAAATTACTAAACTTGATTTAGGAGAATTATCACCTATTGTCTACTATTGAGAAGGATGTTGATCTTATAATTTTTTGTTTCCTCTTTATTATTGTTATTGACAATCTATATAAACTAAATATTTTCTTGTTCAACTTGACTTTGGACTTTCAAAAAATTTGGAGGACTAGGGATTAGAGAAGGATTCCCTATAAGAGAAAGAGATTTTTATTGGAGGGGATATTCTCGATGGAGTGGGTACTCTTTGTAGAGGAAAATAAATTATTATTTTAGGAGAAGCAGAGGGTTTCATAAGAGGGGTGAAGTAATTATTTCAAGAGATGAATACTTCTCTACAAATTAGGTCCTATGGAAAGTGAGAGATGGAGTTTTAGAAGAAGAATTATCTTGTACAAGTTTAGAAACATTGGGCCCTTTAGAATTCCTTGGCTCCTTTTTTTCTTGAAGAGTATGGTGGTTAAGGCACAATGTGAGGAGGTTGCATATGAGGAGGAGATTGAATAGGAGGATGAGATTGGGCAAGATAACTCATTTTATGGCTCTTTATCAATAATTTCAAGAATCTTCAATTATTCTTTATGAAGTCCATAACTAATTCTTTTTTAATTGATCCATTTCTTCATTCTAGATCCTATTTACTTGTTTCTATCCTAATATTTCTTAGGTTAAGGATTAGAAGTAATCTACTATTTAAATAAGTAGGATCAACAATATTTCCATCATCATTCATAACATTTGGCACTATAGTAATTGAATATGCTTTTGATTATAGAGGTAATCTTAGAATGATCCCTTTTTCACACTTCATGGAAATTTCAACAATAATCCCTAAAATATTTTCTTTTCTTCTTGATTTTTGCAAATATTTCTCAAACTTTTAGTTGTTGACTAAATGTTGAATGAAGGCCTGGATTTATACAATTTTTTGCTAATTGATTGGTTAAACATGATTCTTTATCATTTATATTAGAAATCCTACTCCTTTAACTTTTTTATGAAAACATAGCTTATGGACTTCTATTAACTACCTACAAATTTCTAAAAGGGCTAATTAGTGTCTTACATGTCATGGAAGCACGCAAGGTGCATTATTAGAGCTCCCCCCCCCTTTCTCGTACTTTTTAATTTGTCTATGTCTAGAACTAATCCATTTTTAGTGTCCTTATGCTCTCTAACATCCTAATGATGGATCCCAAAGTGCAATCCAAAGTAATGATGCAAAAAATGCATGCAATCAAATCCAAATGTAACAATAATAAATGTTAGATAAACTATGAAAATCTATTAATATTAAGTCATATTTCATCTTATAAGGGTATAATATACTAATATAAAACTCGTTAAATTTAATTTTTTAATTAAATGATATCTAACTATACTGATTATGATATTCTTCAATATTGAAAAAAGTTAAAGAATTCATCCCTGGGAGTTGAAACATTCAATTTTTAAGTATTTTGTCAATTTATTTCAATTTGAACTTGGTCAATTTTTTGCACTTCTAGATCTCACGACCACAAACCTCTACATATCCATTTGACGCAAGATCACTATTGTAAATTTTTAGTGCACTAAGATATGTGGTAAGCAGTAATTTTGCATGCATAAACCTCTAAACATTTCTATCAAGTGTGGTTCCCTTAAGATGTAATGGGAAATTTGTAAAAAATATACTTAGTGCATTCATTCATAGTAGGAAACTATATTATAATAAAAATCATCATTCTTTATGAATGAAAACGATTTGATAGCAAATGAATTGATTTGTGCCAAATCTATTAGGAAATAGAATCACATGTTTACAAGAAAGAAAGATAGTTGTATTCGAATTACGTTGGAACCAGAAAAATAGGGAATTATTATGCATTACACATACCTAGAAATCTATCATGCTTAAACCTTTGAACATTTTAATCAAGTGTGGCTCATTTAAGATATAACCAAATTTGTAAAAACTAATTAGTGCATGTTGATAGAGCAATATACTAGATTAGACTAGAAATAAAGGTGTTTTATGAACATGATTGATTGAATCCTAAACTAACTGACTTGTGCCAAATCTATGAGGAAATAAAGTCACAACATGTAGGAAATAAATATAGCCATATTGAATTTGCACTAGAATCATTTAAAATTAGAAAAATATTACATATTACTTATGCTTAGTAAACCATCTTAAATGAGTGATATAACACAAAAAATAAAGAAAGAACATTATAAAAAAGTTTGTAATGAATTATAAGTGTAGGATATTAATCAATTTGTTATTAGCTTGGCCAAGAAATGTGACAAGAGAGGATCCACAAATAGCCTCAATCACCCCATTGAAATATTATAGCCTATCATTAAGACATATGACCATGCAACTACCTAATTTGACTACAATTTTTTATAACCCATACAAATAATACCAATCACTTACAATTATGTGCATGCAACAATCCATCTCCTAGAATATATTCTTAATGGCCAACATAGATAATTAACTTAAATACCATCTCCCCACACATCATATAAGCATGAATATAGTCTTCTACATCACTCAATGACCATGACTTGATACAAAGAGGAAAATTCAAATGCACATCCAATCACCTTTAAGCTGTCTCCAAGATCCACATGAGAGAGGATGAATTCCTTAAGAAAGTGGATCTTGTTAGGATCACACAAAATTGGCTTTGCTAGGTAAAGATAACAAATCTTCATTGAGCTGAAGGACCAACTGCAATTTGATTTCTCTTCAATGAAATCTTTGACAAGCAATAACCATGGGAACATTTCACCCAAACACAAAGACATTAATACATACGAAACAACCGATCTACATCCAAGCAAAGAAGACCTCCTTATGCCTCGCCACCACCAAATATGAAGAACAAAGAATGTGATAAAGACACAAACATTTGCAAACCACTTACCTCAAAATATTACAAGGGCAAGTCTTGATATTTGAAATCATGAGGGCATTAATCTTGTATGTGGAGAATTTTATTCTTGTAAGAAGTCATGAGAAGCTTATAGGATGATGCAAGGAGGAGTCAACCTCTACATTTCAAATGAAATATAGGGAAGAGGGATTAATAGATGAGCGGGGTACCAATACATGCTATGGTACTTGGACAAAATGAGACCAATAGTGGTGCCCTAAAAATGTCATGTCAATGCTTATCCCCAAAAAAGTACTTCTAAAATTCAAAAAATAACCAATCATGTGATACCACATCAGCGCACAAGTAAACATGACTTAGTGCACACCTTTTGGTCTTATCACTATTTAGGGCTAGTTTGGACACCTTCACAAAAATGCATGTTGATGTGGCATCATAACTGACCATGTGAACTTGAAACGAAATTTTGAAGTAAGGGACTTGACAAATAAGCTGCTGTATAAAATTGTCTGCATAAGATTTTAAGAAGCTCAAAATTAGAGTGTACATATATATAGAGCCCTCCCCTATCAACCTTATGCAGCTGAAAAATTCTTCAAATATGCTAAAGAACGTGTATGCAAAGTGCACGAATTTGGTAGATGGTCTGAAAGTTGTTGCATATCCTGAAATGTAATCGTTGCAGCTGACCACAGACATGAGTATTCTAATGAGGAAACGATACTGTTATATCAGAATCAACAAACACTTGTCTAACTTGATCAGCTAAGCATACTTCCAACATGTAATAAAGCAAGAACATTGTAGCAGAGTATGTAAATCCATCGAAGGATATAGGGGATTTTTGCAATGTTTCTAGGACGGGGAATGGAACAGTTTCACATGGCAAGTATTCCCATAGTTTAGAGACAGGTATTAAAAAAATTACATAAAATTAATATTTGGGGTAAAAGAAGCTGAGATTTTTTTAGAACTATCTTCTAGCTGTTCGTAGGCAGCGGACAAGGGCACAACTGAGAAATCTTACATGGGTTGAAACCCAGGGACACCTTGCCATCACCAGGAAGACTGAAAAGATACAAATAGAAGAGGAGCACAAGAAAAATTTGTGTTCTTAACATCAAAGAGTTTCCCTCTCAGAGAATAAAACTTTGTCCGCTAAAACATGGCAGAAATTACATAATGACACATTGAACATTAAGAAGAAACCACATAATCAATGAGCAAGAGGATTAAATTTGTGGTGCAGAAGCTAGTTGCGGTGAAAAGAGTTATAGTAAGCCAAAGCAATTGTACCAGACAATCAAGGAACTTCAGCAGATAACGGTAGTTCAGAATACCTTCGCCGCTGTAAACAGCCAAATACATTGGCCCTTATTGTGCAGGTGAGTTTGGTTGCATATAAAACTCGTTTAAAAAACTAGCCGGGAATTTGAGGCGGGCTTTTGAGGCACTTAAACCCCGGCCTGCAACGCTTAATCTGAATAATATATTGCCGGTCTTTCATTTCTTTTCTGTTATTCGGCTAATATTCCCCATTGCATAATGTCGATGTTTCTAGGAAAGTCCGGTTTAGAGTAATTCTTTTCGTCTGTTTAATGCAGACATCAAATTCGGGCGTTACAAACAAGAGTTGCATTAAAGGTGCAAGGAGAGAGTAGCATTACTCTAAACCGGACTTTCCTAGATACATCGACATTATGCAATGGGGAATATTAGCCGAATAACAGAAAAGACATGAAAGACCGGCAATATATGTTTCAGATTAAGCGTTGCAGGCTAAGGAGATTCACATCGAGAACTAGTTCGTTTGGAATTTCCAATTTCATTCCTCGGCTAAAAATACTGACCTGATGAATTTATCTCCACATGACAAACACATTACAGTTGGACATCTGTAGTTGCAGAGAGCATGGTCAAAAACACATATGCGTTTCTCGCGTTTTTATTGCTCGTGGCTCCTTTTACTTTTGCTTCAGGTAATATTTAGAATTCTTCTATTTACACCAATATTAGTTTTGTTTGCATGAGAGTGGGAAAAGAAAAACGTATTGTCTATCGTAGGAAGTTTTAACAGAAATTCTGTCATACTCATTCTTTCTCTTTGTTTTTGTTTTTTGATAATTTGTTTGTTATCATCTTAGTGTCCACCGATGAATATAGCCATTATGATGGTCTATGTGAAAGATGGAGCAGTACGTTTTCTGGGGAATGCTGGACTAATCACAATTGTATAGTTGCTTGCGATAATGAACACTCCGTTTTAGGAAAATGCCAGCTTACTTTAAAGGGATATGCTTGCTTCTGCTACGATCACTGTTAAGAGTAAAAATTATAGTGCGATCCCTGTTGGAACAAAATTTCTCGATTCCATTCAAATGGATTTAGATATATGTTGTCTACATAATTACAGTGAGCACTCTGGCTTAAAGTTTTCGAGTGTAGATGATGATATTGGTACTTCTAGTTGGATAGCCTATCTAGCTTCAATGGATATTAATTTGAAGATAGAAATCTGATGATCTAAGACTTTATAATGTCATCATTTTTATAGTACTTTTATTTCAACTTTAAATGTATTGTTATATTTTTATGAATAGTTAACATTTAATTATATTTAACATGAAGATCATGTCATAATTTTTTAAGATGATTTTTTGATATAATGATTATGATGAAATATTATGATAAAAAATTAATTTTTTTTCAATGTTAATATAGTTTAATTATATACATACATATAGCTATATAAAAATCAATGTAGACTAAATTATAATTATAGAATAAGCATTAATTTAAGGTATTAAATATAAAGGAATTAGGTATTTAGATTTGAATAAAAAAAAATATGAGAAATAATATGTAATAATCTTGGAATAAGAGATTTAAAATAAGCACAAGATTTCACAAATATGACCAAAATCCATCAAATGTATTAGCTTATGAGCACATATAATTAGAATGTATAAAAGGCATCCGATCTCCATGAAATGAGGATAGGACCTCTCAAACATGGAGTGGTGGCGGGTTGCCTATCGCAAAGGTAGTGTGAGGTGTCGAAATTGAGTCAACACCTCTCTAATAACTCCTAACCGACTTGACATCTTGTATGAACAAGTGTCAAGTGTAAATGGATGACTAAGTAGGCTTAAGTAAGCCTAAATCTAAATAAATAAAATAATTACACTAACACCCCCCTTTAAGCATAACTTGGGAGGAAAATAAGAAAAATGGGTACCAACTACTAGCCTAGTGAAGTACCCATGTACAATGAAATCTCTCATTAAATGGAGTAAGAAAGAAAACCCAATGGGAGAAAAATTTCCTCCAAACAAGAGATGATAAAACAATGAATGTATGATTGAAGAAGATATGTCATAGAAGAAAGGATTGAATAGGACCCCTCAAGAGCTACTTCTATGCACAAGTACAATGAAAGTTGACTCCATATGAGAGAAATGAGAGAATATGCAAGCCCTCATTATGTGATGTAGATGCTTTGACAGAGGATGCTGAAGTTGATCCATACTTGCTAGAAAAAACCACAAATGTGTGCAAGATGACTTCCCATTCTGGATGTGTAGGAAGTGATGTGGCGGTCTCTGAAGTTTGCACATGATTCAAAGACTGAACCTCACCATTCTAGTTTCCAAACCCACATTTCTGAAAACTGGTATGCATATTTTGTTGCAAGGAATCAAGCATGCTTTATGTGAAGCATTTCTAGATTCATAAGTAGTAATAAATAAGGACATCAAAATGATTTTCATATGACAACATTATACATCCCCATAATGATCAAGAAGGTATACCCCCTTGATTTAATGACCCCCTTGTTTTTGGCACTTTATAGGAGTTCTTTGTAACCAAACGCAAAAAAACACATAAATTGACACTTTATAATGAGAGTGCATGAGTGTGTCCATTCGATTCGTGGCAAAAGAACATGCACTTTTACAAAAAACAATAGTCAATTTTGAGTGGCTGAGCAAAAGTTATGAGAAAAACATTTTTCCCTTATTACAAAATTAATTCTCCTCCAACTAAGAAAATTTCAATTTGAGAAAATTTGCCTTAAAAAATAAGGAGCACATTAATCCCCCTTGGGTTGGAAAGAACCAGGGCTAGGAAACCTTGTGACCGAGGGCTAAAGTCCACAAATTTTGAACGGCTAAGGTTTGAACAACGATGCCAACCCAATGCAATCTAGGAATAAGAGATTAAAATTAAGCACAAGATTTCATGAATATGACCAAAATAGACCAAATGTATTAGCTTATGAGCACATATAAAAAGGAAGTAGAAAAGGCACCCGATCTCCATGAAATGAGGATTGGACTTCTCAAACATGGAGTGGTAGTGGGTTGCCTACCACAAAGGTAGCATGAGGTGTAGAAGCTGAGTTGGCACCTCTCTAACGACCCCTCACCAACTTGAAATCTTGGATCAACAAGTATCAAGCGTAAATGGATTCTTAGGTTGGCTTAGGCTTAAGTAAGCCTACATGTAAATAAAAAAAATAATTACACTAACATTATATCTTGTAGAAACATATTTTCCTTTATTTCAATGTTTGAAACTTTGAGAATTTTTAAGTGTAGTCTATTACTGAATTTGTGTAGGTTAAATTATTCCTTTGAAATTGAATTTATGAACTTTCATCAGTCCTTTCATGTGCATATCTAATTTATAACTCTTCCATTTATTTAGTGAAGTTTATACTCTATTTATCTTATTCATTAGATTATTTGCTCCTAATTATTAAGGATAAGTGTCATTTAAAAATATTTTACGAACATTGTCAAATGATAAGGGCCAAATTCTCTAGGACAACTCTATTGGTTAGATCATCTTTAGGGTCATGATAAAAATATATTGGTATGAGAGAATGCAAGTGATTTAGGTATATAATTCAATGTAATTCTTTGATTATTTTTAGTGCTTTGTTTAAAATATGTCATTCAATACACTTGGAATGCTTTACAGTTTTTAATTTTAATTGGATAGAATAAATTTCTATATAAATGTATTTAAATAACATGATGTAAAAACAATTATTCAATTCTATGAGTAAAAACATCCAACAAAACAATACCTTTTACTTTGGTAGTTGAAGATAAGAATTTGATTTGACCTCCTTTTTGTTCAAGATAAAGGTATCTTTTTCTCATTAGAAAAAAGGTTTTAATATGGATTTAACATATTATACTAATGTTTAGATGTTACATCATAGATTAACATGCCTAATCTATTCCATTTCCCCCTAACAAAGTATTTATTAAATATAGGATTGACACCCTAAAAATCATAAATCCATATATAATTTAATAATTTTTGGTATGAATTTTTTCCGACATATTAAAATTAAACATAGAATTTGAAGGTCAAAATTTTTATTATTTTTTGAAAACTACATAGTATGGTTTTTTAGCCATATTCCACTCCTAACAGAAAATTGAATAAAATAAATGGTTATCATACCTACATGAATCAAAAGAATTCATTCAATCAATATAACTCAAAAATATAATTTCAAACACCCCAACAAGTACTTTGGCTTTATTGTCTTGTATTATGTTCTAGATCTAGAATCATACAAAATTATCCTAGATTGACCCTAAATAGAATTATAGATGTTGTCTATGCTTAATATGTACAATGTTCTTATTGGTTTTTAGTTTCTATTATGTCTATTCATTTTTCTCATAATTATGTGATGTCGCATTAGTAAATAAATAAACATGACTTAGTGCACAACTACAGGTCTTACTATTTTTTGCCTCCATTTAGACACTTCCCAAACTAGAAGATTCCATTTGACTGAAAAAGGGAATGGCTTGCTTCTACTACAATCTTTGTTAAAATTACAAATTATCTATTGGAATAGAATGTAGCTCGAAGAATTTGTTGATTTATTTAGATATGTCTATATGTTGTCTACATAATTACAATGTGAATAATGATATTCATAAATAAATATCTTATGTTGTCAAGTGTGGATAATGACATTCATACAAGTGTAATTGGATATATTAATTTGAAGATGAAAGATGATAGATTTACACATTATAGTAGTTTCACTGCCTCTCTAAAATATGGATGGTTGTGGTATTGTTTATAATTGTTGAATATTTAATATTTTTTATTATACTTAAGATAAGGATCATGTCATAAAAAAAATCCTTTTTCTTAAAGCTAATGTAGTTTAATTAAATACATGTATAGGTAATAATTATAAACAAATCAATGCAGATTAAACGATAATTAAGAATTGATAGTTGATGAATAAATATTGATTTAAAAATTTAAATGTAGAGGAATTAGTTATTTATCTCTTGAATAAAAAGAAAATATTTGAAATAATATCTTGTGGAATTTAATTTTTGTTAATTTAAAATTTGAAGTATAGTCTATTCTCAAATTTTATAGGATCAAATAATCCTTTGTGGGCTAAATTTATGACCCTACATCATCTTATGATATGCATATCTAATTTATAATTTTCCATTTGATTTGGTAAAACATATACTCAAGTTATCAAATTCACTAGTTTCTCTACTCCTTTATTATTAAATATTAGTCATATTTCAACATATTTTAAGAGGACATTATCAAATTGTAAGCACCTAGTTGGCTAGGTTAAGTGCATTTCTTAGATCAACTTTATGGTCATGATAAATATTGGAAATATCGTGAGAGCATGCAAGTGATCTAGATATAATTTTGATGTAATTATTTGATTATTTTTAGTGCTCCATTAAAGTGCTTAATTATATGATTCTTGGATAGAATAAATTCATAAACACATGTATTTAAATAACAAAACACAATATTTCATTAAGTAAATGTATATTAAGTTGTTCCACGTTTAATGAATAAAATTTAGTAGATGTTAATTTATTTAATATATTTAAAAAAATAAATTAAGGGTAAATTTTGTTTGACACAAGATTGATCCCATGGAAAAAAAAATAGAACACATAAATATAATCCCAAAGTCAAGAGTAAATATAGGGGATTTGTGGAGTACCTTAAGGTGTGGGAAAATTTAGTGTGTCACTAATTAGCATAATAAAACGACCAACCTTACCTAGTTAACCATTACATTAAAAAGGAGGGTGAATCCAATTAGATCTAGCCACAATTTCATTAGGAAGAGGGCTGATTAGATTCATTTGGTTATTTGTCTCTCTCTTTTGAGTTGGAATTTGGATGTAAATTGTGAAGTTTAGGGTAAAACAATGGATAATTGAAGTTAAACAATAATAACAAACTACTACAGATGTGAGACAGATCCACAGATAGGAACTTGAGAAGAAGACTAAGATCAGAACTTGATCATGAAAGTTCAAAGTTCAAGTGAATTGTCAAGACGAGGATGGTGGGTCACCTTGGTCCCATAGCTTAGAGACATGCTAGTGGGATCTTTTTCAAATCAGGTAGACACACTGGATTCACTATCAAAATCTTGGTAAAAATTCTCAAGATTAGGATGGTAGGTTTCCCTAGTCATCCAATTTTTTCTCCATCAAAATTTGAACCTATTCATCATCTTCAATTGCAGCTCTCAAGTCAACTGCCTACAAACCAAAAGATAGAAAAAGGGGTTGTTGATAGGATTTTGCCTCAGGTCAATATCTAGTTTAGGAATTAACCTTGAAATTGAAATGATAATTGTAATGTAAATAGAATTGAATTGTAGTAAAATGCTTTATTTTGGGGGGAAAGGCTAGATCTAAAATTTAATGCTTGCAATTGAAATTTATAGCGTGATGAAGCTTGCATGAATCCTCACACAAGAGTTTTAGAATTTCTTGTAGAATGTCTTCATAGAAGGTTGATCATGGATTCCATCTTGAATGCTTTAACTTGACCTCACTTCTTCCTCAATCCTTGGTGAATGATTGATTACTTGCTCACTTGAATTGAATTAGCTAGAGTAAAATTAGGATCTTGATTGAGGTTACAAAATGAGAGGGGTAGACCTCCTTTTATACTTAACTATCTTAAAACTATTTGGATTTTTGGAGAAGGCTAACACAAGATCTAAATTCTTGCTCACTTGATGTGACCATTATGAGGACCAAATATGGGTCTTGATTGAGAGGACCAGGGCACTATGGCACCATGGTCTTGAGAATTAGGACTCAAATTTGGGGAAAAGACAAAAGAGAAAGTGAAAATGTAGGTTTGTGAAGGGTGTGAGCAGAATCAAACTAGACACTGGGCATCTAGAGAGACAAAACACCAAGGTGAGGTCTAGATGATGATGCAATTGTATGTGAATACAATTTGCGATGCTACAATACTGTAAATTTTGCTAATATTAATATTAGGACATAAATCCTAAGGATTTTATGGTAAGGAACCTATGACTTAATTAAAGGGAACTTTAATAATAATTTTTTTAGGCTTATATAAATTATAATTTAAGATAAAAATATAAGTAAAAGTTTATAATTTCTTATATTATATGTCTCTTGATGATGAAAATTTTATTTATAAATAATATTTCTTATTTAGATCCGTGTTATCTTATGTTATTTTGTTAAGATTGATGGCTTAATTAATTATCTTAAGTGTGCATTAAAAATCATAATGAGAAGGGTATTTCATTTCACATGGTGATTCATTAGTGTTTAGTAATGGTGAAAACATAGAATAATATCATAGCAGGGTGAGAGTTTTGGTGCTAATCACTAGGATAGCAGGAGCTACCATATTGATTAATATAATTAGTATAGATGAAAATAAGAATAATGAACTCAAAGTAAACAAAATAGAATTACAATTGGAATTTACTTAAAATATAGATGTGTACAATATTACTAATAACATAAATAAAAATAGTGAATAATTTAAAAAATAATACGTATTATAAAATGGTGACGCATTAAGGATTTTTGAATCACTCATTGTTGAAATTTAAAATTAATCTCATCAAAATAATTATTTATTCAAATAACTAATTGAATTCACTTAAAATTCACTAAACTACTTAGATCCACATTAATCATATAATTTAAATATATCCATCTTTTTTTATTCAAATTGAATTTATTAAATCCACATTCTTCACACATTATTAAAATAAATCAATGTCCATTCTAACATTAATTAAAACAAAAATTAAATATATTTTATTCTATTATTAAATTTGTAAGAATTTGTAAAATATGCCAAGATCTAGAGCACAATGAACAACACAAAAGAGAGACAATAGATTTGATAAGAATAAACAGTATTCTAATCAAGATGCAAATACTATCAATTGGATCATTACATACAATGTACATGATGAGCTTGCTTATAAAGGCAAGACCATATGGATATGCGAGCACACAATCATGACATGTTTCACAATGAGAAACAAGGGTGGGTAGGGGTAGGTAGGGGTAGGTAGGAGAAATAATAAAATATTCCACAAGAGATGGATCACTCATCGAAGGTGAAATATAACAACAAGATAAGACTAGAAAAGGTTGAATTTCTCCTACATGCATCATCCCTATGTGCACACTTCCCTATGTGTCTTATATGAAAACTACAATGAATGCATTATCCTAAGTCAAATTAAGTAAAATGTAATTATGAGACATAATTTACACCAACAAAATAAAATAAAATAGGTCTAGAATCATCCACTTAAAAGAAACAATAAATCTAAATTAAAATAATTTCCTTTCATATAATTACTTAATTAAATGAAATTAAAGAATCCCTTGTACATGATCTATTGCCTCAAGTACATCTCATTTAATCTCTAGCATCTATTCATAATTTTATATCTACCATTTAAATCCTCACTCAAGCCCATGTATATTAAAATCCCAAAGTTTTTAGATTATCCCATTGAACCCCTTTCTCTCCCCATATGAAGTTGTACTCAAGTTTCTTATACTTAAAGAATTCATCAAAAATAAATAAATTAAAGAGCATCCATCACATGTCGAGACATATTAAGTATCCAATTTAGGTTTACACATAAAGATAATAATTCTCAAAGCCCTTTAAACTTCAAAAGAGAAATTGCATCCGTCATTTCCATGAGTAAATATAGTTAAGAAAATATATCATTTATTTTGGTAGTTGAAGATAAAAATCTGATTTGACCTTCTTTATTTTCAATTTAAAGGTATTTTTATTCATTTACATAAATGTTTTGATATTTATTTATCCTTTTACATTATTTACTAGATTTAACATAAAAAATGTAACATGTCTAATGTGACCCTTTGGTACTTAACAAATATTTATTTAATAGTATCATTAGTTCTTGATTTTATGCATTTTTTTCTAGTGATTTAAAAATCAGTAGTTGTATCCTAGAGAAAATAAACCTCACCATTGACTTCAATAAGCCCAAGAAATCATAAATCAATATATAATATAATAGATTTTGACCTCACCATTGAATTCAACAAGCTCTAGAAATCATAAATTAATATATAATTTAATAGTTTTTGGTATCAATCTTTTGGACATTTTCAAAGAAATCTAGAATTTTAAGATCTAAATTTGTATCATTTTTTAGAATCCATGAAATCATATGAAATCCATATAGTTAGTATTAGTTTTTATTCATGTCTATGCTTTAACACAACTAGTAGAACTTTTTTCTAATGTTCACTACATTGGTGTTCATTTGTATGAATCTACTTTTTAACTTTGAAACAACAGAGCTAGGAACTTGAATTCTATTACTTTGTTTAATTGAAATTGAGATTGTTAAGTGTGTGTGAATGATCTAGGTTAACTAATACAAAAATTATGACTTTCAACAATAATTGTAATTTACAAAACGAAAACTCAATACAGTAGAAGAGATGTACAAAGATGCCACAAAAACGAACTTGGATCTACAATTTGTTGTTGGAAGTGCTAGACTAGTGTGCTAAGAGAATAAGTACAGGTGGTTTTTGTTGGATTAAATATAATTTACTCACAATATTAAGTTTACTTAGGTATATCATATTCATAGATAGTAGGTGGGTGGGTGCAAGAAGTTGAGTCCCACTTTTGGGCAAAAAGTGGAAGTGTTTTTCCTATTTTTCAAATTTTTTGTCGATTGATGTCAAAATTTGAGGTACTTAGAGTTTGAAACTGAAAAAACTTTAGTAATAGAAAATGTAGTGCTCAAAGTCTAATTTTCAAATATGTAATTTATTTCAATACCCACATGGTAGAAATTGCTTTTTAGTAGGCATATTTAAAAATCACTTTTTTAAAATGCTTGTTTCAAGACCATACCACAAGTGTACGACCACCATATTTTGATGTAAATAAAAGAATGTTTGCAAATCCTTCTGGGAAAAGATACCTAATACACCAAATATTTATGAGAATATTTTTTCTTATTTTTTATTGAATATATTTTTTTAATTAATTTTTAATTGACTATAAAGTACATTTTCAAAACATCTGGTGTACGACCACCATAATTTGATGAAAATTCCATATTTTTAATTTTTTTGTTAAATCTTCAAAAGAATTATATGTATATTGATGTCATATAATTTATTTTCAAAAAAACCTAAAAACAAAAAAGTTATTAAAGTTTTACTAAGCCTCACTATTTTACATTTAGGTACCACTTTTGATTAATAAATAATGTAAAAATAGTAAAACTAATCATATCACTATGAAATTTACATTTTTGAAATTAGGACAGTGAGAACTCTAATGGGTTTTTGTTTCATCCAAAAATACGATCAGGAAGACCCTCAAAAAATTACGGCAAGGCAAAAATCTGGTATTCGAGTGCCTTAGCCATTTTTTGGAGGTCCAAGCATAGGCCTGGTCCCACCAAGCCTAAATTGAAGCCAAAATCAAGGCATAGGTGTGTTTCCTGCTCCATCTTTTATGAAATGGGAGCCCGTTATTTAAAATTCAAAAAACGGGCACCTATTTTGAAATTTATAGCACTTTGAGAAACGTGTGCCCGTTTCTAAAAATCATACGCCCATTTCTCTATGGTGGTCTGATCCTAAATGGGCACTCATTTTTCAAAACGTGCACCCATTTTATTTTTATGGGTCGGGGCTCCGAAGCTAAACAGGTACCCGTTTCATAAAAAACGGGCACTCGTTTCTAGCGGCAAACTTTTTTGCTCGCAAACTTCCGTGGAATTGGGACCCAACTTCTTGCACCCACCCAGGTAAATGTTAATAATATTTTATTATTTATTCACATTTAGTAATTTGTGCCATTAGTTAGCAAGTAGTTATGCCTACCCTTGCACCTCATTGATGTTCAGTCTCTAGCTCTTTGCTATATAAGAAAGCTTATGTAGGCTTGTATATTATCTCAATTCAATATATTTCATTTCAATTGTTGATGTGTCTGATTCTTTTGTGAAGGTTTCTCTAGATTGTGATTCTATCTTTGGAGTTCTACTCCAACTTGATATCAGATTTGATCCAAAAAGTTTTGCCTTCCCTTTCAGAAGATTGAGTAATCAATTGAGATAGAATATTCAACTACCCACAGTCTTCTTTGCAGATTCAATATCATTTTGAAATTAAAAATTCTCAAAATTTTCAGCAGTCACCTCCATTCAATTTGTCATTAGTCTTGTGGTGATATTATTTCCTATTAACAATGATATTTTCACTTACTAACAATGATATTCATCTTATTATTCTTCCTGTAGTGATTATCTGGTTCCTATAGTGATTATCTGAGTTTACCTACAATGATTCATTTGCCATCATCCACATCCCTCTTTACATCAAATTTTGAGTAAGTGGATCTTGTTCTTCATTTTGTTAGTGGTGGTTAATTCCAACATGTTTGCTGTTGATTGTGGATTACTGCCCATCTCTACATTCACCACAGTTGGTTTGATCCAAATTCTCTACTATTGATTGTGGATCTTGACTACATTTGACTTTAGATCCCACACAAATTATGGATCTTAATTGTGATCTCTGCTTCCTTCACCTCTACGGTGTTTTTCATATTAGGTAGCAAGTATTGTAATGTAATTAGTAGTAGTGAATATTAACATTCTGATTTTGTATGCTCTATTTTTTTTTCTGCTATGTTCTTCTCTATGTTTTATTTGCATTTTATTTTTTTCTTCTTTCAACTGGATCTTTAGCCTAATTTGCAGGTAAAGCTACAATTTTACATGGTCTCAGAGCACCAAGGCTGGGAAGAAGGAAAATAAATATTTTTTCTTGCAGGAATAGTGAATCAGAGCTTAAAGAATGGAGTTTCCAGTCTCTTCTCTTCTCACTCCATACAACTATTTCAAAAGGAAGCCAAAGATTTTGCTTCAGCTGAGAAGTAGAGGCTTATATCAAATAGGTATGGCAATAGAGGTTGAACCTAATTCTGTTGTTGAAAAATCTAAATATTTTATCATGATTGATGAAGCCTATGATCTCTTATGCTTGTCCATGTCTCCAAAATTGTTGTTTCAAGTTGAAGGATGCAAAACTCCAAATAAAGTTTGGACAACGCTGGAGACTCTTTTTGGAAAGCAAGATGAGATGTAGGGTCACATTCTTCAAAATCGTCTCAACTCCTTAGATCCAATTTTTTTTGATAACATTCAAGACTTATTCACCAAATTAAAGGCCTTATTGCTGTACCTGAAAGGATGTGGAATCAATAAATCCAAGGATGAAAGCAAATTAATCCTTATTATTCTGTCAAAGTTGGGTCTAGAATATGTTGTATTTGTCTCCACTTTTCACACAGTCAAGCTTGCAACAAGAGCAACTTGGAAGATACCCACACTTGATGCCTTCATTGAGTCCTTGATACATGAGTAGGATAAGCTCATAAAGATGGGCACATTGAAAAATTCCAATGCTCATGCACTTGATGTGCATGGAAGTGGAAAGAACAACTCCAAATCCAATCAACAATCCAAAGGCAAAGGAAAGAAGGAACCAGATCCAAGAAAGGAAGGAAATCCAAGACCTCCATATGGATCTACCAGCTCAAGAAAAAGAAGGACAAAAAGGGAAAATAAAAGTGCGGCTATTGAAATTGTGGTTACCATCTAGAATCATAATGCATGAAGAAGACCATTGATCTCATGGAACAAACACTTCAGAAAAACAATCTTGGTAACCTTATCCTTGAAGGTGCCAAGAAGAAGTGGGAAGAAAAAGCACCGGAAACAAGAAACAATGCTCATGCATTGATTGCTATTCATTCTTCTTTAGATGTATGGATCATAGACTCTGGAGCTTCACACCATACGAAAGCCACAAAAGATGCTCTCTCTTCTTTGAAACCATATTCTGGTTCACCTAGATTCAGTTGGGAGATGGATCTCTTGTAGCAGCAACTGGAATACAAAAGGTTGAGATGGGAATTAGAAGTTTTGAGAATGTCTTGCACATTCCAAAGCTTTCTGTTAATCTTCTTTCTATGTATCAAATGACAAACACTGGCACTGGTAGGAGAGTTGAATTCATTCCAGATTCTATGAGCATATTTGACATTGAAGACAACTCCAAAATTGTTGTTGGTAAGGCAAATCATGAATCTCATTAGTACACTTTCACTGATTTTGTTGCCAAATCAGATTCTACTTTACTTCTAACACATGCAAATGATGAAAGTAAACCTTGGAATGAAAGATTTGGCCATTAGATACATGAAGCAATTGAGAGAACAAGGGATGGTGAAATGATTGCCTACTATAGAATTTTCTGATGGAGTTTGTGAAGGTTGTGCTCTTGGAAAGCATCCACAAGAAAAGTTTCCAAAGGGGATTGCATCAAGAGCCTTCTCTCCTCTAGAGCTTGTTCATAGTGATCTAATGGGTCCATTTCTTGATCCTTCCATGAGTAAAAACAAATATGTCCTAAAATTCATTGATGATTGCACAAGATGCACATGGGTTTATTTTCTCAAATTCAAATCTGAGGCGTTTGAGAATCTCAAGATTTTCAAAGCCTATGTGGAAAATCAATCAGGCAAAATGATTAAGATCCTCCACACAAATAATGGGGGGGAGTATGTGAGCAATGTTGTTCAACATCTTTGTGATGAAGCAAGAATACAATTGCAGAACATAATTCCTTATAGTCTGTAGTAGAATGGGGTAGCTGAGAGGAAGAATCGATCCTTGAAGGAGATGGCTAGTTGTATGTTGCATGCTAGATCTCTTCCCTCTAAATTGTGGGCTGAAGCAATCAATTGTGATTCATACATACAAAATAGACCTCCTCACAAATTTGTCACATGAAAGACTACTTTTGAAGCATGGAGGGGCATGCAATTGGACGTTACCCATTTCTGAATTTTTGGATCATGTGCATGGGCTCGCATTCCTATAGAGAAGAGGAAGGCTTTGGGGCCTCAAATAAATGAATGCATCTTTGTTGAATACCCAGATGGTGTAAAGGGATACATATTGTTAGATCTTTCAACATAAACACTCTTCATTGAGAGGAGTGTCTACTTTGATGAAAGTGCCATGCATGCATCTCAGGAGCCACATTCCAATACTTCTTTGCTTCCTCCTCTTACAAATCTCAAAGATGATACTTGCAATCATTTACATCTGAATTCTGATACATCTGAATCTGATCTAGATGAACCCGAGCATGCATGTGCAAATCTAGATGCACTTTCTGATTGGGCTTCTAGTGATGATTTAGTATCTCCTGTGAGAAATCAAAGGACTAGGAGCTTGGTTGATATATATGATGCTCCTCATGCACTTTCAACTACTGATCCCATCATGCCAATGCATGCCTATATGATTCAATCATCTGATCCTCAGACTTACCCAAAATCTACAAGGAATCCTCTTTGGGAAGCCATCATGGATGAGGAGTACAATGCTCTCATTGAGAATCAAACTTGGGACTTGGTTCCACTTCCACCTAATTGCAAACTTGTAAGGTGTAAATGGGTCTACAAGACAAAGAAATCAACAGATGACCATGTAAGAAGATACAAAGCAAAATTTGTAGCCAGAGGCTTTCAACAAGTTCATGGAATTGACTATGATGAAACTTTTTCTCCAGTGGCAAAAATGGACTCCATTTGGTTGACTCTTGCAATTGCAACAACAAAAAGGTGTGAGATTCATCACATGGATGTGAAGAACACATTTATTCATGGTGATCTCATGGAGGAGATCTATATGGATCAACCACAAGGGTATGTACATAATTCCTCATTGGTATGCAGACTCAAGAAGTCACTCTGTGGCCTCAAGCAGGCACCTAGAGCTTGGTATGCGAAAATGGATTCTTAGCTTCTGTCTCAAAATTTCATGTGATGCAAATCTAATCCAAATGTTTATATGATGAGAACATCTGACTCTCTGTTGCTCATATTACTTTATGTAGATGATCTACTAATAATAGGTGATTCAATCAAAGCCATTGTTGCAACCAAAGCAACTTTGCATGATAGATTTGCTATGATAGACATGGGTCTCCTTAACTTTTTTCTTGGTGTTGAAAGCAGCCAAAATGAATCAGGTGTCCAAGTTGCTCAATCCAAGTATGCAAAGGATCTCCTAACTCAATTTCACATGAGTGACTGTAAGCCAACACCCACACCTTTCTTGCCAGGGGTAAAGCTTGAGGATGGCAAGGACACACCATTGGTGGATTCCACACTATACCGTTAGCTTGTGGGGAGCCTTCTTTATCTCACTCACTCTCATCCAGATCTCTCATATGCAATGGGTGTTTTTTTCAGATACATACAGGAGCCACATGAGCTACATCGGAAGGTTGCCAAACGTATTCTTTGATATGTTTGAGGAACCATCAGCTATGGGATTCATTATTCCACAGGATGTATCTTGGATCTCATTGGCTACATTGATTCTGATTGGGCTGGTGATCACATTGATCGTAAGTCCACTTCAGGATATGTCCTTAGCTTGGGATCTGACCCCATTTGTTGGTCTATTAAGAAGCTGCCATTGCTTTGTCATTTACAAAGGCTGAATATCGAGGTGCAGTCAATGCTACCATTCAAGTTCTTTGGCTGCAAAATTTTCTCACTGAGCTGGGTATTTGTTTTCATCAACCAACCATCATTTGGTGTGACAACCAAAGTACACTGAAGGTTTGCAAAGATCTAGTACAATGACAATGGACAAAGCAAATCGAAATCCACATGCACTTCATCCGAGATCTGGTCCATGATGACATCATTGATTTGCAGTATTGTCCCTCGTCTCAACATATTGTTGACATTTTCACGAAGACATTCATTGAGAAGAAGTTTCACTTTTTCCGATATCTTCTTGGGGTGAAAGAAATTGTACCATAGTAGTTTTCTTGTTATGTTAACCTCTATTTTGAGGGGGTTTTGTTCCCACTGAGTTTTCCCTCTTTCCTCATTCCTTTTATTAGCCTTTTCTATTCTCCTTTGTTAGAAATAAGGGGGTATTAGTGGTGGTTAATTCCAACATGTTTGTCACTGATAGTGGACCATTGCCCGTCTCTACATTCACCGCAGCTGGTCTAAGATCCAAATTCTCTGTTGTTGATTGTGGATCTTGATTGCATTTGACTTCAGATCCCACACAGATTGTGGATCTTGATTGTGATATCTGTTTCCTTCACTATACGGTGTTTTTAATATTAGATAGCAAGTATTGTAATGTAATCAGTAGCAGTGAATATTAACATTCTGATTCTGTATGCTCTATTCTTCTCTGTGTTTTATCTGAATTTTATTTTTTTCTACTTTCAGCTGGATCTTGAGCCTAATTTGCAGGTAAAGCTGCAATTTTACACATTTTTCCTACATTACATTATGGCAGCGATGTCTATTGATTCCCACTTGGTGTTGGTGGTATGATCTTTCTCCAGCCGTATTCATCTCAGCATGGAGTCTGCAATTAATATGTGAGGTGCTCATATCAACCAAAGGTGTTCTTGGCATCGATATTCAATATTAGTGACTATGATTTAGTGTCAGCATTTGTTTAGATTTACATATACCTAACTGTGGCAGCGCTATTTTCATTCCATGTTGTTATCTGTTTCTCATTGGAGTGATCAAATACTCAGTGGGACTGCATTTTTCCACACATCATTGAGCATTTTTTGTGAGACAAAGGTGTCAGGTTTTAATTCACAGGTGATGTTTGTTGTCGCATCGATCATCGAACTGGTTTTATTCATCATGCTGACAGTTATTATTGGCATTGTATTTTTGTCAATGTGCGAAAGTTTAACATTGTGCAGTGATTTGTACTTGATGAGCAATCGATATCTATTATTTTCTTTGACAGCAGAAACACATATCATCAAGCCATTATATGTCTGCATCGACTTTGTAAGGAGTCTTTAATAAAAGAGCATCATTTTTTGATATTGCGGACGTGAATTAGTGGTTCGATCTATTTTGACAAGGTGGAGTGGTAAGTAATAATAACGAGCAAGGAAGACTTATATTTATAAACTGATGCGATATAATAAAGAGCAGTAAGTAGAAAAGGCTGGCGATATACCTCAACCTTCCCATCAACAAGCTGCGAATTACATTAAAAATATGTCATTTTCCTAGTTGTGATAATACTTTTCTTTTGGGAGATATAGGTTGTGATTACATTGTTGGAGGAGTGTTTGACTGTTTATCCATCACACCGATGCTTTTCAATGCCGGTTAATCGTTATTGACCACCTCCCACCAGACGAGTCCATCTATTTAGGTGTTCTTATTCCTGCTTCATAAGCATTCTTTTGCAATTCGTCATAGTCGTTAAAATACAATATCTTGTGAAAATAAAAGGGTTTTTATTTTCGGTTGTGTATTGAGAGTGGGTGACAAAAATGTAGTTTAGGGTAATAAGTTTCGAAAATAGGGGGATTTCTTAGTATGTCATGAATACATGTGATTTAACCCAAGTTCACTAAGTGAAGTCCTTTTGTGTGGGCGGTGTGGTGGAGCTACTTAGTCTCTCACTCTCCCTCTTATGGGGAGGCTATTGATTGTATTTTCATGATGGGTGTAGTTTTTGTAGGGTATTGATGTTGAGACCTCCATACATCACTCGTCCTTCACTTGTATATATCATTTTTGGAGAGGAGTTTTGTCCCATGACCTTTTATCCTTTTATCCATTTCTAAGAGATTAGTTGCATGATTATTTATGCATTGGTCCTTAATAGGGCTTTGTAGCCGAGACCCATATTGCATCATCATATCATATTACATATTGCATTTTTCTCCCTAAAGTGCACTTAAGGGGAGGTGTTGGAGTAAATTATATTTACTCAAAATTCTAAGTTTATTGAGGCATATCATATTCCTAGGTAGTAGGTAAACCTTTATTAATATTTTATTATTTACTTTCATTTAGCATTTTATTCCATTAGTTGGCAAGTAATCATACCTATCCTCGTACCTCATTGGTGCTCACACTCTAGCTCTTGCCTATATAAGAAGGATTATGTACATTTGGATATTGCATCAATTCAATATATTTTATCTTATTTGGTGATGTATTACGATCTTTTGTGAAGGTTTATACAAGTTGTGAACCTTGGCTTTCGAGTTCTATTCCAATAGTTTCCAAAATTATAAAATGGATTAGAAATGTAGTTAGTAGTAACTATAGGTTTGTCTCCTCTCTATTTGGCTAAAATGTGTCAGATTACTGTGATGGGCACCCATTCCTTATATTTTATGGTATTCAAGATCTAGGACTATTTGTCATTATTTTCTCTACGATATTGTAACACTTTCTATTGTTAGATTTGAAACTTCACATACAAAAATGAGAAAGAATGGTTGTGATGTACATAGGGGCTTGGCTAAGTCACACCCCATGTTATTTTCCCCACCTTCACAATGTCTATGATTGGTGAAAAAGAGAGATTTTCCTAGGGAGGATGGAGGCTAAACAATAATAGAAATGCTAAAAAGAAATAATTAAACATTAGATATGAAACCCTTGTTTGACATTGGTTTATGTGTTGTCATTGATGTCAATATATATTCTTATGTGTATTCTAGTGTTGTAGTTTGGCTGGATGACTTGGTTTACCCTATGTTATAGATGAGCTGATGTAGATTAAAGGGTTTCTAGTATGTTATCAGTAGAAGGTTCATTACCATTTGCAGAGGTCTGCATATTGATTTGATCAAGTTATGAGGTCCGATATTAAGGATGTTATTCAAGTTGTTTGTGTTATTTGGTATTCCGGTTTGTGCTTCATATTTCCCTGAAATTGTAATATCTTTAGTTGCAGATGTATGGGATGTATTTTGGACATTGATGTGTGTCCTCAGTTCAATTGGTTAATGATTTGAAAATCCCTAAGTGAATCTTTCAAGTTGACAGGTAGTTATGATGGTGTTCTTGAGCTTTGGTAGAGAGATGATGATGATTCTAGTGATCCGAGTTATTGTTGTTGTTGTGGTGCAATTCATGTTGCTTGTGAATATCTCTAGATCATGTTCTATGCGTATTGGTGGTTCACATTGATTGTTGTGCATGTTATTGAAGATTTTTTTTGTCTGGTGATCTTCATGTTATGCGACATTCTTGGTGGTTGTAGCGTGTTGTAGATGATTGAAGCGTAATTGTTGGAGGTATTGTGTGTTTGCAGTATTGATTTGGGTCTAGACTATGTCTTAGCCGATATCATTTTGGTCCGCATTCATTGTTGTAGCATGTGAGGTTATTATTTTGTAATTTGTATTAAGGGTTTGGCCAAGCTTGAAATATAGGTTGATGACTTGTATAAATGAATGTAATAATTATTGAAAGATATGATACTATGTGCGAATATTGTATTGATAATTCAGTAGCAGGGAAGTTGTGCGATGTTATGCAAATAAGTGTATTGCAAAGAAGATCTGACAGTGAGCATAACTAGAACTGTACCTAGGCATATGAAGATGCTATTTTCATAGTTCATGTAATCCCGATGGTTGTCTGAATGTTTTTGTAAGTTAGTGAGAATTATTGTAAGGCAATGAGCCTCCCCTAAAGGTTGTATCCTTTCTGGGTTTCTTATTTGAGCAGTGAGCTCTATACAGTGTGCCTAAATGCATGTGTATTCGCATTGTAATATTTTATTTACTCAGGTAACATGGTATTATCTCATTGTGGGTAGGTTTCCAGCATGGTTTTTCCCTTAATTGATTTTTCCACTTCAAAAATATTGGTGTTATGTGTGTTATTGATGTGGTGTTATTTCATGCTTTAATTGTTAATTATTAGATCTGATTTGTGGTTTAAGTTGCAGTAGGTTTTTGAGCAAACTGATTCACCCCCCCACACCCCTCTTAGTTTGTTGCATTGTTGCCAACAATTGGTATCAGAGCATTCTTTTTGGGTCAGAAGTTGGTCTCTTGGGCAAGTAAGAAGCAAAATGCTATTTTTTTATCTATTGCATAAGTTGAATACATTGCTGCTGCAAGAAATTGTACTCAAGTTTAATTTGGATGAAGAAAATGTTCAAGGATATAGGACTTATTTAGAATGAACCTATTGCTATATACTGTGATAATTCAAGTGCTATCAATATTTCAAATAATCCAATGTTGCTTTCCAAAACAAAGCATATATCAATCAAGTTTCATTTCTTGAGAGAGAAGGTGAATGAGAAAGAAGTCAAACTGGAGTATGTATCTACAAAGTGATAGATTGTAGATATCTTTACGAAGCCTTTTCCTAAAGATACTTTTTAGTATCTTAGAGATACGTTAGGGGTAATTTCCCCTCTTGATGAGAACTAAGATGCATGGATTTGCATCAATTTGGTGAACTTCATAAAGATATTTTTTGATCTGGATTGATGAGTGAGGCTGCTACTCAGAGGGAGTAGTCAATGTTGGTTCAGATGTATAAATTTTTGGGGAGAGAATCCTGATTCCGAATCCTTTTCCATTGATGTCAAAGGGGGAGATAAGCATGTGAAAAAATCTGTGGGAGATTAGAGTATTTTGAGATTTGTGATTTGAGCTGTTTGTCTAAGGGGGAGATGATCTTTGTGATTTTGAGGGATATTGCTGTGACTTGATTTCTTTCTTCGAATTGATTATTTTTTTACATTCATATGTTGCCATAAATGACAAAGGGGGAGATTGTTGGACATTGGTTTATGTGTTGTCATTGATGTCTACATATTCTTCTGTGTATTCCAGTGTTGTAGTTTGGTTGAATGAGTTGGTTTAGCCTATGTATTGCAGATAAGTTGATGCAGATTAAAGGGTTTCTAGTATGTTTCCAGTAGAAGGTTCATTACCATTTGCAGAGGTCCACATATTCATTTGATCAGGTTATGAAGTCCGGTATTAAGGATGTTATTCAAGTTGTTCGTGTTATTCGGTATTTTGGTTTGTGCTCCGTATTGCTCCGGAATTGTAATATCTTTAGTTGCAGATGTATGGGATATATTATTGAAGCAATCACCATTTAGGAGGGACCTCAAAGAGATGAATTTAGACCGATCAGTAAGAGTAACACAACAGAAACACAAAGATATGATGGAGGAAATGCAAAACAAATTGTATTATAACATGAAAATTGATTACAACCAACTGGTAGCAATTGAGTTACAACATAATCGGCTCACAGGCCCACTAGAACATGCTCAAAATACAAAATAGGTCACAACAAGGACCTTTAATCTTAAAATCTATCTTCTATGCTCAGTCTAGCTACTTGATTCTTAGATTGATTACATTCTACTGCATAATTAAAATTATATATACAATCCAAGGGGATCCAGTCGGCCCAAAAAGGGATCAAAACCCAAAGAACAAGACCTAATGTGTAAAATCAACAAGGTTGGCCTCCACCAAGAGAATCCTCTAGAAAATACAAAGGATGAAGTGTAAATCGTGGGAAAAGGTTGGCCACATGCCAAGGAACATCGAAATCAATGCCCAAGGCTCTGCAAGCTTTAGAAGGGGTTCTGGTAGATCACCAAAATAGGTCTAGGCAATCGGTAACAAGAAACTGTAAATCGATAACAGGAAACTATCAAGGAAACCGATAGCTATAACTTACCGAGAAATGATCCAAATTTGATGCGATTTAGAAACAAGAAAGATGATCAAGTCTTCAAGTAGAATCCAACTCCACATGATCCGATGAGCCAAAAGAGGGACACATAGAAAGAAATGCTGAAATTGCAAATAGAAAGAAAAATATTTTTGGTTGATGCAGGATTGCTATGAAATGAGGATGCTTCTGCATCAGACATCCGAGGTTATTGAAAAAGTGAGCCTCTCACTTTGTTGGGGTTAGAGGAAAATGAAGGCGGTCTACCTCTTCCTGATAAATCCAAGATGAATCTTCAACTGGTCTATCCTTCCACTTCACAAGATACTCCTTATTCTAATTTCTCCAGGTACAACGCCCAATCCTACTGTCCAAAATTTCTTCAATCTGATCCAGTTCCTTCCAGGGCAACTATTTCTCCAAGTTTGCAATCCTGTCCTCATTGAATTTTGGTTTATGATACTCATGAAGATCTGCAATGTTAAACACAGGTGAAATACTGAGACTATCTAGTAACTCCACTTCATATGCATTTTTCAGAACTGAATTTCCTCAAAATCTCGCAAGGTCCGAACTTTTTTATCTGCAATTTGTTATAAGTTCTAACTAAGAATATCTCTTTCTTGAGATATATCATCACTTCATCACCAACTTCAAATTCCTTATGTCTCATCTTCTCATATTCCTTCTCCTTATACTTGTTGTTCATGTCTTCCAAATGCTTCTTAACCTGAATATGCAAGGTTGCCATGCAATCTACAAAATCTTCTAGTTCTGAACTTTTCCGGTCTTCACTACTAAGTCTCTTAATTCTAATATACCTCTAGGATGAACTCCGGTAACTATCTCAAAAGATGTTCTTCTGGTACTCCTATTCACTGAATTGTTGTAGGCAAACTCCGCTTTTGCAAGGATCAAATCCCAACTTTTGGTTTTATCTCCAACTAAACATCTCAACAAATTTCCCAAGCTCTGGTTAGCTACTTCTGTCTGTCCATTAGTCTGTGGATGAAAAGTAGAACCGAACTTCAAATCTGTCTTCATCTTCTTCCAAAGTTATTTCCAAAAATAGCCAACAAACTTAGTGTCTTTGCCTGAAACTATGCTCTTAGGTAATCCATACATCTGATGACTTCTTACAAGGTATGAAATGAGCCATCTTAGAAAATCTATCTACTACCACAAATATAGAATCATTCCCTCTCGGTGTTTTAGGCAATCCAAGTATAAAATCCTTGCTTATATCCTCCCAAGGTCTTACTGATACTGTCAAAGGTTTATACAATCCCACATTCTGACTTCTACCCTTTGTAACTTGACAAACTCTAGAACTTTGTACGTATTTCTTAACGTCCTTATGAATCTGGGGCCAAAAGTACTACTCACTTACCAATGCTACTATTTTGTCAATACCAAAATGTCCAGATAATCCTCCACTGTGTTTCTCCTTTATCAGATTCTCCCTCATATAACTCTTAGGTATGCACAACTGAACTCCTTTGAATGACATCCCATCCTGAATTAAGTAATCCAACCACTTTCTTCTATCTACCATAACCGATTCTCTACATATTTTCCAAGGTTCTACAAAATCCGGGTCATCATCATACAAGGTCTTCAATTCATCAAATCCTAAGACTGTCACTCTCATCTCTATCAACAGATTCTTTCTCCTCCTCAACACATCAACAATTTTGTTAGATTTTACACTTCTATGCTTCAACACAAAGGTGTAACTCTGTAATAATTCTACCCATCTCATATGTCTCTAATTCAACTTACTCTTACTGTTCAAATATTGCAAAGCTTGATGATCTGTATACAACACAAACTCCTTAGGAAACATGTAATGTCTCCACTTCTTCAAGGCTTGAACTATGACATAAAACTCCTGATCATACACTAAATATCTCCTCCGGGCATCATTTAATTTCTCACTAAAATAAACTACTGCTCCTATTGCTATTCCACTTGAAATACTTTATTGAAATCTGGTAAAGCTAACACAGGTTGCTCAGTTACTTTCTGCTTCAATAGTTCAAAACTTTTGTTTACTCCGGTGGTCCACTTGAAATCCTTCTGATCTCCTCTCATGGTCTTAGTCATAGGGTTACAAACTGAACTGAAAATTCTGATGAACTTTTGGTAAAAACTAGCCAATCCATGAAATGATCTTACCTCTCCAATGCTTTCTGGTGTAGGCCACTCAATAATTTCTTTTACTTTCTCAAGGTCCATCTTCAAACTATCCTCAGATATCACAAATCAACTCATCCTTCATGAAAGTACACATCTTAATATTTATCAGTAACTTTTCTTCTGTTAACCTCTTCAAAACTTGTCTCAATTGCAACAAATGTTCATCTTTTGTCTTACTAAAAATCAGAATGTCATCCAAATATATAGTAAAAACTTACCCAAGAATTTCTTCAATACCTCATTCATTAGCCTCATGAAAGTACTCGGTGCATTAGTTAACCCAAAATGCATCACCAACCATTCATACAATCCTTCATTTGTCTCGAATGTTGTCTTCCACTCATCTCCTTCTCTGCTCCCGATCTGCTGATATCCACTCTTCAAATCTATATTTGTAATGTATTTAGCTCCACTCAAACAATCCATTATGTAATCAATCCTAGGAAAAGGAAATCGATATTTCACTGTGATCTTGTTTATTGCTCTGGAATTAGTACACATTATCCACTCTCCATTCTTCTTAGGTGTTAATACTGCTAGTACTGCACAAGGGCTTAGAATTTCCCTGATCAAACTTTTCTTCAACAACTCCTTCACTTGACTATCTTGTTCTTCATTCTTTGCTGGTGTCATCCAATGTGCAGCTTTGTTAGGTAAACTAGCTCTAGGAACCAGGTCCATGCAATGACTAATAATTCTCATAGGTGGCAATCCATTAGGCACATTATCTGAAATGATGTCTTCATATTTTGTCAGCAAATCTTTTATCTCTTCTAGTTGTTCCTCCTCATGCTCCAAATTCTTGGTCTTCTTAGGAATTAAGGCAAAACACACATTCTCATGTCTCAATCCATCCAGGAATTTCCTTCCATCTACCAAACAGATTCTAGCATTCGTACAATCTTTATTCTTCAAAGGTTCCTCTAAGGGCAACAAGGTTTGCTTCATCGCATTGGCCACAATAGTGTATGCATTCTTCCTCCCATCATGTACTGCCTATCTATCAAACTGCCAAGGTCTACCCAACAAAAGATGACAAATATCCATAGGCATAATATCACACAAGACGTCATCATGATAATTCCCAATTTTCAATTTCACCAAACATTGCTCACTTACTAACAAATTATGTTCATCCTGAATCTATGCTATCTAATAAGGCTTAGGGTGTTTCAATCTCTCCAAATTTAACTTATTCACCATCTCTTTTGAAATAAGATTATTTGAATTACCACTATCAATAACAAGTTTACGACTCTTACCAGATACTTTACATCTAGTCTTGAACAAATTCTTCCTCTGCAAGGGCTCTTCATCTCCTCTGGTATGACACAAAGCTCTCCTCATCATCAACAGTTCTCCATCTTTCGGTTTATTGTCTGATTCGGTGGGGTTTTCTTCCACCACTATTGATCTTCTGGTATTCTCTATCTTCTTACACTCGAAAGCATGATGTCCTTCTCCTCCACACTTATAGAAAGTTTCTCTAAATGTTCTCTTCTCTTGTCTTTCAAAATTCTTATTCTGGTAGCCATCCGGTTCTCTCCTCTAGTAGAAATTTAAATAATCTTTCTGGTATGAATTACCTTCTTTGTTCACTTTCTTGTCCTTGTTCTGATCTGTATAGGTTCCTCTACCTCTGGTATATCCTCTTCCTCCTTGAAATCTTCCTCTGGTAAACCTTCCACCTCTGCCTCTCTGCCCTTGTTCATGTCTTTTGTTTAGCTTCTCTTCAGCCTTTAGGCATATTGGTAAGCCTCTTCAACACTCTCTAATTTGATCAAATTGAGTTCATCTTGTATAGACATCCACAATCCATTCAAATAGTTTTCAACTTGTTCAACTTCATCATCAACATGTCTGGATTTGATGTTTAACTTGTAAAATACTTTAGTGTATTCCTTCACACTAGATTCCTTCTGTCTCAAATTTTGCAACTTCTAGAATAGATTCACTTGATAATTAGTTGGCATAAAATTTGACTTCAACTTAGGAATCATCCGATCCCATGTCTTGATCTTCTCTTTACCTCTTCTCTGTCTATCAACTTAAAAATTCCCCCACCAAAGAGATGCATGACCTTTCAACTGGGTACAGGCATATTTCACCTTCCTTTCTTTTGCAGTGCTTTCAAAATCAAAGTATTTCTCCATCTCTGAGATCCAATCCATAAATTCATCTGAATCCAACTTCCCATCATATTTTGGTGGGGTAAAATGAGGTTTAGTATTTGCCCTACTCAAAATCTTGAAAAACCTTTCCTCATCCGAATCAACCGCTGGTGGGTTTATTTGTTCTATTGGGGCTTCTTCTCCTTCATCTTCACTTACATCTTTAATATGTCAGCCTCTTCTCTAGGTTATCTCTGTGGCTTCCAATCGGGGTGCTATACCTCGCAACATTTCCATGATAGCAGGGTCTGCATTCCCACGTGCTCCACCATTCCTAACTCCTCTTCATGCCATCATTCACATTGGTCCTCTGTAGCTACAGGTCAGATCCACAATCCGCCACCCTACAACAAAAATCTTAGGACATGCAACCTCCAAAACAAAAAATCACTCTGATACCACTTGAAGTAGTCACCGGTTAGGAGGGACCTCAAAGAGATCAATCCAGACCGGTCAGCAAGAGTAACACAATGGAAACACAAAGATATGATGGAGGCTTGATGCATAACATATTGTATTATAACATAAAAACTAATTACAACCAATCGGTAGCAACTGGGTTATAGCATAACTGACTCATAGGCCTGCTAGAATATGCTCAAAGTATAGAGTAGATCACAATCAGGACCTTTAATCTTAAGATGTATCTTCTACGCTCAGTCTAGCTACTTGATTCTTTGATTGATTAAATTCTAATGCACAATTACAATTATATATAAAATCCAAGAGGATTCGGTCGGCCCAAAATGGGATCAAAACCCAAAAAACAAGACCTAATGTGTAAAATATAAAAGGTCGGCCTCCGCCAAGAGATTCCTCCAGAAAATCTAAAGGATGAAGTATAGATTGCAGGAAAGGTTTGGCCACACAACAAGGAATATCAAAATCAACACCCAAGGCTCCACAAGCTTCGAAAGGGGTTCTAGTAGATCACCAAAATAGGTCCAGGGAACCAGTAACAAGAAACTGTCAACCAATAACAAGAAAATGTCAAGGAAACCGATAGTGATAATTTGTTGGAAAATGATCCAAATGCGATGTGGTCTGGCAACAAGAAAGATGATCAAGTCTTCAAGTAGAATCCAACTCCACAGGATCTGGTGAGCCAAAAGTGGGACACAGGGAAAGAAATGATGAAACTACAAACAAAAAGAAAAATAAAAAGGAATTTTTTTTTTATTGATGCAAGATTGCTATGAATTGGGGTTGCTCCTGCATCAATTATGGATGTTGATGTGTGTCCTCAGTTTGATTGATTTATGATTTGGAAATCCACAAGAGAATCTTTTAGGTTGATAGTCAGTTATGATGGTGTTCTTGAGCTCCGATAGAGAGATGACGATGATTCTAGTGATCTGAGATATTGCGGTTGTTCTGATGAAATTCATGTTTCTTGTTAATATCTCTTGATCATGCTCTATGTGTATTAGTGGTCGACATTGATTGTTGTGTGCGTTATTAAAGATTTTCTTTGTCTGGTGATGTTCTTCATGTTATGTTGTAGCATCTTTGTGGTATTGATTTGGGTCTAGACATGTCTTCGCTAGCATTTTTTTGGTCTGCATGCATTGTTGTAGCATGTGAGGTTATTATTTTGTAATTTTTATTAAGGGTTTGTCCGACCTTGAAATATAGGTTGATGAATTGTATAAATGAATGTAAAAATCATTGAAAGATATGATGCTAAGTGCGAATATTACATCAATCATTCAGTAGCAGGGAAGTTGTGTGAAGTTATCTGAAGAAGTGTGTTGCAGAGAAGATCTGGCAGTGAGCTTAATCAAAACTATACCCAGGCATATGTAGATGCTATTTTCATAGTTCATGTAATTTGGATTTTAGTTCGAATGCTTTTTTAAGTCAGTGAGACTTCCTATAAGGTAGTGAGCCTTCCTTAAAGGTTTTAGCCTTTTTGGGTTTTTTATTTGAGCAGTGACCTCTATGCAGTGTGCCTGAATGCATGTACATTCCTATTGTAATATTTCATTTACTCCTAACAGAGTATTATCTCATTGAGTGTAGGTTCCCACCGTGGATTTTCACTTAAGTAGATTTTCCACATCAAAAATCTTAGTGTTATGTGTGTTATTGATATGTTGTTGTTTCATGATGTAATTGTTAATTATCAAATCTTATTTGTGGTTTAAGTTGTAGTAGGTTTTTGAGAAAACTGATTCACCCTCCCCTCTCAGTTTACTACATTGTTGCCAACAACCCTCTCACCGAGGTTCCTTTAAAGGTGATGATACTATTGGCATATGTGCAGAGTATGCTAACATGATGATATTGTATGTTGTCATTAATGTCAATATGATGAAGGGTGAACCAATATATTGAAGTAAGCACTTGCAAGAGAATCGGTATGATGTTGTGAACTGGTATATGTGAAAAAGTGAAGTGGTATGTCTGTCCAAATGAATTGGTATGTTGAAATGTGAACCAGTATATGTGAAAAAGTGAAGCAGTATGTTTGTCCAAGTGAACCAGTATGTTGGAATGTGAACCGATATATGGAATGTTTTGTATCAAGGTTTCATATGGTATGACTACCGGTTGGTAGTCTTAGCTTTAGGGTTTCCGATTGAAGTGTTCTATGCCTGTGTGATTTAACCGATGACATCATGTGATGAGTTAGTGTTGTAATGAAGAATAGATTGTGTTGCCACGTTAGCCTTATGCGCGTGAAGGATCTTGCATGAAGGAAATTGATCCTATCTACCTCGAGAATGTGCAAAGTCTCTATAATTGGTGGAGAACATGTGATGGGTTATCAGCCTCCAAGAAGCAGTAAAGAATGAATGATGGAGAACGTCTTGAGATTTGTTCAAGATTGTTGTAATCAATGCAATATGATCAACGGTTAGGATTGAACCAACTCAATTGCTTAGCCTAAATGTTTAGGGTTTAGGATTTATGCAACCAACCTATTTGTTTCCTATAAGGTCGATGTTGTTTTTCATGTTGACGTTGTTGGCAAATGTTGTGTATGTATCCAAGTGCAGAGATACGTGATTCTTGCCATACCAGATAAGAGAATAGATACCTGTAGAGTGTGATTGTAGAAGGAAGGAACTAAAGCAGATCTGCATTGGCATTGAGTGTTGTTACCAGATCATTGTAATACCTGTTGACCTCTAACCACTTCAATAGTTGGAAAATCCCTTAACAGGGTAGCTTTAACTGGCTTGGTGTAAATCCATTAACAAGGTGACTCAAAATCATTGAGTTCTAAAAATCCTCTAACAAGGTAACCTTTAATAGGGTTTAACCCTTAACTGGGTATTTTAGCCATTCCTTAACCAGGTGATCCCTAGCAAGATCGGTTCCTAACAAAACCTATTTTATAGTCTTTAACCGGAATAGGCTCCTAATAGAGCGGACTTCAAAAGGGTTCAAAGAAAAGCTTGTGGGTATTCATCCCAACCGTAGTTTTTCCCAGTTGGGTTTCCAAGTGAAAAATATGTGTGTTATGTGTGATACTTTTCATGTGATGCTTTGTTATTCTTTGTTAAGCGGTAAAGCATGTTGAACCAATAAGTCTTTACATTTCTGTTGAAGTATTACTAGTGTATGCATATGGGTGAAGTGGAAATAAGATGTTAGATTGTGTGGAAAGCTGAGTGGTTTATGTTTTTCACTGTGTTTAACCAGTACTAATCTATTTTAGACCAGTGTTATTGCTTGCCAGTCAAGTGTAGTGTTCTTAGTCAAATTGGTTAAAGGAAAAGTGTATTTCTCAGTACTGATTCACCCCCCCCTCTCAGTACCAGTTTGGTACTAACTGTTCATCATTGATTCATCAATTGGTATCAGAGTATCCTCCAGGTCTTCTATGTTGTAAGCTTAACCGCTTGAGGTAAAGATCCTACTCTAATAATGAAGAGGAAAGGTCCAAAGTTTAACAAAGACAACTTTAAAATATGGAAGGACATAATGAAGATATACATCATAAGCATGGGTGCTCAACACTGGAGCTATGTTGAGAATGCTTATGTTATCCCCACTGGTACTCTCACCGATGATCAAAAGAGAGAGATTCAAGAGAATGGGCAAGTCATGGAAGCCCTAATCAGTAGTTTATCTAAGGTTGAGTTTATTGATGTTCAGGACAAAGAGAATCCCAAAGAAGTATGGGATGCCCTTGAGAGTATCTATGGCGGTGATGAGCATGTGAAACAAGCTAAGGAAGAAATCCTTAGGGGAAAGTTTGAAGACATGCAAATGGTTGAAGGAGAGACCATTCAACAATATGGAATAAGAATCAAAACTGTTGTTGGAGATATCAAGAATGTAGGTGGTAACATGGAAGATTCCACTGTTGTTAGCAAAGTTTTGAGATCCTTATTACCGGTCTATGAAATAAGTGTAGACAAGACAAAGGTATCCCTGTACTCCATCATTGGAAAGTTAACAACTTATGAGCTAAATAATTATGATGGCAGTATTCAGAAGACTGAATCAGCCTTCAGAGCATCTGCTGCACCATCTAGAAAAGGCAAAGAAGCTAGTACCAATGGTGAACCAAGACAAAGTAGAGAAATGGATGATGAGGAGATCCTGATGGAATTTGAAGCTCTTCTTGCCAAGAGACTTCCCAAGGGAACCGGTAAATATAGAGGTAAGCTTCCTTTGAAATGATTTTCTTGTAACTGGATAGGACACATTGCTGTAAACTACCATAATGGTGACAACAAGGATAAACTAGAGAGGTTCAAGAAGTTCAAAGGAGGAAACCGGAGAAACTGTTTTGTCACAGTTGATGAAGGTGTCATTGATGAGGAATCAGAAGATGAATAAAATAAAGATATTGTGTTTGTAGCAGTCAAGAAAGATGTGTCAGACAAGAAGGCTCTTGTCTCCCGCTTTGATAATTCCAATGAGTGGATTATTGATAGTGGTTGTTCTCACCATATGACTGGTGACTAGAGTAAGTTTCTATCTATGGAAGAGTATGATGGTGGTGTTGTTCGTTTTGGTAATGATGCACCATGCATGGTAAAAGGCAGAGGGTCCATCTCTTTGAATGGAAGAAGTAGTGCTAACAATGTGTATTGGGTAGAAGGTCTCAGGAACAACCTCTTGAGTGTTGCTCAACTGAATGATAATGGACTCACTCTGGAATTCAAAAATGGAATGTGAAAAATCAAAGGAAAGAATGGTGAACTGATGGATACCGATATGCAAACCAAAGGTAACGTATTTCAGCTAAATGCTAATGTCAGTACATGTCTAATGGCTAAGTTTGAGGATAGCTGGATATGGCGTAGGAGACTCTACCATGTAAACTTTGATAATATTGTGAAGGCCAGTAAGATCAAGGCAGTTAGGGGATTGCCTATACTGAGCAAACCGGAGAATCCTTTGTGCAGAGAGTGTCAACTGGGGAAAATGTCTTCCTCAACCTTCAAAGGTAAACCTTTCACTGCAGACAATTTACTTGATCTTGTGCATACTGATTTGTGTGGTCCTATGAAAACTGGAAGTGTGTAGGGAGATAGGTATTTTATGATTCTTACTAATGATTTCTCAAGAATTATGTGGGTCACATTCTTGAAGGACAAATTTGAAGCTTTTGGAAAGTTCAAAGCCTTCAGAGCATTGGTTGAAAAAGAAAGCAGTAAGAGGATTAAGTGCTTAAGAACTGATCAAGGAGGAGAATTCACTTCCCGTGAATTCAACAAATACTGTGAAGAGAATGGCATCAAGAGGCAACTATCTACCCCCTGGACTCCACAACAGAATGGCCTAGCAGAGAGAAACAACCAGACTATGGTTGAAGCATCTAGAACTATGTTGATCCAAGGAAAGGTTGCTCACACCTTTTGGAGAGAAGCAGTGAGCACTGCAGTCTACACAATGAACCAGGTACTCAACAAAAAGGGTAAGGATAAAACACCTTATGAGTATTAGACTGGCAAGACACCAGTGATAAGCTACTTCAGAGTGTTTGGTAGTAAATGTTATATCAAGAGGAGTGAACATCAGAGCAAGTTTGATGCTAAAAGTGATGAGGGAATATTCCTAGGGTATTCCACAAAGAGCAAAGCTCTCAAATGTTTCAACAATAGGACTCAAAGAGTTGTTGAAAACATCAATGTTAGATTTGATGAAACCTCTAAGAAATATGAGGAAACTGGCAGTGAGCAAGTAGGAGATGAACCGGTAGTAACCTTCTGGGAACCGGTTGCAAAACAGCCAAGCACTAGTAATAGTGCTCCTACGTCGGTAGATGTTGATGCTAATGAAGATGAGGATGGAGAAGAAAAGCAAGAGGAAACAACTAAGATCATTCCTAGGTATGTAAAGTTGAGTCATGATCCAAAGCAGATCATAGGAGACAAGGATGCAGGAATTCTTACAAGAAGAAAGATCAAAGAAAACTCTTGCATGATCTCTAAATTTGAGCCTAAAACATTCAAAGAGGCACATAAAGATGAAGACTGGATCAAGGCAATGGAAGAGGAACTTGACTAGATAGAAAAGAATGGTACATGGTCTTTGGTACACAGACCAGAGCATAAAAATGTCATTGGCACCAAATGGGTTTTCAAAAATAAGCTGAATGAAGATGGCTCAGTGGTTAGAAACAAAGCTAGATTGGTGTGTAAAGGATATGCCCAAGAAGAAGGAGAAGACCATGGAGAAACATTTGCTCTAGTAGCCAGATTGGAAGGAGTTTGTATGCTTCTTGCATATGCAGCATTCAAGGGAGTCAAAGTATATCAAATGGATGTGAAGTTTGCATTCCTGAATGCAATACTAGAAGAGGAGGTGTATATAGAGCAACCAGATGGATTTTCCCTATCGGAAGATAGTGACATGGCATGAAGGCTACATAAGGCCTTGTATGGACTAAAGCAGGAACCTAGAGCATGGTATGAATGCTTGCACTCCCATCTTGTGAAGATTGGATTTGAGAGAACAAGTGAGGATAGTAATGTCTACCTGAAGTCAGAAGGAGATCAGATTCTGATTTGTGAGGTATTTGTTGATGACATAATCTTTGGAGGAGATGACAAGATGAGTCATGATTTTGCAGATGAGATGAAAAATGAGTTTGAGATGTCACTTATAGGGGAGATTAAGTTCTTCATTGGACTACAGATTCAACAAATGAAAGATGGAATCTTTATCACTCAGTCCAAATATGTCATAGAGGTGTTGAAGACCTTTGGCATGGAAGACAGCAAACTGGTTGGTACACCGATGGTGATAGGTTGTAAATTGTCCAAAGAGGATGACATAGGGTTGGTAAATGAGAAGGAATACAGATCAATGATTGGTAAATTTCACTATGTAGTACATAGAAGGCCAGACATTGCACATGCAGTGGGAATTGCTGCATGGTTCCAGAAAAGCCCAAGAGAATCCCACTTGGTAGCAGTCAAATGGATTCTGAGATATCTGAAGGGAACTATTGACTATGGATTATGGTATCCATACAGTAATAATTTCAACCTGAAAGTGTTTACAGATGCTGACTGGGCTGGTAATGTGGATGATTGGAAGAGCACAACCGGTGGTGCATTCTTTCTTGGTGGAAGACTAGTCTCATGGATGAGTAAGAAACAGAGCTGTATCTCTCTGTCTATAGCAGAAGCGAAGTATGTTGCAGCATTTATGAACTATACCCTGACAATTTGGATGAAGTATGTATTAAATGGCTTCAAAGTTCCTATATCTGAATCGGTAAGTATATTTTGTGACAACACAAGTGCAATTAACATCTCCAAGAATCTGGTTTTGCATTCTAGAATCAAGAACTTTGAGTTTAAGTATCATTTCTTAAGAGAAAAGGTTCAGAACAAAGAAGTTGTACTTGAACATGGTTCCAGTAAGGAGCAGTTAGCAGACATATTCACCAAGCCTCTACCGAAGGCTACCTTTACCTATTTGAGAGGTGAATTAGGGGTGCTGCCCCTTCAAGAGGTGAACTAAAGGTGTGTGATCCACATCAATCAGGACTTACATTGATATATCTTTTTCAAGATTGGTGTGTTGAAGGATGCTACTCCTTAGGGGGAGAAACATAGTAGAACATAGCTATTTATGACTTCACTTTGGCATTGTTGTCAAAGGGGGAGAAGATGTGAAGTGGAGAAGATATCTGCAATATTGGGGGAGAAGATGTGAAGCTCAAAGATATCTTTGTATATTGACATCAATGCCAAAGGGGGAGATTGTTGGCATATGTGCAGAGTATGTTGATTTGATGATATTGTATGTTGTCATTGATGTCAATATGATGAAGAGTGAACCGGTATATTCAAGTAAGCACTTGCAAGATAACTGGTATGATGTTGTGAACTAGTATATGTGAAAAAGTGAAGCGGTATGTTGAAATGTGAACCGATATATGTGAAAAAGTGAAGTAGTATGTTTGTCCAAGTGAACCGGTATGTTGGAATGTGAACTGGTATATGGAATGTTTTGTATCAAGGTTTCATATGGTATGACCACCAGTTGGTAGTCTTAGCTTCAGGGTTTCCAGTTGAAGTATTCTATACCTATGTGATTCAACCGATGACATCGTGTGATGAGTTAGCATTGTAGTGAAGAACATATTGTGTTGCCACATTAGCCTTGTGCTTGTGAAGGATCTTGCATGAAGGAAATTGATCCTATCTACCTTAGGAATGTGCAAAGGCTCTGTAAATGGTGGAGAATGCATGATGGGTTATCAGCCTCCAAGAAGCGGTGAAGAACGAACGATGGAGAGCATCTTGAGATCTGTTCAAGACTATTGTAATCAATGCAATATGATCAACGGTTAGGATTGAACCGACTGAATTGCTTAACCTAAATGTTTAGGGTTTAGGGTTTATGCTGCTGACCTATCTATTTCCTATAAGATCGATGTTGTTTTTCATGTTTAGGTTGTTGGCAAATGTTGTGTGTGTATCCAAGTGCAGAGATACGTGATTCTTTCCAAACTAGATAAGAGAATAGATACCTACAGAGTGTGATTGCAGAAGGAAGGAACTAAAGTGGATCTGCATTGGCATTGAGTGCTATTACCAGATCATTGTAATACCTGTTGACCTCTAATCACTTCAACAATTGGAAAATCCCTTAACAGGGTAGCTTTAACTGGATTGCTGTAAATCCTTTAACAAGGTGACTCAAAATCATTGAGTTCTAAAAATCCTCTAACAAGGTAACCTTTAACAGGGTTTAACCCTTAACTGGGTATTTTAGCCATCCCTTAACCAGGTGATCCCTAGCAGGATCGGTTCCTAACAGAACCTATTGTATAGTCTTTAACTGGACTAGGCTCCTAATAGAGCGAACTTCAAAAGGGTTCAAAGAACAACTTGTGGGTATTCATCCCCACTGTGGTTTTTCCTAGTTGGGTTTCCATGTGAAAAATATGTGTGTTATGTGTGATACTTTTCATGTGATGCTTTGTTATTCTCTGTTAAGCGGTAAAGCATGTTGAACCAGTAAATCTTTACATTTCTGTTGAAGTATTACTAGTGTATGCATATGGGTGAAGTGGAAATAAGATGTTAGATTGTGTGGAAAGCTGAGTTACCGGTTTATGTCTTTCACTGTGTTTAATCGGTAGTAATCTGGTTTAGACTGGTGTTATTGCTTGCTAGTCAAGTGCAGTGTTCTCAGTCAAACCGGTTAAAGGAAAAGTGTATTTCTCAGTACTGATTCACCTCCCCCCTTAGTACCGGTTTGGTACTAACTGTTCATCATTGATTCATTAGATACAATGCTATTTAGACAAATGATGTGAGTATTGATTCAAAAACATTATAGCAAAATATAATCTTCATGGAATCATACTTGAATGTAGAGTGTTGTAGTCTATTGCTCAATATGTTAACAATGCAAACATGTAATTCTTGAATGCGCTAGGAACCAATTGACCCTTATGAATGATAGAATATCTGATTTGTATAAGGAACACAAGGTTATTATCAAGTATAGAATGAAATAAGATGACCAAGTACCAAAATCAAGATAAAATTTGAAAATGTGAATCTTGACACTTGCACTAACTATAATTTTGGAGAATTTTAATAGAACTAGTGTGCTCAGAGCCTACGTCTCATGGAAGAGGGCCTTGAAAAGGGAGTTACAAATGTCAGGGTTTGTGATGTTAGAACTAGTCCCAAATTTTCTATTTGACAATGGTCAAATTATAGTATTAAGAATTTAGTTCTAGAGTAGAATAGGACCATAATAGAATTAAAATGATTTAGGAAGAATCACACTATCTAGTAGGTTCCAAACATAATATGAAACTATAAATGGATATAATTTGGTATACTATGTTAGGATAACTGGTGAACAATTGAGAGGGGGGGGGGGTGAATTAGTTGTTAATGGATTATATCAATTAATCCACTTAATAAACTTTAACCAGAGCTCATAAACATTAATTACCGAAATAGCAGGAACAGATACCGGTAAACAACGCAACTTAAAAATAAAACCGATAATCAACACCATGCAACCATACCACATAACACCATGTTTTGTACGGTGGAAAACTCGAAAAGGGAAAAACCACAGTGGGAAGCCTACCCACAGTCAGATGATACTTTTGCAGAAAGTATGTGATACAATGAGGGGCCTGCACATGTAGGAAGGCACCCTGCCTAGAGCGTATTGCTCATTACAAAAGAGTTTCACTGACTAGAGAGAGGTTATAACCACCTTAAGATAAATGG
Source organism: Cryptomeria japonica (assembly GCF_030272615.1). Taxonomy (NCBI): domain Eukaryota; kingdom Viridiplantae; phylum Streptophyta; class Pinopsida; order Cupressales; family Cupressaceae; genus Cryptomeria; species Cryptomeria japonica. Next base: position 181,350,406 of record NC_081405.1, read on the forward strand.
ACAACAATCCAGAATAATGAATTTCTAGAGATAGCATCTACCATGCCTGATTACAGTCTCAGTTAAGCTCAATATCAGAGGCCTTTTACCTCTTCCTTAATCCCAATTTGATCACCTATGATCGACCAAATCGCCTTCACATATGATATTACATTTCACGACCATGAACATGATCTACAATGAGATCTTACATCAATTTATACCAACCCTAAGGCCTAAACCAAATAGGTTGGCCACCTAAAAGATATTATAATAAGATCATTACATACATCCATATTACAATGATATGCCATGTTGGCTTGAGACCAAAACAAAAATAACCAATCCATAAATCATCCTGGTAATGTGTAGAGAACATGTTAACATGATACCGATCCATAACCTAGATAAGCACCAGACCTAATCTGGGTCCACCACGCCAAAGCAATGTCTTCAATCAGTTGAGGCACAATCAAAGAACATCTTCAACAACCTGAATTCCATCTAGAAGCTGCACCAACACCACTTATGCATTTTGCCAAGATTTCTCAGTGAAAGCTCTGCCGGTTAAACCTTAAACCCACGCCGATAAGGGTTTACAAGAGTGTCTGATAGCATCCGATCAAGTCAATACCAACTGACCAAAACATGCTCCATAAGCATGCAACACATAAAATCAAACATACTCTATTAATCCAAACATGCCGGAAGTGTCCAACATATAGTCTCTTCTGTCGGTAACACTAGATCTTCTACCGGTAACCAAAACCTATCTGCCGATAACCAAAACCTCTCTACCAGTGACCAACCATAACACCTAGTGTTGACACCAATGACAAAAAATCAATGCAACACATAATCAATTCATCCATATTTCCAACAATCTCCCCCTTTGGCATTGATGGCAACACTAGATGTGACAAACATCTAAGTACCAAGAAATGCCAAACAAGTCTCCCCCTGTGGAAGACAACTAACAATTTCCTGAATAACTCTCCCCCTGTGAATGATATCTTTGTAAAGATTGGAATTTATTTTTCACATCACTATCTTTCCCCCTTTGAATTCAATGCTAGAAATTTGACAAAAATATCAAAGCAACAATATAAACCTCTAAATCTCAAAGCTAACTACTCCCCTTGAGTAGTAGCACCACTCATCAGTGCTAAAATGAATAATATCTATGATAATGCATGCCAGATTAATGACAAACTGCATCAATCAAGTCTCTACCGGAGGGGTGGAAACCCCTAACCTCTCTCTCAAATACTCAAATGATTCCTTAGATAATGGTTTAGTGAATATATCTACAATCTTCTCTTTAGTGTTCACATAAATCAATTTGACTTCCTTTCCTTCTACCTTGTCCTTTATAAAGTTATACTTTATTGATATATGCTTAGTCTTAGAGTGAAATACCGGATTCTTAGACATGTCAATAGCTGCAGAGTTATCACAGTAGATAACTACCGGTTCACTATAATTTATCTTGATATCCTTCAACATTTGCTTCATCCACAAGACTTGAGTGCAATTAGCTACTACTTCAACATACTCAGCTTTTGCAATAGATAAAGAAATGCATGACTATTTTTTGGTGATCCATAAAATGAGTTTCTTTGCAAGAAAGAAAGCTCCACCAAAAGTGCTCTTCCTATCATCAGTATCTCTTGCCCAATCTGAATCAGTATATGCACATAAAGTGAAGTCATCATCTCTAGAATACCACAAGCCATATTCTATTGTTCCTTGCAAATACTAGAATATCCTCTTTACTACACATTCATGATTTTCTTTAGGATTACTTTGATATCTTGAAACAATACTTACTGCATTTATAATATCCAGTCTAGTCTGAGTTAGATATAACAAACCACCAATCATAGACCTATACCTTGTCGGATTTACCAGTGTAGATGTATCCTTAATAGATAATTTCTCACTTGTCACCATTTTTTTTTTACACTATGCCTAGTAAAATTTTTAACTTGACCGGTGACGCTGGCATGACACGGCCTCTGGCTCCACGTGAATGCTTTTGACCTGGAGCTATGAACTAGTGAGGCCACAAATGGGAGACCTCATCCCCACACTTCACTTGTTCAAATCTGCAAGCACAACGACCCATCGAAGGCACAAGGCCTTGCGAGCACAGTGGCCCAACAGGGATTTGAACCTCGGTGGCTGCTTCACCAACGAAGTGTTTTAACCGCGACACTACATGTCCGAAGACTTCTCACTTGCCACCATAAGAGTACTTACCGGTTTGGAATTATCCATACCAAAGTTCTTCAACAGTTCCCTTAGATACTTAGTTTGACAGATAAAAATGCCTTCGTCAGTTTGAGTAATCTGCAAACCTAAGAAAAATCTCATCTCACCAATCATGGACATTTAAAATTCACTGTTCATATTATTAGAAAATTCCATGCACAATTTATCTTCTCCTCCAAAAATGATATCATCAACAAATACTTCAATAATCAAAATATTATCATCAGTGATCTTATAATATAAATTACTTTCAGCACTTCCTTTAGTAAAACCAAGCTTCAAAAGATATTTATCCAACCTTGCATACCAAGCTCTAGGAGGTTGTTTCAATCCATATAAAGATTTTTTTAATCTACAAACCATATCTTTACCACCTGTTAGTGAAAATCCATTGAGTTGTTCAATGTATACTTCTTCCTCAAGTTAACCATTCAAAAGTGCACATTTAACATCCATTTGATAGACCTTGTAGTTCTTATAAGCTTCATAGGCAAGAAATAGTCTAACAACTTCAATTCTAGCTACAGGTGCAAATGTCTCACCATAATCAATTCCTTCCATTTGAGAATATCCTTTACAAACCAATCTAGCCTTGTTTCTTACAACTTGACCATCCTCATTCAGTTTATTCCTGAAAACCCATTTAGTTCCAATAACATTCTTCTTTTTAGGCCTAGGAACTAAAGTCCAAGTCTCATTCTTCTGTATCCGATCTAATTAATCTTCCATAGCCTTTAACCAATGTTTATCTTTATAAGCTTCAATAATAAATACCAGTTCAATTTGAGAAATAAGACATACCTCTTCATTTGCCAGTCTTCTTCTTGTCATAACTCCCTTGTTCCTATCTCCAATGATTTGATCTTCGGAATGATTTAATCTTACATACCTTGGTGTCTTTTGAACTTTAGGTTCACTACTCTGATCATTAGTCACAGTTGAATTTTCTGATTGTACTGGTTTAACTGTCTCAGTTTCCTGTACTGGTTGAGGTATTGTTAGTTCAGTTATGATCATTTCCACTGCCGGTTCACTGCCATATGATATATATTGATTTTTATATTGCTCATCCACTTTCACATTAGCGCTCTCCATAATTTTCTGCAATCTTTTGTTAAAACATCTATATGCTTTGCTTTGAATTGAATAACCAAGAAATATCCCTTCATCGCATCTAGGATCAAACTTCCCAATTGAATCATCCCTTTTGATATAACATTTACTTCCAAAAATTTTGAAATATTTAACAGTAAGTGCATGTCCAAACCATAATTCATAAGGGGTCTTACCGGCTTCACCTTTGATGTGAACTTTGTTGAATGTGTAGACTATTGTACTCACTGCTTCTCTCCAATAGATGTGAGGCAATTTGGCTTCCATCATCATAGATCTTGATGCATCCAAAATGGTTTTGTTCTTCCTTTCCACTACTCCATTTTGCTGAGGAGTCCTAGGTGCAGATAATTGTCTTCTAATTCCATTTGTCTCACAATAACTATTAAATTCATGAGAAGTGAACTCACTGCCTTGATCTGATCTTAGACAATTGATTTTCAATCCACTTTCTATTTCAACCTTTGCTTTAAAGATCTTGAATTTCTCAAAGGCTTCAGACTTCTCCCTTAGAAAAGTCACCCACATTATTCTAGAATAGTCATCAATAATCAACATGAAATACCTATCACCTTGAAAGCTTCTAGTCCTTTCTAGACCACATAGGTCAGTGTGAATCAAATCAAGAACATCATTAGATTTATCATGTATACTCTTAAAAGAAGTTTTAACTTTCTTTCCCAATTGACATTCCTTACATACCAGATTATGAGGCTTCATAATCTTAGGTATATATCTAATTGCCTTAGTTGAACTAATCTTAACAATACAATCAAAATTAATATGACACAACCTCTTATGTCATAGCCAACTCTCATCAATATGAGAAATCAAACATGTCTTATTACCAGTGTTCAAGTGAAAGATATTACTTCCAGTCTGCATACCAGTTGCGATCTCCAAACCAATTTTGTTAATGATTTTACATTTTCTATCTTTAAATTGAAGTTGAAATCCCTTGTCCACCAATTGACCAACACTCAAAAGATTATTCTTTAAACCTTCTACATAATAGACATTATCAGTATTATGCTTACCATCCAGAGAAATAGTACCTCTACCTTTGATCATACATGCTTTGTCATCTCCAAATCTGACTTGACTGCCATTGTATTCTTGCAAGGACAAATTTTTTCTTTTATCTCCAGTCATATGATGTGAGCATCCACTATCAATTACCCATTCATCCTTATCTTCAACTTTTGTTGCCAGGGCCTTTTCTTCATTCTTGATAGCCGGTTCCGATTCATCTTCTTTTAAAGCATAGAACACCCATTCTTTTCCATTGCTAGATCCACTAGCAGAGTCTGCTGTCGGTTCATCCTCAGAGTCATCACTTACTCCTTCCTCATCCGCTATGTAGCATTGTTTACTTTTCTTGAATCTATATCTGTTCTTATTAGGCTTAAATGATTTCTTAACTCTCTCTTCAAATCTTACATTCCTTTCAGGACATCTAGATGCAAAATGACCAATCTTATTACATGCAAAACATTTAAAAGGTGCTTTTCCTTCATACTTACTTCCTGCCAGTCCTTTGGGTACTCTTCTAGAAAATAAGGCTTTAAGTTGCTCAAATTCTTCATCTTCTTTCCTCATATCTTCCAATTCTTTTACATATAAGGCTTTCCAATCACTTTTGCCGTTAGATGATGATGCATGAAAAGAAAGTTCAGTCTTTATAGCTCCAGAAGATCCAAATTCTTAAAGCTCAAAAACATATAATTTCCCAATCAAAATGTCTCTGTTATCTAAAGTGTTTGCCATTGTTCTTAGCTCATTAATTGCAGTTGCCTTCATCTTGTAAGTTGGTAGAAGGGATCTCAAGGCTTTGGAAACTATTTCATCTTCACTTAGAGATCCTCCACAACATTTAATTCCCATAAGAATCTCATTTACTCTTTCCATAAATACAACAATTCTTTCATTATCTTCCATCTTCAAGTTTTCATATCTTACTCGGTAACCATCAAGTTTAGAAATTTTGATAGTAGGAACACCTTCATTTAGAGAGTGTAATTTATCCCACATAACCTTTACTGATGATTTATCAGTCAATCTCATGATTTACTGATACGTAAGTACACACAAGAGGGCTTCTCTAGCTCTGCAATCATTTTCAATATTCTTGTTCAGGTCTGCAGGATCAGGATTGTCGAATGCCAAATCATAAGGTGTATATCCTTTCTCAGTGATCTCCCAAATATCCTTTCCAATACATCTAAGATGAGTCTCTATTCGGATTTTCCATATCCCATAATTTGTTCCATCAAGCTTAGGGATTTCTATTATGAAAATAGTTGCCCATGGATTTAATGTGTTAGCTGCCATAGGATCTACCTCAAGTGGTTAAGCTTCTACAAAAGAGGATCAAAGCTCTGATACCAATTGTTAGGATAATTGGTGAACAACTGAGAGGGGGGGTGAATCAGCTGTTAACAAATTATATCAACTAATCCACTTAATAACCTTTAACCAGAGCACATAAACATTAAGTACTAGAATAGAAAAAATAGATATTGTTAAACAATACAACTTAACAATAAAAATGATAATCAACACAATGCAACCATACCAGATAACACCATTATTTGTACGTGGAAAACTTGGAAAGGGAAAAACCACGGTGGGAAGCCTACTCGTAGTCAGATGATACTTCTGCAGAAAGTATGTGATACGATGAGGGGCCTGCACATGCCAAAAGACACACTGCCTAGAGCATACTGCTCATTACAAAAGAGTATCACTGACTATAGAGAGGTTATAACCACCTCAAGATAAATGGACAACAATCCAAAATAATGATCTGCCATAGATAGCATCTACCATGCCTGATTACAGTCCTGGTTAAGCTCAATACCAGAGGCCTTTGACCTCTTCCTTAATCCCAATTCAATCACCTATGATCGACCAAATATCCTTCGCATATGATATTACATTTCACGACCATGAACATGATCTACAATGAGATCTTACATCAATTTATACCAACCCTAAGGTCTAAACCAATTAGGTCGGCCACCTAAAAGGTATTACAATAGGATCATTACATACATCCATATTACAATGATATGCCATGTCGGCTTGAGACCAAAATAACAATAACCAATCCATAAATCATCCCAGTAATGTGTAGAGAACATGTTAACATGATACAATCCATAACCTAGATAGGCACGAAACCTGATCTGGGTCCACAACGCCAAAGCAATGTCTTCAATTAGTTGAGGCATGATCAAAGAACATCTTCAACATCTTGAATTCTATCTAGAAGCCGCAACAATACCACTTATGCATTTTGCCAAGATTTCTCAGTGAAAGCTTCGCCAGTTAAACCTTAAACCCATGCCGGTAAGGGTTTACAAGAGTGTGTGATAGGATCCGATTACCAAGTCAATACCAATTGACCAAAACATGCTTCATAAGCACTGCACCTACAAAAGAGGTAAGTTAGTCAAGAAATTCAAGACCTCAACAATATTATACTACTAACTTGTAACTTTTACATAAAACAAACACATTCAAGCACAAAGAAATGAATATATTAAAAAAATACCTTATACATTTTTGAAATGAAATGATAAGTATGAATGAAAGACACAAGAGAAAAAATAATTTAGAAAATTCTCTCCCATTAATTTAGGATGATCCTAATATTTAAGGGTTACCCCTTTCACGAATCCAAGTTTCCCTTTTCATTATTATTACTAATCTATTTTAGGTCAAGCCTCTCATATAGTTATCCTAGTAAAATGCATAACCCCATCTTTTCCCTTATGATAGCCTAAGCTATTCCTAAAAAATAGCAATCTAACATAATTAAAAATAATGATAACTTTATGAACGTGCCACTAAAAGTTTCTTAAAAATCTTGGCAAGTCTTTGCTAAGGGTACTAATTTTATTGGAAAATATTTCCCTTTTAAAAAAAATACTTAATTTTATTTGAAATATAGATGTATGTTATTGTAATGGTGGAAAATTAGGGTTATTGTTAAATTGAGATAATAAAACCACTAAATGACTTAATTAACCAATTACATTAAAGAGGAGAGCAATCTAATAGAACTAGCATTGAAAGACCAAGATTTTGATCAAATTCTTGGTTCCTTGGTGGGGGTTTCTCTTCTTTAAATTGAATTGAATTGAATTGTTAAAGATTAGGGCAAGATAGTGAACTATTGAAGCAATGTGACAGAAATAGTAAGCTGCAAATATCGTATGAAGCCAACAACTAGGATCTAAGGGTATGTGTAGGATCGTGAAAGCCAAAAAATGTGTTAATATGTTGACAACACTCCTATACTATGCTTCGTATACTATAGGATTATAAAAAAATCAATTTCATGAATTTTTGACCAAGTTATGGTGGTTAGACATACGGGTTTTTTAGATTTTTAAAATGATGTAGTAAAAAAATGATAATTAATTTTATTTTAAAAAAATTAAAAAAATACATGTCACATCTAGACATGAGTCTTCTACTTATATGTAAAATCTTATAAACAAATATTATGATTTGATTCTCGTTAGGGTGATCAGACAGGCACCTGCATCTAATCTTTTTCCTGAAATTTTAGTAATACTCCATTAAAATTTTAAATTTTTGTCAAATAGATTTTTTTTCTTTAGAAAACAACAAGTAGCTTAAAAACTACATTCAATTCACTATAGATTCTATTCTTACATATTTTTGAAATAATGTTGGTAACTTATTCAATTTTTTATATCAAGTTTCCTAGCTTTATTTATTTGATTTTCATTGCCACTTAAGGGCTTGTTTGGCCCACCATGATCCTACACATACCCCTAAGTAGAAAAATATGTTTCATGTTTGTTCCCAAAAGACCAGGATAGCTTTTTAGGACTAGGTAGTATAGTTTTGTCATGGCTTTCAGAATTTATTGCCGTCGAAAGTTGAACTTGTTCATCTCTATGAATTCTAGTGATCCTCCTAAATGCAACTCTGTGTCTGTTTCCTCAACACAAATAGAAGGGATAAATTATTGGGAATAGGCTTTTCCCTTGGCTCAAACCCCGATTTTGGAATTAACCATGAAATTGAATTGAAATATGTAAATGAAATACTATAGTAAAATACTTTCCTTTTAAGCGAAAGGTTGAAATTGATTGAAACATTAATGATATATCTTAATGAAGTTTTATTTTTCTCCACAAAGGAATAAGGGTTTCATGCACGTTGTCTTCATAAAACATAGAACATGAATGTCATCTCCAATTCTCTAATCTTGACTTCACTTGTACTCCAATGCTTGATGAAAAATTGATTGTTTGCTCACTTGAATTAGTTATAGTGTAATTGAGATCTTCAATTTCTAGATTAGGTTTAAAATAAGAGGGGTGGACCTCCTTTTATAGTTGCTTGTCAAAAATCTGATTGAATTTCCACAATAGGCCGACATGGGGCTACATTTCCCACTCATCAAAGGTGACATTTGGACAGGGCTGATTTGGGGATAGTTTAAGAGACCCATGACATATACACCCTTTTTTTATTTAGGACTAGGGTGTGGTATGTCCCAGTCTTCTTGAAAAATCAAGACTCCAAACTAGGGGTCAAGTTAGAAAATTGATGAAAGTTTGAGGTAGATGAGTTATGTGAGTAGAATTACTATTGAAATCATTCCTTGGAGGATGGAATGAAAAAGTGAACACTAAGCAAGGATAAAATTGCAGGTGATTTAGCCCCCACTTTACCAGGAGTATGAGACTAAGCATACTCAAGGTAAAGTAGAAAGGTATGCATTGAAAAATTTCATCAAAATATCAAAGAGACAAGACATGCTAATCCCCCAGGGACTTTAGGATCTTACTACTCCAATATCAATATAAAAGAGACATCATAAGAAAGAGAAAAAAGAGAGAGTGCATGACTGCTAGTCTAGTAAGGTTTCATACTACGAGTCATGAAAAATAAAAATTCCAAATTATAAAGGAAAAGGATTAGTTTGCCAAGTAACTTGAGTATCAAAACATGTCATGGTGTGTGCATAAACTATAATATTGTGGGGAGTGTATGCCCCCATGTTAAAGCGATTGCATATGCCTTATCAGGAGCAATTGATTTAAGGTAGCATGAATCCAAAAGACAAGCATGTTACCACAATGAGATACCCCCAAGAAAGGACAAATCAAAAGATAATTGTCACAAACCATATGATAACATAGTGGATCCACTAACTCTGGGTCAATATGCATTTATGACACATAATGTATATCAAGAATATTTGTATTGAATTGACCTCATCACCTAAAGGTACTGGAAGTACAGGCACAATGGAAGAAGAGAACATGTGTTTTTTGATTCAACATGGAAGAGACAAAAAGAGATCTCAACACTTTGTATCATCCCCAAGTAGACAACACAAGGGAAAACATATAGAAGAATTGAGATACATTTATAGAGGAATACCACAACAGATTTATCCTCTTTATTAACTTGCACCAATGGACTAACAAGGGTCATATAAAGAGAAACTAACAAAAAAACATCATGGGGGAAGCACATTTCAAAAAAGGAAGAGAGTATCTATGACACAAATGAAGCTAATATAAAAAAGCATCTGACTCCGAATCTTGTTGAACATTATTTTGGGAAGGTGGAAAAAATGCAAAAGTAGCTACTTCAAGAATGATAGATGGGGCTACTGCAAGTTTAAAATAAGGATCATGCTCTAATGATTAGTCACTTTGTTTGTCACTAGGAGCTAGGGGTAATGCTTTTGAAAAATGTTAATATAGATCATGATTAACATCAACAAGCCCATACATATCCTTAGAACCATTAGAATCAACAATGTTAGCATGAACAACATCATCATCCATTTCATCTAGATTTATAAAAATAGGATCTCAAATGTGAAAAGAACATGAACCATCATTGTTCTTAAGAATTTTTAATCTTGGTGATTTAGGTTGAAATTCGTCCCCAGGGTTAGGCAAAGGCTAAACAAATTGGACAAATGCAAAAATTTGGTGTCTTCAGAGAGAAAATGGTTTGGGAAGCAATTTCATGATCCTTGGCATGATATCTTCATTGGTGTTATGTCACATAATGATTCCTTTTAGTTTTAGCCAAGGGTAGTGAGGGTTGAGGATCAATGAACACATTCTTATTTTCTTCCCTTAGATGAGGAGGAACAAAATAAACCACATTAGGTTGGGGCATAAAAGATGCCAAGTTCTTTCTTTTTTAAGACATAGGAGGTGGGACTACAACATATATGGGAGGAATAGAAGGTGTGGGAAGGAGACTAGTTCCATCATGAGGAAGATGAATAGGTCTAGGGTTTCTAGGATTACTCAAAGATAAGATCATCTGATTTTTTGGATTCTAACAAGCTATAAAAAGGGCATCATTTCAAGGATTGAGAGGGTCAAGTTGTTTAGGCCAAAACTAATCAAGGGTGAAATTACAATGCTTCTTCGTGGGTTGAAGCATGTTATGATTAATTATTATGATAGTTTCATTATAAGGGAACTTTAAACATTTATAAGTAGTAGAAGGGATAGCTTTCACAAATGAAAGACAAGGATGTCCCAACTTCACATGAAATTGATCCGATACATAGGAATGATAACGAAAGTCACATCTAAGAACATATTATCAATCTCAATGGGGAGAGTAATAGAACCAATAGAGGGGCAAGAGAAACCATCATACACCTTGACCATAACATTAGATTTATCATATGTTACTTGATGTATCTGTAAAATGTAAATATGTTCTCCAGTGATCACATTCACCATACACACTAGATCAATGAGAACTCCTTGTTAGAGTTTATCTTTGATCTTTGTAGTGATGTATAATGGTCCATCAGGTGCAACAATAGTCTCACAAGGATCAAAGGTAATGCGTAGGTCCTTAGGAGGTGCAGGTATGTCTAAAATATTCACAACATTATTAGATTTAATACTAAGGTCATTTGGAGGTAAGGCAAGTGACTTAGACTCAACAACATTAGTAGAGTGGGAAGGAAAAGGATTAGTGAAGATTTGGAGATTTTGGTTAGGGGGAGCTATGGATTTGTTTTCTTTTTTATTCACACCAACTACATATATGGTATTATTATCGATGAAGTCTTGAATCTTTGTCCTTAAAGTTGTAACGTCGTAAATTGTACACCCTTGCTAGGGTGGTACAATTTCATGCTTGGTTCAGCACCCACCTTAGTGTGTTTGCATCTTGCATTGTAATTCCCCTTTAAGAATTTAATTAATTAATTAAATTAAATCTAAAGTCATATTTCATCACTCCCCACATCATAAATTTGTGCCCTTTACCCTAAGTGTGCCCCTTTTTATTTTATTCCTCCAATAAATCATTAAATCATAAACCCTAATTATGTCTTATTTCGACCTTTAAGGCCCGATTTCACATATCAAAACATCTCGAAATTAGCCGTAACTTTGGGATTCACTCTAATATCATCATATCTAATGGCCCTAAAAATTTAGTGAAAAGTTGGTCAGACCGTGTGTAAGTTACGCACGGTCCCCAACATTTTTCTTGAAATTTCGGGAGAATAATTCTATGATATTATAATGCTTAACCCCAAGAAATTGGCAAAAAATTCAAATCCTAGGTTGGCCTAAAGACAAAATTAAGATCTAGGGTTCTATACATAAGAGATCTCTTTCTTCATTGGAAGGCCTAAGAAAGGTTTTGGCTAAGAGAGAGCGATCACAAGGAGCCTTCTATGCAGTGAAAGATTATGTGTTTTGGAGTCTTCAACAATATTCATCAAGCATTCTTTCATCAATTGGAGTCTTTCTAAGATGTAAGAAAGAAATAGGAGATCATTGACTGAAGATTGGCTTGTACTCCTCCCTTGGGGTTGGGTATGATTTCATCTTGTTTACATGTCTTTGTATGAGATTCATTACATCAATTTGCAGATTTAAATTTATGCTTTAGATCACTTAGAATCTTTGATTTAGAGCATTTACTTTTTAAATTACAAGCATTTAGGGTTTACTTTTTAAAGCATAGGGTTACTCTAGATTTTTTGCATTCATCATTTTTAGGGTCTTGCACACACAAGATTCCTACACACACTATTTTACTATACAAGTTAGTTGATTGTTGAGGTGGAAATCACCAAAATAGGGGTTTTACTAAGGTAAAACCCCATATAGCCACCCAAAATCCTATTTTCAGGTGCAGGTGCAGGTACAGGTACTCGAAAGACTTCAAAGATTATTAAAAGGCACAAGGATTGTCTTGAGGCCTCAGATCTCTCCCAAAATCATTAGGGATGGGGGCATGGAATCCTCTTCCTTCCCAGGATAGGGGTGTGGCACCCTGGTCCCCCCACTTTCAGGTGAAATTTAATAGGGTGGAAGCTCAGAACATCAAGTTTGCAGACCTTTAGTTGCAGCTCCCTGTTAGACAAAATAGGACCAGGGCATGGTACCCCTATCCAGGTCAGTTTGGCTCATTTTTCAACACTAGGTACACATTAAAATTCCTCCCCATTCTTTTCTTTCAGTATCTCAGTTTAATTCCTACAATTTTTTGCAATTTCAGTTCATATATGCTTCATTGTTCATCTCCTAGTCTAGTTGATCAATCACACCCTATTTTTCACATATTCTCCTCATATATAACAAGAGGAATAGAAACCATAAGAGATAATCCTTGGCTCTCTCTTTCTCACATGAAGTAGACAAAGTGAGCTATCTGTCTAGGCTCTTTCATATTCCCAATGTGTTGGTAAAAGTGGGATTAGGTCCTAGTCACCCAGTCTCTCTTATTCCCCTCCACAAAAGTATACCACTTCTCATTATCATGACTTGGTTAATCATGATATTGGTAAAAGGCTTTGGGACTATGGTAATATGGTAAAGGTTTAGAGGTATCAATTGTCTTGACTTGAGGAAGTTCAACAAATTAGTATTTTTCAACCTCGACATTATACTATGCAATGACTCATAAAGAGGAGTAAATTCCTTTCTAAAGTATCTCGATAAACACTCCACACTTGATGTGGTGTCTCCCACTTGAGTATTGATGTTGGTACACATTAAAATTCCTCCCCATTCTTTTCTTTCAGTATCTCAGTTTAATTCCTGCAATTTTTTGCAATTTCACTTCATATATGCTTCATTGTTCATCTCCTAGTCTAGTTGATCAATCACACCCTATTTTTCACATCTTCTCCTCATATATAACAAGAGGAATAGAAACCCTAAGAGATAATCCTTGGCTCTCTCTTTCTCACATGAAGTAGACAAAGTGAGCTATCTCTCTAGGCTCTTTCATATTCCCAATGTGTTGGTAAAAGTGGGATTAGGTCCTAGTCACCCAGTCTCTCTTTTTCCCCTCCACAAAAGTATACCACTTCTCATTATCATGACTCGGTTAATCATGATATTGGTAAAAGGCTTTGGGAATATGGTAATATGGTAAAGATTTAGAGGTATCAATTGTCTTGACTTGAGGAAGTTCAACAAATTAGTATTTTTCAACCTCGACATTATACTATGCAATGACTCATAAAGAGGAGTAAATTCCTTTCTAAAGTATCTGGATAAAGATGCCGCACTTGATGTGGTGTCTCCCACTTGAGTATTGATGTTGTTATTTATCTCGATGTATCATTTGTTCTATTTAAACTTCACAAAATATTTTTGAGTATTCTCATTCTTATTAACTAGAGCCATTGAAGGAGATGATTAAAATTGGCTCACTTGAAGCTAATAATTATGATGCACTGCACACAATTGTTTAAAGAAAGTAAAATTGAAAAATAGAAGTTTATCCCTAATGTCTTTTTGTAAATTAGCTATTAAAATTATTTGAACAAAATGATCTGGCATAGGATAAGTAATTTGAGAATACACATGTTTATATCTACCAATATAATTAGTCACTTTTCTTTAACTCCTTACTTATAATGAATCAAATTAGTCAACATAATTTTAGGACAAAAATTATAAAATTATTGCATGAAAATATTAGCTAATTGTTTAAATGGTGTAATAGAATAAAGAGGAAAAGAAAAATACCATTGCAAAGATTTGTCTCTAAAGTTTTGAGTAAAGAATTTAGCCACAAGTATGGATGAAATCATTTAGTATTTTGTTCCATTAGTTGGCAGGTAGTTATACCTACCCTCATACCTCATTGGTTCTCACTCTCTAGCTCTTGCCTATATAAGAAGGCTTATGTACACTTGCATATTGTCTCAATTCAATATATTTTATCTTGTTTAATGATGTATTATGTTCTCTTGTGAAGATTTATATAGGTTGTGAATGTTGGCTTTGGAGTTGTACTCCAACGGTTTCCAAAATTATAGAATGGACTAGAAATGTAGTTAGTAGTACCTATAGGTTTGTTTCCTCACTATTTGGAAAAAATATGTTATATTATTGTGATGGGAACCCATTCCTTATATTTTATGCAATTCAAGATCTAGGACTATTTGTCTATATTTTCTTTACACTATCATAACACTTTCTATTGTTAGATTGAAATTTCTCACACAAAAATGGGAAAGAATGGTTGTGATGTATAGAGGCTTGCCTATGTCAAATCCCATGTTCTTTTCCTCACCTTCACAATGTCTATGATTGGTGAAAAAGAGAGCTTTTCCTAGGGAGGATAGAGGCTAAACAATAATAGAAATGCTAAAAAGAAATAATTAAACAGGTTAGATATGAAACCCTCTCACTTAGTTTCCTTTAAAGGTGATGATACAATACTATTTAGAGAAATGATGTGAGTATTGATTCAAAAACATTATAAAAAAATATAATCAACATGGAATCATACTTGAATGTAGAGTGTTGTATTCTTTTTCTCAATGTGTGAACAATCGAGACATGTAATTATTGAATGCACTAGGAACCAATTGACACTTACGAATGATAGAATATGTGATTAATATATGGACCACAAGGTTATTATCAAATTTAAAATTAAATAACACAATCAAGTACCAAAATCAAGACCAAATTTGAAAATGTGAATCTCGACACTTTCACTAATTATAATTTTGGAGAATTTTTATTGATTGTTTAGGAGAAAAGTACTCAGGGTAGCATTCTATTTTTTTTTGTTGATTTTCTAGATGGCAACAATAATTTTGGGTTCACTAATCTCTCTTGATAGTACACAAGCAAGTGGGGAAATTTAAAGAACTAATAGTCAGTATTTCTATATTTTTGTTTGGATTGGGTTCTGAGCTGTCCTAAATAGTATTTGGACATATATACTTGCCAGATTATAGCCACAGTGAGTTGGATGACTCATTTCTCTAGACCCTAAGTCTAGATGATGGGTATGGGTATCGATGCCTTAGACCGCTAAGAAACATACATCTAAATATGGATGCAAACCAAATTGATAGTGAAGTTGGTGGAATCTATGATGGAAATGAGCTTATTCTCTTCAATTGGAAGAAGCAAAGCAATCAAAAGTGGAAGCTGCATCCTCTTAATTGTAAGTACTATAACTAAAATTTATCTTAATTTTTTTTAAAAATTATTCTTATAGAGATTGGTAGATCAAAATATCGTCTGGGCATCTATTTTACTATTAATTGATCCATCCTTTAGTTGGTAGTTAGTTATACCTACCCTCATACCTCATTGGTGCTCACTCTCTAGCTCTTGCCTATATAAGAAGGCTTATGTACATTTGCATATTGTCTCAATTCAATATATTTTATCTTATTTGATGATGTATTATGTTCTCTTGTGAAGATCTATACAGGTTGTGAATGCTGGCTTTGGAGTTGTACTCCAACGGCTTCCACAATTATAGAATGGATTAGAAATGTAGTTAGTAGTACCTATAGGTTTGTTTCCTCACTATTTGGATAAAATATGTTAGATTATTGTGATGAGAACCCATTCCTTATATTTTATGCTATTCAAGATCTAGGACTATTTTCCATTATTTTCTTTACACTATCATAACACTTTCTATTGTTAGATTTGAACCTTCACATACAAAAGAGGGAAAGAATGGTTGTGATGTATAGAGACTTACCTATGTCAAATCCCATGTTGTTTTCCCCACATTCACAATGTCTATGATTGGTGAAAAAGAGAGTTTTTCCTAGGGATGTTAGAGGCTAAACAATAATAGAAATGCTAAAAATAAATAATTAAACCTTAGATATGAAACCCTCTCACTAAGTTTCCTTTAAAGGTGATGATACAATACTATTTAGAGAAATTATGTGAGTATTGATTCAAAAAAATATAACAAAATATAATCAACATGGAATCATACTTGAATGTAGAGTGTTGTAGTCTTTTGCTCAATGTGTGAACAATCGAGACATGTAATTCTTGAATGCACTAGGAACCAATTGACACTTATGAATGATAGAATATGTGATTTATATATGGACCACAAGGTTATTATCAAGTTTAAAATGAAATAACACAACCAAGTACCAAAATCAAGACCAAATTTGAAAATGTTTAAATCTCGACACTTTCACTAATTATACTTTTGGAGAATTTATACTGATTATTTAGGAGAAAAGTACTCAGGGTAGCATTCTATTTTTTTTTGTTGATTTTCTAGATAGTAACAATAATTTTGGGTTCACTAATCTCTCTTGATAGTACACAAGCGAGTGGGGAAATTGAAAGAACTAATAGTTGGTATTTCTATATTTTTGTCTGGATTGGGTTTTGACCTCTCCTAAATGGTATTTGGACATATATACTTGCCAGGTTATAGCCACAATGAGTTGGATGAATCATTTCTCTAGACCCTAAGTCTATATGATGGGTATGGGTATGGGTATCGATGCCTTAGACCGCTAAGCAACATACATCTAAACATGGATGCAAACCAAAGTGATAGTGAAGCTGCTGGAATCTATGATGGAAGTGAGCTCATTCTCTTCAACTGGAAGAAGCAAAGAAATCAAAAGTGGAAGCTACATCCTCTTAATTATAAGTATTGTGGGTCAGTGCAAGAAGATGAGTCCACTTTTTGGTCAAAAAGTGGAAGTGTTTTCCCTGATTTTCAGATTTTGTCTCATTTGAGCTTAAATTTTGAAACACTTAGAGATTGAATCTTGGAAAAAGTCAAAAATATAAAAGATAGCCCTCTGAGTTTACTTTCCAAATATGTAATTTATTTTAATACCCACATAATAAAAAATAACTTTTTGAATGGAGTTCTGAAAACTATGTTTTAAAAATGCCTGTTTCAGGACCATACCATGCATGTGTACGACCCACACTTTTTGACACAATTAAAATTATTTTCTCAAACCATTTTGGGAAATGGTTTGTAACACACTGAAGATTGATGAGCATATTTTTCTGTATTTTTTTTTCTAATTTTTTTTTTAATTAATTTTTTAATGGCCGTAATTATCTTTTTAAAAATTTGACGTGTACGACCCACATAATTTGATGTAAAATTAACATTTTTTGATTTTTTTTTTTTTTAAATACAAAAGAATTTTGTGTAGATTGATGACATATAATTTTTTTTCCAAAATTCTTTAAAATAAAAAAGTTATTAAATTAACAAAATTAGTTAATATTTCAAATTTATGGATCCAATTTATTATAAATTAAATGAAAAATAGTTAAAATAATCAATTTTTAAATAAATTTACATATTTAGAATCTAGACAATATAATCTGAAATGGGTTTTAATTTCGTATAAAAATTCTCTGATTAGAGGCGCATAAACTATTTCTGAAGTTTATATTTGTGCTTTCATTCATGGAGATTTGAATTTGCAGGTCCATGTCTCAGGTGTGGCCATCCCAGGCCTATCCTGGGCCTAATCCCGAGCCAAGTGGTGGGTTGTGGAATCAACTTCCACAAAACGGGCCCCCGTTTTCAAACAAGGGTGGCTTGTGGAAAAAAAAGGAAAAATGTGATTTAGAAACGGGGGCCCGTTTTTTTTTGCTTCAGACCCCCATTACCTTTTGGCTCGGGAGCCCGAAGCATAAACGGACCCCCGTTTTTTGAAAACGGGCCCCCGTTTATAAGAGCGCGTTTTCCAACACGCGGACTTCCACGAATTTGTGACTCATTACCTTGCACTTGCCCTTGTAACTAAAATTTATCTTAATCTTTTAAATTTTTTATTCTTTATAGAGATTGGTAGATCAAAATATCATTTGGGTATCTATTTTACTATTAATTGATCCATCCATGAGTTTTTGAGTTAGGAAACCATTATTCTTGTTGGTCTTCTATCACTTATTGGTGAGTTATTTATTATATTATCATTTTCTTTATCTCAAACATGGTTGAATTAATTTATTTTAAATACCTTTGCTTGTGTATGGAGAGAGGAAGTATTATATATAATGCAAATGTAAAAGCTAATAATTTCATTTTGCCACATGCACTATTTAACATCAAAGACATATATTTATACATAGTGTTTAGTTCACTATTTCAATCTCTATTGCATACAATAAATTGGCTTAAAAAAATAGTTATGGACATAAAAGATAACCAATATGGAATAATGCATGAATACATTAATTATGACGATGTAGTTATAATTTGCATGCTTAGAACCAATTAAAACACCTAGTAGTATGTCATGTTATCACAACAGTACTAGGGGCAAGAGTCTATCTTTCTCATGGAGTGTGGCTCACCTTGGCTAGATTATGGGTTCAATAATTCTTCTTGTTTTCGTTGTTGTGACAAGATACACTTCTCTTCTAATCATAGATGAACTATATATAAAATTAGGCCTAGTGTGTGCATCTATTTTGGAGAATTCCTAAAATCATATCTATGGGCGATGGTATGCAATAAAGAACATTTTAGGTTTCATTCATTCCGGTTTTTATTTTATTTATGATTTATGCTTTATTTCAAGACATGGTTTTATATCAAGTTAATCACTTGGCTCATTAGTGTCTCTTCTAGTAGAAATGGATCAAAGTGGATTCATGGGGTCTAAAAGTGAAGGATGAATAAGGCTACCAAGCAGGCTCTCAAATATGGAGATAAGGAATCAGACTAGGTAAAACTGTTGGCATAAATATGCACATTTTTTTATTGACTGTCTAGGAGCCAAGTACTCAGGGTAGCATTCTATTTTTTTAGTTGATATTCCAGATGGTAAATTTTTTTTTGGATTTGTTAATCCCTCTTGATAGCACACAAGCAAGTGACAAAATTAAATGAGCTTATAGTTGCCATTTCGATAATTTTTCATGGATTGTGTTTTGACCTCTCCTAAATGGTATTTGGGTAGATATGCTTGGCGGATTACAACCACATGGAGTTGGATGAATCATTTCTTTGGACCCTAAGCCCAGATGTTGGGTATGGGTATTTATGCCTTAGGTCACTGAACAACATCCATCTAATTATGCATGCAAAACAAACTGATAGTGAAGCTAGTGGAATCTGTAATTTAATGAGATCATTCTCTTCAACTGGAAGAATCAAAGCAATTGGAAGTGGATGTCGCATCCTCTTAATTGTAAGTATTGTAACTGAAATTCATCTTAATCTTTAAAAATAGCTATTCTTTATAGAGAATTGTAGATCAAAATGTCATTTGGGTGTATGTTCTACTACCAATTGATCCATGTAAGAGTTTTTTGAGTTTAGAAATAATTATTCTTGCTAGCTTTCTATCACTTACTGGTGAGTTATTGATCATATTATTATTTTCTTTATTTCAAACATAGTTGAATTAAATTAATTTCAATGCCTTCATTTATGAATAGAGAGAGGAAGTATTATATATAGTGAAAATGTAAAAGCTTAGAATTATATTTTACCACATACTCCATTTAACATCAAAGGTGTATATTTATACACAGTGTCTAGTTCACTATTTCAATCTCTATTTCATACAATAAATTGGCTTAAAAAATATAGTTATGGACATAAAAGATAACCAATATGGAAGAATGAGTGAAGACATTAATTATGATGATGTAGTTAAGTTGCATTCTTTGAACCAATTGAAACACCCACCCACAGATACAATCATATTTGGTTGTTGTTGGTAATAGGGGCAAGAGTTTTTTTTTTCATGGACTATGGCTCATCTTGGCTAGATTATGGATGTAATAGTTCTTATTGCTTTCATTGTTGTAACAACATACATTTCTCTTCTACTCAAGGATAAACTATGGATTAAATTAGGATTGATGTGAACATCCATTTTGGGGAATTCCTAAAATCATGTCTATGGGAGATCGTATGCAATAAACATTTTAGTTTTATTTTAAAACTAGTGTCATTCATTCAGTTATTTAGTTTGTTTATGATTTATGTTTTATTTGAAGATGCAGTTTTATATCATTTTAATCACTTGGTTATATAGTTAATAATATCTTTTCTTATATTATTAGGTGGTGGGAAGTTTATATCATGCAAGATTGATCTTTATCCTTATCTGTATGGAGATATGGTTGGATACACATTATAGCTATCAACATGGTTCATGTAAAGAATAATATCTTGTATAGAATACTTAATAATTTACAAAGTTTTTATTTCAAGTATTTTGACATGACAATGATAGTGGTAAGTAGTTGACTGATTATAATTGTAATTTTTAAAAGCTTAGTCATCTTTACTAATCAATATTTTATAATATACAAAGGTTTTATTTTTTTGACATGGCAATCATAGTGTTAAGTTGTTCACTAATTATACTTGTAATTTTTAAAAACTTATTTATCTTTTGTCAATGCTTATCTAAAAAATTAGATAATACTCCTTAAAAAATGGAATTTATCAAATTCATTTTTTAACTTTTTTAAAAATCTTTTGTGAGTTCTTATCTAAAAAATTATATACTGGTCCTTAAAAAAACATGGAATTTACCAAATTCATTTTTTAGCCTTTTTAAAAAATTTCACACATTACTCCTTCAAACTGTAACATACTAAATTAATATGTCAATGTATGAGTAATTCTCTTATAAAATGGTACCGAATTTATGTCAACATATTTACTAATTACATGAAATACTAAGTTATTTTATTTTGATAGAGCATAACTAGTGGCATAACCATCTTGAGCTTTATCAAGTTTTCTATTTTCTTAAACTGATACATCAATTCCTGATTAGTTTTCTTATAAATGATACCAAAATATTTTGAAGAGCATAACCTAGTAGCAAAAGCAACCTAGTACCATATCTATGAGAACTTTACCAATTCTCCTATTTTCTAAAACTACACCCTCCCGACATTAGACAGAAACTTCGCTGCACTGCAACTCTTGCGCATAGTTGGTTATTCTAAATTTTGTTTCCATTTAATCATTCAATATGAATTTTAAAACCCATTTTTTTGATGGGTGTATTATTATTTAATATATAACCATACAAAGCCAAACATTTATTTTATATAAATGATGATACTCGAAGAGACAATATAAATTGTCCTGCAGTAAAGACATATTACAAAAAAAATAATAGAATTGAAATCAAAATGCGACGAGAAAAATAAAATTCAGATTAAGCGTTAAATGCGATGAAGCTTCACAACCAGACCTAGTTAATTTGGAAATTCTCAAGTCGTTAGTTGGCTATAAATACTCTGACAAATAATTTTATTTCCCCACATAACAAACACATTACAATAATTCAGAAAGGAATTGGGGTTTAAATAAAGATTTGAGAAATCTCAAGGGGCATAAAATCTTATCCAGAAAGGAAATTAAATGGGAACCATTAGATGAAGGATAGATCAAACTAAATTTTGACAACTGTTTCAAAAGTAATTCGAGCAATGTGACTGCTGGGGGTATTTTCAGAGATAGTAAAGAACTTTAGATTGAAGGATACGCTAAATGTATTGTGTCCTCTTCTAACAATATGGCTGAAGCTAATGTTGTTTGGAAAGGAATAAAAATACCTTAGGAGCTAGAGGTTAATAATTTTTTTATAGAAGGTGATTCTAAGTTGATTGTCCAGATTCTCAAAGGTGAAATTAGGGGTACATGGTCAATTAGAAACCTTATGAATGATGCTAAGAGAATTTTATCCAGCTTTCTTTAATCCAAATTCAAACATATTTATAGAAAAGGGGTTGGGGCTGCAGATGTTGCAGCTAATGTAGGCCTCAGCTATGATGAGTACATTCATTGGATTTTTGACACTCTCCCTTTAAATATTAAAGAAAAACTCTTTAATGACCCAAAAAAAATCTACAATATGATCTTTGTTACTTAACCTACTTATGATGTGTCATCATTGTCACAAGATAGCCATGAAATATCCTCATACCATAGAATCCTTAAAAAATATAGTCCTTGGAAAGTTTTCAGTTATTTACAACAGTCCCTCTGCTAGTTGGTTGAGGCTGAAGAAATAATCTGTAGCTGTTAGTGCACAAGAGAGAAAGTGGAGGATTGACATACAATTTTTTTATTTCAAGCCCTTTGTAAATTCAGTTAATTGTTTAAAAACTACTTTCTCTTTGGATTCTTCCATGCTGGAGATGATGGACATCCAGTGATATGGTGCCCTCTTTTGTTTCTTATTCTGTTGATGTTTCTTCTTGGGGCCTTCCTACTCCATATTTTCTATCTGGTTGGATTGTTTTGGTCTTTTTATCTGGGTTTTTTGTAGTGCCCCTCCCTGATACATCCTTTGGGAGAGGATTTGATAAACACTTTTAGATTAGTTCATGATCATTTCCTATAATGATATCTCATATTGACAGATGATACATTATGATTTATAAAGGATGGACTTATATTTAGTGATCTAGATGCACTCATTATTCATGTATGGATTATATTTGTTGGCATATGTGCAGAGTTTGATGACATGATGATAATGTATGTTATCATTGATGTCAATATGATGAAGTGTGAACCGGTATGATGAAGTGTGAATCGGTATGTTGAAGTAAGTAAACTGGAAAGTGAACCAGTATATGCAAAGTTTGTATCGGGGTTTCACTTGATATGACTACTGGTTGGTAGTCTCAGCTTCAAGGCTTCTGGTTGATGCATTCCAAGTCTGTGCGATTCGACCAACGACATCTTGTGATGAGTTAGCATTCAAATGAAGATTAGATCGCGTTGCCACGTCAGCCTTGTGCACATGAAGGATTTCCTTGAGGATCTTGCATGAGAAGATTGTTTCTATCTACCTCAAGAATGTGCAAAATCTTAGTAAACGGTGAAGAGCGCATGATGTGTTATCAATTTCCAGAAGCGGTGAAGAATGGACGATGCAAAATGTCTTGAGATTTGTTCAAGATTGTTTTACACTATGTAATGTGATTAAACAGTCAGGATTGGACTGATTGTATTGTTAACCTAGATGCTTAGGGTTTTAGGTTTTGGCCACCGGCCTAATTGTTGTCTATAAGATCGATGATGATTTTCATTTTGAAGTTGTTGGCAAATGAATGTATGTGAGGTGATTCTTGCCAGACTGGAGAAGTGAGTAGAGATTTGTAGAGTGTGATTACAGATGTAAAGGAACTAAAGTGGATCTGTCTTGGCATTGAGTGCTATTATTAGATTAGTGTATTACTTGTTGACTTCTAACCATTTCAGCAATTGGAAAATCCCTTTACTGGGTAGCTTTCACAGGATTTTTGTAAATCATTTAACAAGGTGACTCAAAATCATTGAGTTCTTCAAATAATCTTGCGTGGTAACCTTTAATAGGGTTTTAACCTCTAACCGGGTATTTAGTCATCCCTTAACCGAGTGATCCCTAGCAAGATCGATTCCTAACAAAACCCGTTGTAATGTCTTTAACCAGACTAGGCTCCTAACAGAGCAAACTTCAGAAGAGTTCAAGAAAAATTTGTGGGTATTCATCCCCACCGTGGTTTTTACTAGTTGGGTTTCCACGTGAAAAAATCAGTGTGTTATGTGTCATGCTTTTTCATGTGATGATTTAGTGTTTTCTGTTAAGTGGTAATGCATGCTGATCTAAGGGTCATTGTATTTCTGATGTATTACTTGCTTATGCATATGGGTGAAGCTGAGATGAGATATTAGGTTTTGCGAAGTTCTAAGTGTTACCGATTTATGTCTTTTACAGTCTTACTGTGTTTTACCTGTATTGTCTTGGTTTAGGTTGATGATGTTGTTTGCCAGTTAGTGTAGTCTTTGCAGTTTAAGTTGTCAGAGAAATTTTTGTCTGTATTGATTCACCCCCTCCCCTCTCAGTACCTGTTGGGTATTTACTGTTCATCATTATTCATCAATATTGCTTATGAGGTTGTGATGAAATCTTGATTATGCTAACTCTATTCAATGATTATGATGATGATTGAGTTGAAGTTATGATGACTGTGACTATCTTCAAGTGTCTTCACCATAGGGACTATCTTGAAGGTATGATGACTGTGACTATGATGACGAGCATGATATGGTGTTGTGATTCTCTATCACTTGCCTATTCATTTATGATATATTTTTATATGTGTTGCATTGTGGTTAGTGGTGATTGCAGGATTGTAGATACTAGACATCGACTTCACCTGGTTTCACAGGTCTAAGCGTGTCTTTATCCCAATGACAAGTTGTTGGAGATGGCATGAGTTTCCTCTACACACTCTAGGCTTAAGTTTCCATCCCTTGTCTTGGTGTGAGTTATTGTGCTAGCATGTTGTGTTGTGGGCTTTTCGAGGCATCGTGAGTATTTAGTTATTCATTTAATTAATGTTTGATTAATATAGTTATTAATATTAATTTAATTTATTATATATAGTCTGGTTAATTAAATATTGTTGGGTGATTTATTATTACTTGATTAATGCCTTGTGGATTTAATAGTTTGCATTCATTTATTTATTTTGTTTAATTGATTTATTGTTTAATTATTTATTTGATATTTATTTATTGTTTAAATTATTTATGGCTTTTATTTAATTATGATTTTATATTTTATTAGTGGTTTATATTTTATTGTGGCTTTTAATTTCTTACTATCCCCTTGGTTTTTTTATTAGGCTTGGTTATTATTTATTCATTGGCTTTTATATTATTTTATTAATATCCCTTATTACATGGGTAAATAGATTTGATATATTATTTACCTACCCTTTATTACTATTGGATAAATTGCTTTAGGAAATAAAAATATATTATATATGGTATGGTAGGTAGATTATATAGCATTTTAGAATATTTTGATTGGTTGACGTTTGGTTATAGTTTTTGAGTGGATTTCTATTGCCTGTGCATTTTGCCAAGTTATCCTCTCAAATTTCTTCTGCAAGTTTTGGTTTTGGCTGAGTATTTGGATTTTGAAGATTGCTTGGTTGATTGGATTGTGGAATTGTGCTTCACAGAATTCTTGCCATTACTTCTATTTTCTATGTTGACGGAATTTTCTTCTTATGTATTTCATTTTTTAGGGAAAGATTGTATGCTCTGTGTTTTCTCAGAAAGATTGTATTTGGGTATTTTTGGGGAAAACTATTGAAATGAAATTAATATTATAATATAATATGGTTTTTACTATATAGTTCTTGGGAAATATTTATATACATATTTATTGTCTACATATTTCCATTAATGGTTGACGTTGTCTTTCGTATTGTTTCTACTTTTCCCTTTGGGCTTTTGGACTGTGTGTTATGGAGTGAGTGTGTATTTCATTGCTTGAGCCACATTTGTTATCATACAAGTTTATTATGTTTTTTCATCAGCTGGTTATTGTTGGCCATTTGGTGGAAAAGATTATATGTTCCATTGATGTTTGGTCATTGATGTCTATTTGGATGCTTTACCGACACCCTTTTGGTCCCGATAGGTTAAGTGGTTTCTGGTTAACTTGTGTAATGCCCCGCCAGGAAACCCCGAAGGGATAAAGCCAAAACACAAGAATAGAGTGCAATTTTTTTTTTTTTAAAGTTACAACACATAAGATGCAACAAGATAACAAAGATTCAGATTACATAGCGGAAGACTTCAACTAACTCCTAAAGAGTTTCCCAACGAGATTACTTAAATTTTACAATTCACTTAACTCACACAATTAACCCAATAAGCTAATTATCTAAACAACGAGATAATTCTTAATCAGGATAATTACTTTCAAAGGATGGAAATATAAATCACAAGCAAGATTTCATCATTAAGATCCATTCATGATTCTCATTCAAGCTTTTCATTTAAAATTACAAACCATACATCTAACATTTTCTAATACACTAGGATTTCATCATAACATAAGAGATCTTTCCAAGCATATTTAAATTTCTTAACAACAACTGAGTATAATTCATTACTCTAAGATACATTATTCCATATTCCAACTTATTGCATTAAAAGGATGATTTCACACATGCATTACGATAAATCGCATCTCAACCAATTATGCATTCGATCCACATGGCATTCAAGGAAGAAATGAATATAAGCATTAATAGTTAATTCCAATTATCCACTTAACCATTTTACATAAATTAATCATACATGATAAAGCTGAATAAAGGAAACATAAGAGAATACACCACATAACACCATAATGATCTCGGAGTTCACCCTTAAAGGGCTACATCTCCGGGTCTGCGCAACTGCAAGACCCCTTCTGATAAATAATGAAGGTTAAGAATACAAGAGGTTACACCATTTCAATCCAGCCATCAAGGCGATACATAAACAATATACAAACGACCACATCGGTCCATTAATACATAAACGATCCTTGAAAAGAACAGGATCCAGCTGAACATAATCAAAGCTAAGACAAGAGGTCCATGAGAGCATCCGTAAAACTGAGCCATCACCACCCAAGGTCTAACATGAAACCGACACTCACAAGGGCAGAGACAAAGGACGACTCACAAAGGTACTCAAAGCAGGACAAAACGACAACACACTAGGGAACGTAGGGACAAGTGTCATCACACAACCTGGTATGGATACCATGGCAAGTCTTCATAGGTCCCGGTCCCATACACTGGATCTCCCTGGCAACCTAATCCGAGCTTCCGGCCCATCCAAGCCTCATGTGGACCCACACATCCTCTCGTGAAGACAAGGAAGATGGTTTGCCATTTCAGGCCTTCTCACAGCATGTCGAGTCTATGATAGCACTCGTCCCATGTGTGAGGCACAATTATCTTACTTATAAATTACATTCTAATCTACTTAGGTTTTCACTTATTAAACTCACTTTCGACGGGTTACCCAGCAGCCACTTTGGGCGCGGCCCCCAATCGAAAGCCACTTTCCCATACGACACTAGACTAACTCATACGAACTCAACCAAGGAATACACATGGTCAGACGAACGGAGTTCAAGAAGGAGGAACAATCATCTGGTCAAGTACGACTCAAGGATGAACACTTACTGACGGTACTCTAACTAGAGACCTGACAACTAAGGTCAACCATGAATCATCATTCGACTCACACAAAGAGGATATAACCAACTAAGACAACATCACAATCCATAGTCAACTCAAAATTCGAGGACTATAACAGGTACACCAAGTCAATCCATATGACAGGGTCCTATTTAAACAAAGCAAAACATGCCGTTTCATAATTAAAGGCGAATACAGAAATTAAACTCGCAAGGCAATAATTAGAAAAGACAATATTTCCTCAAATAGATTTAAACATTAAAATCAATCAAGTTTTCTACAAGATCTAAATCAGATTACAGTTATCCACCTCATCTAGGGATAGGTTGTTCTTGGTTTTCTAACTCCTAAGGTTCAAAGCATCGAACCGGCAAATTAAGCCATAATGAGTTCTTAAACCAAATTCATATTAATCAAATTCAGACAACCATTAATCAATTAAAATAAGATATTTAGTCTCCAATCAAACGTCATTAACATACTGGTCTAAAATCAATCTCTACAGATTCATAATTTCAATTCCAGATGCATAATACGGATCACGAAATATACATATAAAAATAAAGGAAATTCAGTTGTAGATACTCATTTCCAAACGCACATGATGTAAACTTATTAATCCAAGATTGGACCCAAGTATAGCCAATTAACATTTGATGATGAAATTATCAATATTAGAACTTAATTAGACAAGGTGCACAAATCATGAAATGAAATTGAATGATTAGTTCACCTATAAATTCTATTATATACTTAATCAAAATCCAGTTATCCTTTATCATGATATGCCCTTTAATCATACTTAAGCATCTAGTTAAACTAAACATTAAACACAACTCTCTCTAAAATGATATAAAAATCATATGTATTTTTTTTTTTTTACTACCAAACAAAATACATTAACATAACCCCCCTTTTTTTTAAACCACGTTAAAACAACAAAAAACGCATTTAAAAATCAAGGATTAGAAAACGCACAAAACAATTACAAGGTGCGGCGCCCATGCCCTAACCCTAGCCGAGGGAAAGGGGGGCGGAGCTCGCGGCTATGCTCGCGGCGGTGCCTGCAGGTGCCGCGGCGCCCTACGGCCACCGCGGCCCCTGCGGCCACCGCCGTGGGCCGCAGCCGCAGCCACGACGTCTGCAGAGCGGGAGGTAAGCACAACGGGGGGGGCAAGGAGTAAGGGCGAGCGGGGGAGAGGGGAGGAGGACGGGTGGAGCTCCGCTCCCCGCCTCCAATCGCCATACACAGCTTGAAGCAATACAAACGCCCAGGTCGGTGATGGCGTGTTAAAACACAGCGCTAAATATTATAAAAACACAGTTCGAAAACATAATATATTTCTTAAAACACAGTTCGGATTAAAACAAACAATAGACCCGCTTAAGAATTTGGAGTAACAAATTTCGGTTTGAAAGAGAACCGATTCCAAAGAAATAACAATTTCGGTTTGATATGAAAATAATATCTGAGTTTGATATCACAATTTCTTGAAGGATTTCTCATCCTTTCCAATAACAAAGGGTTTCAAACACCCAAACAACCATGAAGAAAAATACACATTTCCATTTAAAATCTCCAGCCAAACAAATTGATTTTCAATCACAAATTCATTTCTTTCAATCAAAACAAAAAATTCTTTTGGCAACAAGAAGACAATTCAGAATTCCTACCTTCATTCGCAATCCTGGTATGGCTGCGGGAGAGCCCAATCCTGCCAGATCCAGACTAACAATCATCCTCTCCAAAACCCCCAATTTTTGTCCAAAAATTCTCTCCAACCAAAATCTTCTCCAAATTTGACCCCCCCTTCCATTTTTCCCCAAATTTGGGTTATATGGAAGAGTTGACCCAAAAATTCCATTTTTGGAATTAAAACTTTTATTTAAAAATAATACTCAAAAATTAATTCTTTTCAGCAATAACAACAATTTAACTTGTTTTTTTTTCAATTCGAAAAATCGATTTCCTCAATTAACTGAATTTTAATCTTTCAAATTTCAGAATCCAACCGAATGAAATTAATCTATTGCGATTAAATACATAACTTTCTTTTTCAACAGCATATATAAATGCATTTAATATTCAAATTCAATCATTAACTCGAATTTACTCCCAATTAAAAAACAGACAATTCATATCAACGAAAATCGCATAACGAATTCCCGATTAATCTAGCCCGTTAATCTCTAAAGCACAAATGCATATTAAACAGAATAATTACTAAGGACTAATCAATCAATTTAACCATGCACACCAAGCACGCAAAACGAGAAGGTCAACCAAACAGACGACTCGCAAACCCAAACAAAAAGGGATTACCGACGACAACTGGCGATGCTCACTGGAGCACGACTAAGGCCAACTAGGGTCTTACGACCACCTAATCCAACTCTAAGGATTAAAAAGGTACACTCAAACCTGCAATCCACGTAAAGACGAACCTCGCACTCATGCGGCGTGGTACCTGAAATTTCCTGCAACCAAAGATCATACATGCATACATATATACGATTTAATGAAATCATTAGTCTGATACTAACATCACGAAATAGGAACATTGAAAATCTGCATACAACTAGTGTGAGAACCACATCAATAGCTATGCGTTATATCAAACATCTGATTGTAACACCTTATTACGATTAACTAATCAAGATTAAACCAAGGTTAGAGATCGATTACGGTAGGGGTACTACATTCTCCCCCCCTAGGTTCCGACTTACTCCTGGAAGTCGTAAGGCTAGATGGAGAACCATGTCGTATGCATCGGCCCTGAAACTCATTCAACAAAGATCAAATTGCACATAGAAATCTTTCCATCAATAAATGAAATATAATTGCAAAATCCTTTACAAACGCCATTATCCATTGGCCAGATACATCTAAAACCATACATTCCTTAAAATATTCTAGGAATTATCCCCAATCATAGCAAAGAAACAAGAATTTTCTTTCTTTCATTACACCAAATTTAAAGCATTGCAAATAGGTAAACAAGAATTACCATAATCATCTACCAAAAATGACAATAAAACATGCTATCAAGGTCAATTTCCTTTTCCAATCCATCTTTCTGATAAAATTTTATTGAATAGAACTAGCTCAAAATATCCATTTCTACAACCATATTAACTTTCATGAAATAAGAGCAACAAAATAACTCAATTGTTTACACTTGCCAGGCATAAGAAAACCATTCCAAAGACTATGTCCCATAACATAGCGACAAGTTAACACAATTTACTCCATGATACAATAATAACCATCCACATAACTGAAATGCATAACAGAAAAGGCCACATGTGAGCATGTCTAATGCTCGGTCAAAGGATAACATGCACGATCAGCATCTCTATGCCTGATCTCAGAACAACAATATGATCATAAATATCCAATATCTCACTCAAAGGCTTGATGGTGCTAGGCACACCACAGCGGTGCTACCTTCCATACAAGACCTTTGTGAATATCCCTTGTTGTGTAAGGTGTTTAGCCTCCAAGAGATAGTCACCACACATAGGTAGGTAGTGGTTCCTAGCTGTTTTCACAGCCTCACATACCTCCATCCTCAAGGTTCCTTGCGTCTACTTCCTCGTATACACTCATCCAAGCCCGTCTCCTACGTTCTTGGAGAGGAATTCACATTGCAACACAAGACCAGCATACGAAAACAACAAAGATAAACCAGTTTAGCCACCAAAGTACAGAAGAATAAAGATAATAAATCCTCAATTCCAACAGTAAGGCAAGAAAATAATCCGGAATCTCAACACCAAATCAAAGTGCAAAAGATCTCAAGGTCGTGGCCAAACCTTCAAAATCAAAGTAAAATAAACTGCTGATCCCCAAAGAAATATAAAGAATAGCACAACTGCACATAACATCACTGCGTGACTAATAGCTAGCCACCAACGAGGAAGGAAGGAACAATCGTCTAGCTATCCTAGTAGCTCATCATATGGTGTGGCCCAGTCACACAACCACATGGCATGGCAGTGTGCACCTCGACATCACCCCACATCACGTCGTCACGTGGCATGGCTCTACCCAATACCTAGCGGTAGGCCGCATGGAAATGTCTACCACATCCCGCATCATGTCTCAGCACGGCATGGAAATACTCCAAGCGGACAAAACACGCAATGGACATATCCCGCATGGCAGTGTACCCCGCGGATAAGGCACGCGCCGGTCACACTCCGCATAGCGATGTTCCTAGAAGGATACTCGCCGTAAGCCAGAGGTATACATGGCTAAGGTCTACCCACAAGTCTACCAACACTGGTCAGTTGGCAACTTATGTAAGAACAATAACACGCCTCTCATGGAGACAAGGCAACAGATACTCCAATAGAATTCCATCAATATGCTCACAAACTGCCATCTATATGCTCAAAGTGAAGGATAGGAATAGGCTGGCACTCATGAACCTCGTAAATAGGTTCATCACAAGGGAAAGTATTGAGTACACCTTGATACAGTTTAGTAGTACAACTATATCATTCCTCGAAGTAGAGAAGCTAAAGTCACTTCGCGCCGACATTACTCGTACGCCAATCCATACTATTCAAGGAACGATTACTTCAAATACTACCCCTTAACATACTGAGTTACCCACAACCCGAGGTTTGGTACTCAGCAGGGAAACAATAGGCAACATCACATAAACAGTATGGTTTCCCATACTCATAAGCAACATACCCTCCATGGTTGATTACTTCACCAATCCATGGGCACATATAATAAGCACTGGTTTCTTACAATACACACAAATACACCAATATTGGTTTAGTCACATTTACGGGGAGTACTTTTCAGTACGCTGACATCTATACAAGGAAGATTTTAATTATGCTTTCTATACAAATGACTGAATCAAATTTACTCTAGATTCAAGTACTGAAATTCATTAACAATTCACAATTATAAAAGGAATTAACATCATTCCTATAGCTTTTTTGAATCTGACTAAGCATTCATAATTAAATTACTAGCTAAGCAAATTCATTTCTAAAGCTTAAGACTTTCATCTATCACTATGAAGCCAAAAGCAAACAACAATTTCACATGTTTTATAAACACTCTATTTACATCAATACATTCTTTAATACCATTTCTAAAAATCTTATGATTAGGCAAAGAGAAGGGAAAGAGAGTTTGATAACCAAACTATTTCCTACAAAACACAAGATCAATCAAGATCAGGCTATAAAATTAAATTTCTCACTTATAAGCCTATCAATTCAACTACACAATTTTCATTTCGCTACCGTTTAGAAGGATGAAAATCAGCCTAACAAAACATTTTCAATAGTTATGGTTGCAACAAGAGGTTCTAGTTTCTCAAACAAAACAGAGATCAAGAGAAGCAATCCTTTCGATAATGCAAGACCTCATAAGAACACTCACTTAATAATAATACAATATAGACACATGTCATAATTGCAACCGATTAGAAAAGATCACATTACAATCAAAGATAAGCAAGAAGCTATTACCCAAATAACACATATTAATGCACGCACATCAAACAAGCTTTCATTCGCACTTTCTAAACACATTAAGGTAATTCCACATACCCAAAAGCGAGTTCAATGGAGTATTTGCTAAAATAAGTCTTCAATCAAACTGGTTTAATGAGACAATTAAGACAATCTTTCGGAAAACACATTAATATTCTCTCGAAGCTACAATAACATGCTCCTTTTAACACTTCTTCTACCAATCAAGCAGTTTCACATAATTCCACTATTCGCATAGCAATGCACCTTTCTAAGGTAGAATTTAATCATGCTACTCCTACAAAATACACATGGAGAATTCTTTAACATACACATACAGTTTTCTCCCATTCACCCAAAATAAATTTTAAACCCATAGCCCATTTAATAATCTAAAAACATAAACGACATAAGGCTCACTCAAGGGTTCAAGAAGTCACACCCTTTTCTCTTGCAAACAAGAAACTCAAATCAAAGATAATTACACATATCTTAATCATTTCAATTTCCAGAAAGAGAGAGAGGAATGGCGATAATCATTTAATTTTCTAGAAAATAAGCATTCAATAATTTCCATACTAGTCCTTCAAATGGAAAACATTAAGCTAGATCATAATCTTAAACAATCACAATACGCACTTTCAGATTCAAGACAAGCACGGACCGACCCAAATGGATTGGTCTAAAGAGTTCAACACTCAATAATGGGAGGTACATACGACACTCTTACAAGATAAGAGTAATCGTAGACCAAGACATCAATAAGAAAACAATGCACAAATAAGCACTCAAACACCAACATCAAGAAGGCAAAAACAAGGTGTGAACACGCACACGCTAAGGTCTGCTCAATCACTCACATGCAAAAGGAGGACAAGCATACACATAAGGTCGATACACCTCACACAAATAGAGGGCACACGCGACACCAGAGATCCCAATGTTTGCAACATGGGCTCTGATACCAAATGTAATGCCCCGCCAGGAAACCCCGAAGGGATAAAGCCAAAACACAAGAATAGAGTGCAAATTTTTTTTTTTAAAGTTACAACACATAAGATGCAACAAGATAACAAAGATTCAGATTACATAGCGGAAGACTTCAACTAACTCCTAAAGAGTTTCCCAACGAGATTACTTAAATTTTACAATTCACTTAACTCACACAATTAACCCAATAAGCTAATTATCTAAACAACGAGATAATTCTTAATCAGGATAATTACTTTCAAAGGATGGAAATATAAATCACAAGCAAGATTTCATCATTAAGATCCATTCATGATTCTCATTCAAGCTTTTCATTTAAAATTACAAACCATACATCTAACATTTTCTAATACACTAGGATTTCATCATAACATAAGAGATCTTTCCAAGCATATTTAAATTTCTTAACAACAACTGAGTATAATTCATTACTCTAAGATACATTATTCCATATTCCAACTTATTGCATTAAAAGGACGATTTCACACATGCATTACGATAAATCGCATCTCAACCAATTATGCATTCGATCCACATGGCATTCAAGGAAGAAATGAATATAAGCATTAATAGTTAATTCCAATTATCCACTTAACCATTTTACATAAATTAATCATACATGATAAAGCTGAATAAAGGAAACATAAGAGAATACACCACATAACACCATAATGATCTCGGAGTTCACCCTTAAAGGGCTACATCTCCAGGTCTGCGCAACTTCAAGACCCCTTCTGATAAATAATGAAGGTTAAGAATACAAGAGGTTACACCATTTCAATCCAGCCATCAAGGCGATACATAAACAATATACAAACGACCACATCGGTCCATTAATACATAAACGATCCTTGAAAAGAACAGGATCCAGCTGAACATAATCAAAGCTAAGACAAGAGGTCCATGAGAGCATCCATAAAACTGAGCCATCACCACCCAAGGTCTAACATGAAACCGACACTCACAAGGGCAGAGACAAAGGACGACTCACAAAGGTACTCAAAGCAGGACAAAACGACAACACACTAGCGAACGTAGGGACAAGTGTCATCACACAACCTGGTATGGATACCATGGCAAGTCTTCATAGGTCCCGGTCCCATACACTGGATCTCCCTGGCAACCTAATCCGAGCTTTCGGCCCATCCAAGCCTCATGTGGACCCACACATCCTCTCGTGAAGACAAGGAAGATGGTTTGCCATTTCAGGCCTTCTCACAGCATGTCGAGTCTATGATAGCACTCGTCCCATGTGTGAGGCACAATTATCTTACTTATAAATTACATTCTAATCTACTTAGGTTTTCACTTATTAAACTCACTTTCGACGGGTTACCCAGCAGCCACTTTGGGCGCGGCCCCCAATCGAAAGCCACTTTCCCATACGACACTAGACTAACTCATACGAACTCAACCAAGGAATACACATGGTCAGACGAACGGAGTTCAAGAAGGAGGAACAATCATCTGGTCAAGTACGACTCAAGGATGAACACTTACTGACGGTACTCTAACTAGAGACCTGACAACTAAGGTCAACCATGAATCATCATTCGACTCACACAAAGAGGATATAACCAACTAAGACAACATCACAATCCATAGTCAACTCAAAATTCGAGGACTGTAACAGGTACACCAAGTCAATCCATATGACAG
The DNA here is from genome assembly GCF_030272615.1 of Cryptomeria japonica. NCBI lineage: Eukaryota > Viridiplantae > Streptophyta > Pinopsida > Cupressales > Cupressaceae > Cryptomeria > Cryptomeria japonica. The sequence continues at coordinate 181,386,225 of NC_081405.1, forward strand.
GGTCCTATTTAAACAAAGCAAAACATGCCGTTTCATAATTAAAGGCGAATACAGAAATTAAACTCGCAAGGCAATAATCAAAAAAGACAATATTTCCTCAAATAGATTTAAACATTAAAATCGATCAAGTTTTCTACAAGATCTAAATCAGATTACAGTTATCCACCTCATCTAGGGATAGGTTGTTCTTGGTTTTCTAACTCCTAAGGTTCAAAGCATCGAACCGGCAAATTAAGCCATAATGAGTTCTTAAACCAAATTCATATTAATCAAATTCAGACAACCATTAATCAATTAAAATAAGATATTTAGTCTCCAATCAAACATCATTAACATACTGGTCTAAAATCAATATCTACAGATTCATAATTTCAATTCCAGACGCATAATACGGATCACGGAATATACATATAAAAATAAAGGAAATTTAGTTGTAGATACTCATTTCCAAACGCACATGATATAAACTTATTAATCCAAGATTGGACCCAAGTATAGCCAATTAACATTTGATGATGAAATTATCAATATTAGAACTTAATTAGACAAGGTGCACAAATCATGAAATGAAATTGAATGATTAATTCACCTATAAATTCTATTATATACTTAATCAAAATCCAGTTATCCTTTATCATGATATGCCCTTTAATCATACTTAAGCATCTAGTTAAACTAAACATTAAACACAACTCTCTCTAAAATGATTTAAAAATCATATGTATTTTTTTTTTTTTTACTACCAAACAAAATACATTAACATAACCCCCCTTTTTTATAAACCACGTTAAAACAACAAAAAACGCATTTAAAAATCAAGGATTAGAAAACACACAAAACAATTACAAGGCGCAGCGTCCATGCCCTAACCCTAGCCGAGGGAAAGGGGGGCGGCGCTTGCGGCTGTGCTCGCGGCGCCCTGCGGCCACCGCGGCCCCTGCGGCCACCGCGGCCCCTGCGACCACCGCCGTGGGCTGCAGCCGCAGCCACGATGTCTGCAGAGTGGGAGGTAAGCACAACGGGGGGGGCGAGGAGTAAGGGCGAGCGGGGGAGAGGGGAGGAGGACGGGTGGAGCTCTGCTCCCCGCCTCCAATCCCCATACACAGCTTGAAGCAATACAAACGCCCAGGTCGGTGATGGCGCGTTAAAACACAACGCTAAATATTATAAAAACACAGTTCGAAAACATAATATATTTCTTAAAACACAGTTCGGATTAAAACAAACAATAGACCCGCTTAAGAATTTGGAGTAACAAATTTCGGTTTGAAAGAGAACCGATTCCAAAGAAATAACAATTTCGGTTTGATATGAAAATAATATCTGAGTTTGATATCACAATTTCTTGAAGGATTTCTCATCCTTTCCAATAACAAAGGGTTTCAAACACGCAAACAACCATGAAGAAAAATACACATTTCCATTTAAAATCTCCAGCCAAACAAATTGATTTTCAATCACAAATTCATTTCTTTCAATCAAAACAATAAATTCTTTTGGCAACAAGAAGACAATTCAGAATTCCTACCTTCATTCGCAATCCTGGTATGGCTGCGGGAGAGCCCAATCTTGCCAGATCCAGACTAACAATCATCTTCTCCAAAACCCCCAATTTTTGTCCAAAAATTCTCTCCAACCAAAATCTTCTCCAAATTTGACCCCCCCTTCCATTTTTCCCCAAATTTGGGTTATATGGAAGAGTTGACCCAAAAATTCCATTTTTGGAATTAAAACTTTTATTTAAAAATAATACTCAAAAATTAATTCTTTTCAGCAATAACAACAATTTAACTTGTTTTTTTTTCAATTCCAAAAATCGATTTCCTCAATTAACTGAATTTTAATCTTTCAAATTTCAGAATCCAACCGAATGAAATTAATCTATTGCGATTAAATACATAACTTTCTTTTTCAACAGCATATATAAATGCATTTAATATTCAAATTCAATCATTAACTCGAATTTACTCCCAATTAAAAAACAGACAATTCATATCAACGAAAATCGCATAACGAATTCCCGATTAATCTAGCCCGTTAATCTCTAAAGCACAAACGCATATTAAACAGAATAATTACTAAGGACTAATCAATCAATTTAACCATGCACGCCAAGCACGCAAAACGAGAAGGTCAACCAAACAGACGACTCGCAAACCCAAACAAAAAGGGATTACCGACGACAACTGGCGATGCTCACTGGAGCACGACTAAGGCCAACTAGGGTCTTACGACCACCTAATCCAACTCTAAGGATTAAAAAGGTACACTCAAACCTGCAATCACGTAAAGACGAACCTCGCACTCATGCGGCGTGGTACCTGAAATTTCCTGCAACCAAAGATCATACATGCATACATATATACGATTTAATGAAATCATTAGTCCGATACTAACATCACGAAATAGGAACACTGAAAATCTGCATACAACTAGTGTGAGAACCACATCAATAGCTATGCGTTAAATCAAACATCTGATTGTAACACCTTATTACGATTAACTAATCAAGATTAAACCAAGGTTAGAGATCGATTACGATAGGGGTACTACAACTTGGATCTAGTATGTTCCAGCAGGCTCTGGTATAGCCTGGTGATGGAATTGGCTTGTTCATGATACTTATACTCATATTTGGTCAGTTGGTTTTGATCTGGAGATCGGATGCTATCCTACTTGGTTAGAAGATTGGTTTCTAGTTCCGATGAGGGTTTCACTAGTAGAGCTTTTGATGGAGATCTTTGATGAATTGCATAAGTGGTGTTGGTGTAGCTTATGATGGAGTTTCAGAATGTTGTTGGTGATAAAGTTCGAGAATTGGTGTTTGGAGATCATTGTTGAAGCATGTGGACCTATACTTGGTCCTGGTTGATCTAGTTTATGGAGTGATTTTAATGTAATGTATGGATAAGACCTATTGATGTATTTTTGGAATGTCTTATGTGTTGGATATTATTTGTTTGGTCTAAGGATGACATGGTTTGTAATTATGTAATTGGTTTATTATCTTGTGGCCGACCTGATTGTTTATGGTTGAGGGTTTGTATATATAGATGTAAGATCTCATTGTAGATCATCATGGTTAATGTAAGAGGTCATGGTCAAGGAATGCAATGTGCGAATAAATGCAATATCATTTAGGCAGATAAGCTGGTGGATCATTGGAGATCGAATTGGGTTTATGTAGGAGGATTTAGTCCTTTGGTATTGAGCTTAACTGAAATTATACTTTGGCATAGGAGATGCTATCTTTTGTAGTTCAACACTTCTCCAGATTGTAGTCTGGATTTCTATGTAGTCAGTGAGGCTCCTTTTGTGATGAGCAGTGTGCTCTAGGCTGTTGGCCTTCTAGCAAGTGCAAGCCCCTTCATTTTACTTCACATACTTATTGTAGAAGTATTATCTGACTATGGGTAGGCTTCCCACCATGGTTTTTCCCTTTACGGGGTTTTCCACATAGAAATCTTGGTGTTGTGTGGATGGCTTTTATTCTGTGATTCCCGTTTATGCTTAATTGGATTAACTACCATTCTGATATTATTGTTTTGGGTTATAGTATTAAAGTTTTAATTACTGAATGTTCCTATAATATGTGACAACTGAGTCACCCCCCTCCCCCCCACCCCCTCTTAGTTGTCTTCCGATTATCTAAACCATCTAACAGTTATTATCCAAATTCTATCGGAAGCTTTTGCTAGGAGTTTTGGTTTACTCTATATATTGATCTTATTTTGAGTTAAGAATTTTTTCCCTTAATCCTACTTTGCTAAGAGTTCCTTTTGAGTGTATTTTTGACTTCTATGTTGACTGAGCTATGATTTTTATTTTTTCTTGTAGCTTTATTTTTTATTTTTTTGAGTTTTTAACAAATGTGTGAAACTGTTTAACAAATGCGTGAAAACACAAATGCGCTATTCCTTTTGTCATATGCATGATTCTATTTAACATACATGCTAAACTATTTAACAAATGCACTAATCTTTTTTAAATGCACTAAAAATCTTTATAAATGCACTATTCTATTTGGCAAATGAGCTATTCTATTCCGCATATGCGCGAAACTACCCAGTTAGGGTAATTTTGTCAATTTTGGTCTTTTGGATTGATTTTTCTGATTCTGACTATATCAAAGGCTTTTTATGATATTTTCCAGCACTATTGATATTTAGAACTGATTATTTTATTATAGTATGGCTCCGACAAGTTGATTTAGCCTTGTCGTAGAGGATGTTATGTTGCTTTGGAAAGTTGAGATGCCTTGCTATTGAGATTATGCTCTTTATTTTCTCCAGCGAGTTGATGAGACTTACTGTTGAGGGTTTATTTGTCTATATGGTTGATTTGGATGGTTTTGTGCACTATACTTGGCTACTTGATATATGAGATCATGTTGAGTCTCTTGTTTATATATATTGGTATTGTTGGCATTTTGGCAATTGGATTGCATTGCTGATTGTACATGTTATATGGATTTTTATTGATGTTTCATTTGAGCCTTCTTGTTGTTATTTGTTTGAGGTCTTGGAACATGATTAGGGGGAGTGGGATTTCATGTGATGACTGGGGTCATGAGAGATACACTACTAGGAGGTTCCTAATAAGGATGCTTAGAGTCTAGATCACCAAGGTACATTGAAAGTTTTCTTTGTTGTAAATAAGTGATAACATTAATAACTAATTAAATGGTCTGGGTAATTAGGATTCATCTACTCAAGTTAATAATGGATGTGAGCCCCAAGACTTAGTCCTAGGGAGGATGTTTTAGGATAAGCTTGGGAAGGCCATTGTGATGGCAAGTCAATCTCCCTTGTTCTCTCAAAGGTTGAGATGGCTCCACATGTCTATCAGGATGATGCCCTTGTTTGTGAGGATAGCATGCAGAGACATGTCTATCAGGGTGGTTCCCTTCTTTGTGATGATAGCATGTGATGACACTTCACTCCTACATGTGTCCTTGATCCTTAGGTTTTGGCATTGTCTTGATTGATTGGTACACCTCTGGGAGTTTTTATATGTTATGACTAGCCATGCGTTGTGTTGGCTTATGTTTGAGTTATCTTTTGTTGCGACATTGGTATTGTTGAGTCTCTTTGGTTTCTAGGTGTCAGCCTAGGTCTAGAGTGTGTGTGGGACCTTGTGTCATCTCCTAGCATGAGGGGTGGTTCATTTGATTCCACATGGTTAGCTTGTTTGATGTCTTCTTCCATTGGGATGTTCTTCATTGGATGCTTCATGCGTGGATGCGGATTCTTGTGCTTTTAGCTTATGGATGGATAATGTAGCAGATGGATGCATTTGTTAAAATGACATATGTTATTTGTTGATATCATGAGATTAATGTGTTTGCAACATGCTCTTGAGAGCTATGTTCTTTGATGTAATTGGATAATGGATATGTGTTTGTAGATGATTCTTTAGGATATGGTTTATCACATTTGTAAGAGATCATATGGTGTATCATAATGTATCTTGATTTTGTCCCAATAATAATATTGAAATAATTGTAGTGTACTTAGCATTATGTGGATGTTAAGATAATAAAGAAAGGATTAGCAAAGTGAATAGTATCTTTTGAAATGGATTAAATGATGTTATAAGGAATGAATTAATATAAGTAGGAACATTTGTATTTGGTGATCTTAAAATTAATCTAATGGGAAATTGATTATATTTGCATTATTGATGTATACATGCATGATAGAAGGATTAGAAGTAACATAACATATGTTGCATGGAAAGAACAAATGATAATGATTAGAATTCATTGAATTTTGATAGTGATTATGATGTTATTGCTTATGTTGATAGTTTAAGTAATGACGTTGAGATACCCTAGGGAAGATAAATGAGATATTGTGTTTATTTCTGCTTGAATTGATGGTACATGTGAATATGTTTAATGTTCATGTAGTAATGTGTTTATCATGTTAATGAATTTTTAATACATTTAAGTAGATGAATATATGTGTAGCTTTAGATGATTTAATTTTTTATTTTTTTAAATTATTTCTATTAGTATGTTTAGTTAGCTTTATTTCTCTAGGGTATTTTGGTGGGCATTATGTTTAGTATCAGAGCCTGTGTTGCAAACACTGAGATCTTTGGTTATGTTTTCTCCTCTTAGTCTTCTGTGGTGTTCTATAATGTCCTCTTTGACTTGAGTTGTTCTTTGAGATTTGCATTGGAAAATGTCATTGGAACCTTAGAGATCTTATATGTCCATGCTTCGTGTTTTCTCCCTAATTTTTTTTAGAAATTATAATTGTGTGCAATATATGTAATTATTTATTATGCATTCTTCCTGGATACAAGTGGTGTCTATATGATTCTATGCATTCTTGATTGCTTTGTAAATTCTAATGCTTACCTAAATATTAGAGGTTGTTTTCCCTATATAAATAATTATGCTATAGAATGAGAGAAAATTATGTGTGTTCTCTTTACTAATTGTGTGTGCTATGTTTATGAAATCTAATAGGATGAATTGATAATGAATTGAATGAAGTTGTTATGTGTTCCAAAATGACAATTTTCATTGAAATGCTACAAATATTTAAGTTAATGAATAATAATTGTTAAGAACTGATGGAAGTGAGTTTGAATGACATAATGTAAGTATATATTTGAATTTGTGTGTCACCAAATTAAGTGGATATAAAGTAGATGTAGGTAAGGCTAGGACATCTAGTTTTGAGCTTAATATAGGCAAACTAACTAGATAATGGTGTTAAGGAAATGATCATAGGTGTAAGGGGTAGGTGTATTCAAAGTTTGATATTAAATTTTGTATGGCAATTAAATAAGGAGATTTATATCTTCAGACTAAATTTACTTGTGTGAATATGTGATTGATTAAATTGTTTAATAACATCCTATAGAATGTTGTGATTATCTGCGTACTATTTATTGTGCATTGAGAGAAATATTGAATATTGTAGTACATTATCAAGTGATTAATTGACGTTCTGGTATCAAATTCTATTATGACTTGGTGAATGGGGTCATTTTATAGATAGAATATCTTGATTATTGATTATGTATGAGTCTAATCCTTGTGTGTGTGTGATGCTCTATTTTCTCCTTGCATATGTCCTCTTTCATGAAGGATATTTGTCAAGATTACTGTAAGAGATTGTATTGCATTAAAATGATAAAATGAATATAGATAAATAAGCCTATGGTATTAAATGCCCAACACACACTCTCTAACACACTCAAGGTGTTGTACCCTTGGGTGTTGTGTAGCAATTACTCTCTTTGGTATGACTGACATTGGTCACCTCGTGATGTAGATTTGGATGAGTTGGCTATTTTGCCTTGATTTATTTGGTGATTGAATGAGGTGTTGTTGGAGTTAATTTAATTTTGGACGTTTGTAATTATTATTTCATTTATTTTGTTATTTATGGTGGCACTTGTCACACTCTATTTCTTGATTGATTTCACCGCAATTTTTTGTGATTTTAATGTTGGTTTTGATGATTTTTACTTTTGCATTTTCTCTTTCATTGTTGTCTGTAGTGGTCATTCTACGTGTGGAGTATTGTGTGTTAGGTCCCGGAGGCATTTGAGAGGGGGGGGGGGGGTTAATCAATTGTCCAATAAATACAAACCAAAATTAATGCTTAATGCCGATAGATAGTTTTATCAGTTAATTGCAGTATCGATAATATTTAATGCATGAAACTGAAAGGCAATAACATCCACAACACATAACACAGATATTTGTATTTGGAAACCCTGTAAGGGGAAAAACCACGGTGGGAAACCTTACCCACTATCAGATGATACTGCTACAGATAGTATGTGTTTACAATATGGAGTCTGCACATGTAGAAAGGCCAACTGCCTAGAGCTCACTGCTCAATCACAAAATGGGAGTCACATAGACTACAATTGGATGGTTAAATCTAATGATAATGTACTGCTCAAAATAGCATCTTCATATGCTGGATTCAGTACCGGTTAAGCTCTGATTTGCCTTCTTCAAACCTTCCTTCAATCTTGAATGATGTCTGTGTGTATAGCTCTACCTATATTCACATATACTTTATTATATTCCTCTTCCACTATCCTTATTACAATCTCACAAATGAGATCTTACATTTATGCCAAAACCTAAGACCAAATGAGTAGGTCGGCTCTCTAAAAGATATTACAATAAAATCAATTACAAATGAATCAATATGTGATGCATCATGTTAGCTCAATGCATTTACAATAATAATAAATCATCTTCATGATGTTATGTGCTGATCTGGAATAGATATGCTTGCCGGTGCATATCCTGGACCTATTTGCCGGTAACAACAAATATGCAAACCCGATTAGAACAATGAAAAAATCACCAAAACCAAGTGTCCAAACAATGTCTTCGACATAACCAAGTAATATCCAAGTCATTCCAAGTGTTGGTGAACAATATAACCTGCCGGTGAACCAGATACTGGTGACTATGCATAAGTCACTGAACATGCCAGTGAACATAACCAAAGATCTCCAAGTGTTCTCAAGTGTTGACAAGTGTTGCCAAGTGTTGACATCAATGACAAAACCAATGCAACACATCCATAATACCAACAATCTCCCCCTTTGGCATTGATGGAAATCCAAGATGGAAAAACCATCTAAGTGCCAAAGCAGAAATGCCAAAAACCAAAAACCAACCATCTCCCAAAGAGATCATCAAAATACAGATACAAAGAGTAACAATCTCTCCCCCAGTGAATAATCTCTCCCCAAAAGATAATGTGTTTTTCCATAAATATCTCTTCCCCTTTGACATCAAATGCCAAAGCAATGCAGCACATCCATAATACCAACATTGTGGGCCCTCATTTGTGTTAAGTGTAGTCTCTTTCGTGTTCACTTTGACCCTCTGACAGTGTGTGCAAGGGAGGATAGCGTGAAGAAGTGCACAAGACTTTGCAAAACAATTATATAATGCTAATACTAGTTGAGTGAATAAAACATGTGTATAGGGTAAAATGAACTGGTAACTTTTTTAGATTTTATGAAAGTTTAGATAGAAGTGCATTCAAATTTGGAAATTTTTAATATATGAAGTAGATAAGTGCAAAAGAACCGGTGATTTGATATCTTCCATGAGTACTTATAATATATATATATGTATATATATATATATATCATGTATAATTGATCGATTATAGTGTCTTTGAATGATTTGATTGGATGAAGGATGCATTGAATGCATGTATTAGAATGTATTAGACTAGCATAGCGGAAGTGTTGTAGGGACTAAGAGGTTTGAATTTTGTAAATCTTATTTTTTCCTTGAGTTTATAGGATATAGATTTCCAAAAATTGTCAGATTATTTAGATTTTATTTGGTCTTGAAGAAATCTTATCCAAAATTTCATCATATAGGTGTATGACATGACTTCTTCAATAATATAAGAATGTGCTTATGTCTAAAATATTGTGTAAAATGTATATCTGTTTTCCTAATTGCATGCAATTAGATGATAAATGAGTGTTTCCATGCTTGAATGGTGTGGGTTATTTTGATTTTTTCTTATAGATGCTAACTCAGAGACAAGAATTATGGTTGTAGTCTTGCAAAATGTGGTTAAATAAAGTTCTCTTCAAGGTATTTAAAGGATACAACATTCTTATTGTATCTAGTAAGAGTTTTGTGACTTGTTTTACCTCTTGTACAATGCATTCACCTTGAATAATTGAAGCATAGGTAGGAAAATTTTGTTGCCATTATCCTACCTTGAGCTAGGAAATATTTGTCCTGAAATGTTTTAATGATTGATTAATCCTTTAGTGAGGAGATTATGTATATGGTTAGTAAATTTTTTATAGGAAAATATAATTTGGTTGTGTTCAAAAGAAGTTTTAGATTAATGTCATGTGTGTGCATCTTCAATTGAAGCTTGTGACTTCAAGGAGTAAGTCGAGTTTTAGGAGGGGGGATGTAGTGTGCATCCCTGATTCATCCTTTGGGAGAGGATGTGATAAACACTTTTAGTTTAGTTCATGATTATTTCGTATAATGATATACATATTGACAGATGATACATTATGATTTATAATGGATGGACTTATCTTTAGTGATCTAGATGCACTCATTATTAATGTATGGATTATATTGCTTGTGACATTATGATGACATCTTGATTATGCTAACTCTATTCAATGATTATGATGATAATTGAGTTGATGTTATGATGACTTTGACTATTTTCAAGTGTCTTCGTGATAGCGATGATGTCATACCACTCATTGCGAGCATGATATGGTGTTGTAATTTTCTATCACTTGCCTTTTCATTTATGATATATTGTTGTATATGTTGCATTGTGGTTAGTGGTGGTTGCAGGATTGCAGGTAATAGACATCAACTCCACCTGGTTTCATAGGTATTAGCGTGTCTTTATCCCAATGGCAAGTTGTTGGAGATGGAATGTGTTACCTCTACACACTCTAGGCTTAAGTTGTCATCCCTTGTTAGTTAGTTGTCTTGGTGTGAGTTTTCATGCTAGCATGTTGTGTTGTGGTCTTTTTGTGGCATCTTGAGTATTTAGTTATACATTTAATTAATGTTTGATTAATATAGTTATTAATAATAATTTAATTTATTATATATATAGTTTGGTTAATTAAATATTATTGGGTGATTTATTATTATTTGATTAATGCCTTGTGGATTTAATAGTTTGTATTTATTTATTTATTTTCTTTAAATGATGTATTGCTTAAATTATTTGTGGCTTTTATTTAATTATGACTATACATTTTATTAGTGGTTATATTTTATTGTGGCTTTTAATTTATTATTAGCCCCTTGGTTTATTTTATTGGGCTTGGTTATTATTTATTCATTGGCTTTTATATTATTTTATTAATATCCCTTATTACATGGGTAAATAGATTTGATATATTATTTACCTACCCTTTATTACTATTGGATAAATTGCTTTTGGGAAATAAAATATAGTGAATGAATTATAGCAACACATAATTAATTAATTAATTATATTTTTATATATTTAATCAATTTTTTTCCATTATATTAATTTACTTTTTTAATTGTCTTTTGATTTACACTAATTTGTAAACAAATAACCCAATTGGAATTTAACTAACAATAATGATCTTTAGTTACTCAATTAAATAACTTACATAAATAAGAGTAAGGTACAAACAACCATATTAATATATTTAATAAATTAAATAAATCAAAACTACGAAGGGAAGGTCACAGTCACAACAAAGTTCACATCCTGGGTAATAACAGAGAAAATTAATTAATTGCAAGACAAGAAAGTAATGCTGGGCAAAAATCAACAACATGAAAAAAATAATTTAAATTGGTGAAAGCTAGATTGTAGAGGGCAAAATAATAATAAGAAGGGTACATTAATTTATGTAGAGCAAAGAAAATTAAATCCAAAGCACATTAAATAATGCTGAGAGAAAAATTAATAAATGCAGGACAAATTACATTATATGGTAAGCACATTAAAAAGTAATTTATTGAGGGGCGATATTAAAAAATAAATAATATTGAGTATAATATCTTGATTTGGGAGGAAATTGCTCTACAACTCTGCCTGCAACTAGTTTGCCGTCAGGGGTGGCACGAAGTTGCAACGGTTGTAGCCGCTGATGTGGGGGAGTGTATTTGTCCTCCTCCATGTAGGTAAGTGTCCTCTTGCGTTGTGGCCTCTTTGCTTCTCTCTACTCCTTGTTTTGCATGTAGGTGTTATTACTTCCTATCCTTCTCTGCCATCGACCTCATTCCTCTATGTGGGAGTAGTTAATGTGCCTCAATGGAAGGCTCATCTAGAGGCACCGAAAAACCTAACGACAAAGTGAAAGCAGATGAAGTAAAGAAAAAAACCTTCAAGGACGTTGTTCATCAATTGCCATTCTCCGTCATAGAGGGTGCTAGGTTTGTGTCTAGTGATAATGGCAACCCCCATGGAGAAGGTAAGGGCCCTAACTATGTACTGGGATCCATCTCCATTTACCCCAATGAGTTAATGTGCAATGAAATTTATATGAAAAAGGATAGGTTAAAAGATGCTACTATTTTCTTTGTGGTTGTTGATGTTGATAAATGTCCAACATAAAATTTCTCGATGATTGGTTCAGAAATGTTTGGAATACTAAATTAGGATATCTTGTTTCAATATGCAGACTAATTCAAAAAGGTTTATTTGTAATCTTCTTTAAAGATCATAAAATGCAAAAGGAGGTTCTTAATAAACAATATTGGACTATGGGAAAATGCACCTTCTATGCTCTAGGTTGGTCGCCTGAAGCGGTCAATGAGGAAATTTTGGTCCTTTCGTGCCCTAGATGGATATTGGTTAAAAATGTTCCTCCATTATTATGGAGATTTATACTGCAAATAGTTGAACCGATTGGCAAGACTATCCGGGTGGATAAATCGACCTCTCTTATTCCTCATCTGGACACTAGGGTTCTAGTTTCAATCAACCTTGGTCGTGACCTCCCCAATTCGATTAACATTAAACTAGGAACTGAACCTGTTTCTTGCCCTATTGAAATACTCGAAGGGATTAATGCATGCTTCCTCTACAAGAAAGAGGGCCATATTTGAAAGAATTTCCCCATCGTTAATCAATTCAAGGGAACTGAGAAAACCCACAGTGAACCAAGCAACCTGCCTCCCATGCATGAAAATCATGTCCTGATCATAGACAATCTTAATTCCATTAGTAAAAAAATAAATAGTATTATAAATGGAGAAAACAATAAAATCATGAAGTATGGTAAAAATGCTAACTCTAGTATCTTTGATATTGTCTCCACAACTCATTATGCTATATCAGATGCCCTAAAATAGATGGGTGAAGATCAACAGGATGGTTTTCAATTAGTTGGAAAAAACCCTAGGAAAAGGAGAAGAAAAAATACCCAATAGTTGGCTCTAGAGAAGGTCAGAGCGAATAACCCTAATAATTTGAAGTCTAATAAGGATAAACTCTCTATGGAGAATGACTTGATATCGCCTATGGATGACGATGTGCAAGAGATTCCCCTAGAATTGAGATTCTTGATATTAGCTTCTAGCCTGGATAATCCTGTTAATCAGAGTTTCGAAGGGAGAGATGGTGTGAGCAGTGAGCTAGGTAAGGGAGGGAGTATTGGTGGGATTGTGATTTTAGAAGCTTCTCACAAGAAATCGACAGACATGGGTGTCTCCTTTGATCTTCCCTCAACATGTGTCTGACACTGCAAAGTACTCTCCTCTCTTATAGAATTCACTCCTGATACAATCGTTGCCCTTCCTCCTAAGAAGTTTATATAAATCAAGGACAACTATGTGATTGAGGTCATTGTTTCTGACCCTAAAGCTTATGATGCTAAAAACCTAGCATGTGAGGTAGAAACCCTAGACTCTTCCAGTAGCTTGAAGGCACTCAAACCCTGTTCTGAGAGTGTGAGGCCCCTAGTCACTGTGTCATCAAGAAGGCACTTGAGCTAGAAGAGGATTATCAGAATGATGACTTCGCAGGGGAAGAAGGGGATTGGATGACGAATAGTGAGAATTCCAAGGCTCTACCTAGAAGAAGAAGAGGTAGACCACTGGGATCAAAGAATAAGGGCTCAACTAATATAAGGAATAATGATGAAAAGAAAGAGCTCCCTAGGTTCTTTAACAAGTTTAAGGCCCCTAAAGAGTAAAGAATTTGCATTTTGTCATATGATGAAGTGAATCTCATGGAATATTAGGGGTTTGGAGTCACCAGATAGGAAGCAGATAGTCAAGAAGTTTGTCAATCGACATAAGGATGCGGATGTTGTCATGTTACAAGAATTCAAAGTAGTTAAGTTTACGTTGGAAGTCAATTTAGAGTTTATCTAGAGAGACTCTATTAAGGTTTGTTCAGATCATCATAAAGGTAGAGGAGGTGTTGGGATACTCATCAACCCCAAATAGAAGGATCATGTATTGGACCAAGGATGCTCACCATGTAACAGAGCGGTTTGGGCCTCTCTGACATTAACAAAATAATCATCGGCATATACTCAATCTATGTTGCCAATAATTATAGGGAAAGGGATGCTTTGTGGGATTGGATTACATCCCTCCCTGATATACCATGGATAATTGGGGGAGATTTCAATATGATTGAAGGTCATGAGGATAAATGTGGTGGTGCTCCTATGGAGTGGAAAGGATCGGATAAACTACATTGGGAGAGAATGAAGAGTCGTAAAAAACTTTTTGACCCCCTATTAAGTAATAAGAAGGAGATCACAGGAATTTGGTTCACATGGTGTAACTACCAGAGAGGAAAACATAGAATCTACTGTAGGTTGGACAAGTTCTATGTTGACTGAGAGCAATTCTCCTTTGAACTAGATAAGAAGGGTAACATTGTGACAGTTTGGCCAACCTCACTCTTGGACCATCACACAGTCATCTCTTAGATTAGATTCAGAGACTCATTAGAGATGCAAGGAAATGAAGGAGAGAAATTCTTCCTAAACACCAATTTACTAAAGGACCTGGATGTGTTGATAGAATTAAAAATTGTTAGACTGGTCAACAAAGGAAATAAAGAGTTGAGTTCTAACATAAGCAGATGGAACCAAAATGTTAAAAGTTGGCGAGCACTTCTACAAACTATAGGGAAAAAGAAATCTAAAGACTATAGGTGGAAGGAGAAATCAATCTCTGATGAACTACAACAATGTGAGGCAGAGATCCAAGATATTCTTAATAAAGTAGAAATTTCATACAAACTAGCCCAGGCAAGGGACACTCTAACGAAGCACCAACAGTCTAAGATTAGAGGGGCTATGATCAGGGCTCAATGTCAATGGATGAAATTCGGTGACAAAGGATCTAAATTCTTCTTCAATATGTTGAAGCAAAAGTAGTTTAGAGAGAAAATTGATAGGATTTGGATAGATAACAAAGAAGTTGTGGCACTAGATGATATTAAGGAGGCTTTTTATCAGTATTACAAAGGCCTCTTCTCCTCGGAAGACTCCATTAATTCTTGAGAAGCTAGAGAGAAGTGCAGAGTGATTATTCCCACTAAGATTACCACAAAGGATGCTCAAGCATTGAGGGGTTCTATTTCAATGGAAGAGCTAGAAGTTGCTATTAAAAACTTGAGCAATGACAAAACCTCGGGCCTAAACCATTTGCTTGTTGAATTTTATAAGACTAATGATGAGTGGATTTGTCAAGACCTTCATGAACTTTATTCAGAGGCCTTTGAGACTGGTTCCCTAGGTGAACTTATCAACAAAGGGACTATTAAGCTGTTACCCAAAGAAGGAGACAAGTCTCTTTATTTAAAATTGGAGACCAATAACACTCCTCAATGTTTCCTATAAAATACTGGCTAAAACTCTTGCTATTAGGTTAGAAAATTTATTGCCTAAGTTCATTTGTCCCACACAAAGGGGGTGTTAGGAATCAAAAGGCAACTGAGAGGGGGGGTGTGAATTGGTTGTCTATAAATTACAACCTGTAGGGTCCACCCCTGACTTGACTTGTTTGACTAGAGTTGACCTTTAATCTATGCGTGATAGACACTATTGGGCATAGACTATTTCAGATGATTTATAGGATGTTGATACTATCATTAATGATCGTGTGATTTATTAGACACTATATGCTTATTATGTGATTGAATATCGAAAGATTATATTGATCATGTGATTTGATGAGAATAATTGTTGATAGATTTTACATGCCTTACTATAATCGTGAATTATACTAATCATGCACTTGATGATGTTTTTATGTACTAACCATATTTAATGATTATCTATGATGAGTTGATCTTATGGTGTGTTTGATTGTTGTGTGACTGTCTTTGGGATAGAGACAATTCCACATCACTCATTGCAAGCAGGATGTATCGTTGCAATTCTCTAACCCTTGTCTGTTATAATATATATATGCATATGTCGTATCGTTGCTTTATGGATGCAGGATTTGCAGGTACCAGACATTGACTCCACCTGGCTCCATAGGTCTGAGCATGTCTTTAAATCCCAATGGTATGTGGTTCAGAGTTGGCACAATTTCCCCTCACATACTCTAGGTCTAAGTTCACTGTGAGTCGTCAGTGTCTTGGCGCAAGTCATCATGATAGTTAGTAAGCTAGGTTTCTTCTGTGTTGTGAGTATGCTAATATTGGCTAATTATTCCTTTTATGTTGAGATTAAATAATTAATGATTTTTTATTTTAATTATTTTGATTAATAGCGATTTGATTATTTGATTATCTAATGTTTAATTTAATTTATTGTATTCTTGCCTTTTTGGTTATTTGATTATTTGATATTTAAATGTTTATTTATTTTAAAGATGATTTAATATTTATTTTAAAGATAATTTAATATTTATTTGTTTAGTTTATGATGTGTTTTATATTTATTTGTGATTTGACCTTTATAGGAATTTATTTATTTATTTAATCGCCTATGGTTTAATATTTATTTGGCTTTTAATGTTTATCTAATTCATTAATTCATTTATGAGCCTTTGGTTTATTTAATTTAATTTCCCCATTTGATTTCTTTATTTGTGGCTCACGTTTTATTTATTAGTTTGAATTTTATATTAAGTGGGTTGTATAAATAATAAAATGATAAAACATTCCCACCAAATTGTAAAAGCATGATTTATATTTACCTTACCTACCCTCTTCTCTTATTGGTTGAATTTAAAAAGGGAGGTAAAATTATATTATATGATGGGGTTGGTAAAATATATTATAGATTGGAATATTTTGATTGGTTGAGTTTGATGCTAGGGTTTTTGGTTAATGTTTGTCTTTTTATTTTCTTTTCCGTGAAGTTTTGGGGGTTGGTTCCTCTCTGGAAAATTTTCTCCAGCAAGTTTTCTTCTTGGTTTTGGTTTTTCTTCTCACTTGGATTTTGGCTGGAGCTTGGGTTGGATTTGGTTTGGCTGGTGGAATCTCTTCTTCAGCTTCTTCCATAACACGGGTTGCAGGTTGGAGATGTATTCTACCTTTTTATATTTTATTTTACAGTTTTATTTATTGGGTAATATTATTTTACCCATTAAGTAATTAAAAGGGGGGTAATTTGTATTCTTTTATTTAAAATTTATTTTCACTCCAGGTCAATGGTTTAATTTATTTTACCTACCCTTGGATTTGATTGGCTGGAAGTTTATGGTAGGTAGAAAATATATTTTATTTTCTTGAACTTTGGGAAGGTAGATATGGAATATAATATTTTTGAAATATTTTGATTGGAGCATGGTTTTGCTTGGTTTTGTTTTGTTTTGTTTTATTTTGATAAATAGGCCTTCCTGTGCATTCACGGGGGTTGGCATCTTTGCATTCACGGGGGTTGGCATCTTTGGTGAATGAATTTATGAGATTAATTTGGAGATTTCTGGTGGTTGGATTTAAATTGGTTTAAAGGTTTGGACTGGTGTTTTTTTGGATTTTCAAAAATCAGATTTGGAAGGGATTATTTTATTCTTCTTATTTTTGAGAAATCAAGTTAGAATGTGAGAAATGGTTTCCTGTGGTTTTTCCCTATAATTTTTCCTGTAATTTTTTTCATGTAGTTTTTCCTGTAGGTTAATTTGTTATTTTTTTACTTGTGTGGTACTTTCCAGATTAATTTTTGTACCAGAGGTTTTATTTGAGGGCTGTTATATTTTCTAGATTTGACTTTTATCAGTTTCGATGTATTTGGATGGTCTCATGTATTTGCTCCTCTGCACCATTGTGGACATTAAAGACTCTCTTCCATGTGAATAGGCCATGGATGATTGAGGTGAATATATATGCTATTTTGGACCAGCAAGTGAGTAGGCCTTGTTGTGATGTTATCTTCTATTTGATGACAGCATTTGATGGCTTGATATGCCTTTGTTTATTGCTAGCCAAAAGGATCATTTTGTTATATTGATGTTGTTGTAGCCTTGCATATGTTGTGAGAGTATGTGTGAAAGTTATTGGCTACATTGAGTATTATTTTAATGTATTTATGTTGGTAGAGCCTCTTGTGATGAGTTGTTGGGCTATGTTAGGAGGAGTGGGCTTCCTTGTGATGACCGGGGTCACGAGAGATAGGCTTGCATGAGGTTCCTTGTAAGGATGCATGAAGTCTCGACCACCAGGGCACATTGGAGTTTTCCATGATTTGTAAACAAGTGATAACATTGATAATAAATTTATTGGGATGGGAAAAATATAACTCATTTAAATAAGATAATGAATAGTTTTGAGCCTCATGACTTATATCCTAGGGAGGATGTTTTAGGATAAGTATGAGAATGCTGTGAAGATAGTAAGCTAATCTCCCTTGGTCTCTCATAGGTTGAGATGGCTCCACATGTCCATCAGGCTAGTGCCTTGTGTTATTATGTTATTATGTTATGAGGATGGCTTGTGATGACACTCCACTCTTACATGTGTTCCCCCTTCATGATTTATGGTTATGCTTATTGGATGCATTTATGTCCTGATGAGTTTTACGCCTCTGGGAGTTTATTCTTGTGGCTCTGAGTGAGTTCTTTCTTGAGATTCCTTGTTGGTTAGTCTCTTTGGTTTTGAGTGTGAGCCTAGATGTAGAGTGTGTGTTGGGACCTTGTATCATCTCCTAGCACGGGGGGTGGTTTCTTTGGTTCCACATGGTTGGGTGGTTGGTGCTTTTAAACCATTGGGATGTTCCTGTCTTTGGATTCTTCTTGCATGGATGAGGATGCTTCTTTAGATAGTTCATGGATAATAATTGCAGCAAGAATGTAAATGATGTGTGATTTATGTAATAAAATTCTTATGTAATGGTTGTAAAAGAGATCATGTTTATGATGAATGACTATGTTGTTCTAGATATAGTGATAGATTTTGATTATGATATATGATTGTAATGATGAACCTTGATTTGTGTTGTAACACATTTATATTAAATAAAATGGATGCATGAGATGTGGATAAGTATGGTGGTTTAGAATTTAATGATGCATTTCGTGTTCTTGATAAGCCATATTAAAAGAAAATGGTGTAAATGTTATGACAATGGTATTAGATCAGAAATGATGTCTTTAACTAATGATTTAAGTAGAAGAAATGTTATGTCTTGATAGGATGTATGAGTTTGAGTAATGGTGGAAGATATTCTAGGACATGTTTATGAGTTGTGATTAAATAATTTGAAATTATATTATCATGCTTTGTAGATAGTGATCTAATGATTGAATCAAAATCCTATAATGCTTGGGATGTAATTGAAGGTTCCTTATGAAATATTGTATGGATGTTCTTAGTGAATGAATTTCTAATCTTATTAATGGAAATTACTAGTAAGTGTATGGGAATATGATTAAATGAGTTCTTGTCTTTTAGGAAAGGATTAGAATGTATCATGTGTTATAGTTTAAGAATTATATCTCCATTTGGTGGATGCTATTAGTGGTTATGGAATTAGGATATTGTATCATAGTTTGTGTTGAGATGAATTCATGTAGTTACCTGATTTGTAATGAGATGATTGTTGGTTAATTGATATAGTGTAAGATATTTTATGAGTATTAAATGACCTATGGGTCAAATGATTAAGGATACTTTGTGAGTATTGCATTATGTGCTTCTAGAATCATGATGAAGTAATAAGTATGCTAGGAGCATAGAATTATAAGTTACTATGTAGGTGTTAATTGTAAATTGAAATTATGTCAATGAAATGAAAGGGTTAATCTTGATATATGGATGGTGATGTCCATAGTCGAAGGTTGGCTAAAGGTAATAGGAACATTTGGACTTGGCATATAAAATGAATCTAAGTGAAAAGGGAAATAGATGTGCATTGAAAGATACAATCTCATGTTAAATGAAAGATTAAGTAGATTGCATATCATGAGTGTTAGGTATTGCTATGATGCACCTATGTGTGTATAATGACTAAGATTATGAGGTATTGATCTGGATGAAAGTAAATGTTTATTACTTATGTAGGTAGATTAAGTAATGGCGTTGATATACCCTAGGGAGTTGGTAGTAATGAATTATTGTATTCTGATTGTGTAATTGTTTGAATAGCTTGAGTGAATTATTCTATGTTCATAACACTTAAATGTTGTTGTGTGCTCACTGCATTGCTTAAGTGATGTTATGTGCTGTATTGTTTAAAAAAATAAATTAAATTAGCATGTTTTTAGCTATATTTCTCTCGGGTATTTTGGTGGGCATAATTATAACTTAATCAAACTTGATACTTAATATCGTTAAACCAAACTTAATGTCGGTTAACAGATTAACAATTAATATCAATATCGGTGAAACTTAATGTATGAAACAGAAAGAGAAACAACATCCACAACACATAACACAAAGATTTTAATGTGGAAACCCTATAAGGGGAAAAACCATGGTGGGAAACCTTACCCATAATCAGATGATACTACTGCATATAGTATGTGTATACAAATGGGGTCTTCACATGTAGAAAGGCCAACTGCCTAGAGCACACTACTCAAATGGGAGTCGCAATGACTACAGTAGGATGGTTAAAACCTAGAATAAGGTACTACTCAAAATAGCATCTCCAATGTTGGATTCAGTATCAGTTAAGCTCTTATAATCACCTTCAAACCTTCCTTGAACCTTCTCTATGGTTTGCTCATATGATCTTCAATATTCACAAATACCATGTTACAATACCATACCTTAACCTTACATACCCTATCTCTTCTAACATCTCACAAATGAGATCTTACATATATACAAAACCTAAGACCAGATGTGTAGGTCAACTTACTAAGAATATTAAAATTAAATCAATTACAAAAAAGTCTAGATGTGATGCATCATGTCAGCTCAATACATTTACAAATAAATCATCTCCATAACGTGTCATGCCGATCTGGAATAGATAATGCATACCGGTCCATAACCTTGACCAATCTATCGGTAATAGAAAATATGTCAACTCGATTAGACCATCAACCAAAATACCAAAACCAAGTATCCAAGTCTTTGACATAATTAATTGATCTCCAGATGATAACAAGTTATCCTCAGTGTCGGTGAACAATATAACCTGCTGGTGTATAATATATCAGAGGCTATGCATAAGTCACTGAACTTGCCGGTGAACATAATGTGCCAGTTCAACACTAAACCAATATAACCATAGTGCCAAATCAACAATGTGGATCTCCAGAAGGATATGTGTTGACATCAATGACAAAAATAATGCAACACATCCATAATACCAATAATCTACCCCTTTAGCATTGATGGCAACACTAGATGGAAAAACATCTAAGTGCTAAAATAAAATGCCAAAAACCAAAAACCAACAATCTCCAAAATAGATCAATACCAAAAATCAAAATCAAAATTCAGAGAGTATATATCTCTCCCTGAATGAGTAATGTCTCCAAAGAATAATCTCTCCCCCTAGGATAATATTTTTCCATAGATCTCTCTCCCCCTTTGACATCAAATGCCAAAGCAAATAAATACCTGAACATATAACCAACTAATATGACCAATTAATATAACTAATTACTCCCCCTATGAAGTAGCTCTCCTACATCAAAGTCGGAAAAAATATTTCTCTGTTAGATTTTGCTAGTTTGATGCCAATCTTCAATTGTCCAAGTCTCTACCGGTGGGGGTATTACCCCAAGCTACTCTCTAAGATATTCAAAATTTTCATTAGGTAAAGGCTTAGTAAAGATATCTACAATCTGCTCTTTAGTATTCACATAAACCAATCTTACTTCTTTTTCTTCAACATTCTCTTTCAAAGTTATATTTGATAGAAACATGCTTAGTCTTAGAGTGAAATACCAGAATATTTGATAAATCAATTGCTGCTGAATTATCACAACAAATGATTATAGGTTCTTTGCATTTTACCTTTATGTCTTTCAACATTTGTTTAATCCATAATACCTGAGTAGAATTAGTTGTTGCTGCAACATATTCTGATTCCACTATTGATAATGATGTACAACTCTACTTCTTTCTCAACCATGAAATCAATATACTACCAAGAAAGAATGCACCACCAATGGTACTCTTTCTGTCATCTATATCTCCTGCCTAATTTGCATCGGTGTATGCACATAAATTAAAATTTTCATCTTTAGGATACCTTAAACCAAGATTTGTTGTTCCTTGTAGATACTGAGAAATCATTTTTACTATTGATTCATGATTTTCTTTAGGATTACTCTGAAATCTTGAAACAATACATACTACATTCATTATATCAGGTCTTGTTTGTGTTAAATACAATAAACCTCCAATCATAGATTTGTATCTTGTCAGATTAATAGGAGCCGAATCATCCTTCAATATCAATTTATCAGTTGTAGTCATAGGAGTACTTACTGGTTTAGAGTTTTCCATACCAAATTTCTTCAATAGTTCATTCAAGTATTTTGTTTGACATATGAATATACCTCTATCAGTCTTTGAAATTTGCAATCCTAAAAAGAATTTTATCTCCCCAATCATAGACATTTCAAATTCTTCCTGCATCTTGTTAGCAAAGTCTTTACACAATCCATCTTCTCCTCCAAAAATGATATCATCAACAAAAAATTTAATAACCAAGATGTCATCATTAGTCACTTTGAAATATAAGTTGCTATCAGCATTAGCTTTAGTGTAACCAAGCTTCAAAATATATTTGTCCAATCTAGCATACCAAGCTCTAGGAGCTTCCTTCAATCCATACAAAGCTTTCCTTAATCTACAAACCATGTCCTTATCATTTGTTAATGAAAGTACATTAGGTTGCTCAATGTAAACTTCCTCTTCAAATTCACCATTCAGAAATGCACATTTTACATCCATTTGATATACTTTATAGTTCTTATGAGTTGCAAATGCAAGAAATAATATGATTGCCTCAATTCTAGCTACCGGTGCAAAGGTTTCATTATAATCAATTCCGTCTTTCTGTGAATATCCTTTACACACTAATATTTCTTTGTTTATGATTACCTTACCATCTTCATTAAGTTTATTTAGGAATACCCATTTAGTTCCAATTACATTTTTGTCTTTAGGTTGGGGAACTAATGTCCATGTATTGCTCTTTTCAATTTGTTCTAGTTCATCTTCCATTGCTTTAATCTAATTTTCATCTTGACAAGCTTCAATAACAGATGTTGGTTCAATTTGAGAAATTAAGCATACCTCTTCATTTGCCAGTCTTCCTCTTGTCATGACACCTTGATACTTATTCCCAATTCTCTGGTTTTTTGAGTGATTCAGTCTTACATACCTAGGTTTATTCACATGATGTTGTTCTTCAATCATTGTGGAATTCTCTGATGATGTCAGTGTGACTGGATCCACACGCTATACCGATGCACTTTGTATAGGTTCATTTATGATCATCTCAACTGCCAATTCAGAATCTACAGACCTTGAATTTCCTCTAAAGTGTTCATCTATCTTCACATTAGCACTCTTAATGATTTTTTGCAATCTTTTATTAAAACATCTATATGCCTTTCTCTTGGATGAATAACCAAGAAATATTCCTTCATCACTTCTAGGATCAAATTTACCAACATACTCATCTCTCCTAATATAGTATTTGCTTCCAAAAATTTTGAAGTATTTAAGAGTAGGAGTATTACCAAACCATAGTTCATAAGGGGTCTTACCAATTTCCCCTTTGATGTGAACTCTGTTGAAAGTGTAAACCTTTGTATTCACTTCTTCTCTCCAATACACATGAGGTAGATTTTCTTCCAATATCATGCTTCTAGCTACTTCCAGAATAGTTTTGTTCTTCCTTTCCAAAAATTTCATTTTGCTGAGGTGTCTGGGGTGCTGATAGTTGTCTTCTGATTCCATTTACTTCACAAAATGTATTAAATTCTTTAGATGTAAATTCTCCTACTTGATCAGATCTCAAATATTTGATTTTCTTACCAGTTTCAATTTTCTACCATTTCCTTGAATAGTTTGAATTTTCCAAAAGCTTCTAATTTCTCCCTGAGAAAAGTAACCCAAAACATTCTAGAATAATCATCAATAATTAGCATAAAGTATCTATCTCCCTTAAGACTTCTTGTTCTTGCTGGACCATACAAGTCAGTATGAATTAAATCAAGAACATTATTGGATTTCTTAGAAATACTCTTAAAAGTTATTCTAACTTGCTTTCCCATTTGACATTCCTTACATACCATATTATGAGGTTTCACAGTCTTAGGTAAATCCCTTACTGCCTTAGTTGAATTAATCTTTACAATGCAATCAAAATTTACATGACAAAGTCTCTTGTGCCATAACCAACTTTCATCAATATGTGCAATCAAGCATGTCTTATCACTATTGTTCAAATGAAAGATATTACCTTTAGTCTTATTATCGGTTGCAATCTCCAATCTAGTTCTATTCATGATTTTGCATTTACCATTCTCGAGCTATAAGTAAAATACCTTTTCAACTAATTGACCAACACTCGAAAGATTATGCTTCAAACCTTCAACATAACAAACATTGTCAGTATCGTACTTACCATCCAAAGATATAATGCCTTTTCCTTTGATTGAACAATCTTTATCATCACCAAATCTTACTAGATCCCCACTATATTCCTGAAAAGATAAGAATTTACTTTTATCACCAGTCATATGATGTGAACATCCAAAATCTGTGATCCATTCATCCTTTTCTTCAATTTTAGTTGCCAGGGCCTGCTCTACCGGTGGAACAGTAGGTGTCGGTTGATCTTCTTTTATTGCAACAAAAGCCCATCCATTGTCTGTCGGTTCTTTATCAGAATCATGAGTAACTCATTCATCAACATAGTAACAAGATTTATCTCTGTTCTTCTTAAATTTGTATCTCTGATATTCAGGGTTAGGCTTATATGTTCTTTTTGCTTCCTCTCTCAATCTTGCATGTTTGTCAGGACATCTAGATGCCATATGACCAACTTTATTGTAATTAAAACATTTAAATAGCGCTTTACCTTCATACTTACTTCCAACTGGACCTTTAGGCATTTTCCTTGCAAATCGTGCTTCAAGTTCTTCTAGTTCTTCATTTTCCCTTCTGATATCTTCAAGTTCTCTTGCATACAGTGCTTTCCAATTAGATTTGTCAAATGATGATGATGATGCTACAGATGATGATGCTCTGAAGGCTAAATATGTCTTAATTGTAGCACCAAGACCAAATTCCTCAAGCTCAAATGCTGGAAGTTTTCCAATCAAGGTATCCCTAGATACTAATGTATTAGGCATTGTTCTCAACTCACTAATAGTAGTTGCTTTCAATTTGTATGCTAGTGGTAGTGCTCTTAAAAATTTAGAAACAATTTCATCTTCACTTAAGGATCCTCCACAACATTGTATTCCTAAAACAATTTCATTAACTCTTCCAATAAAAGCAGAAATTCTTTCATCTTCTTCCATTTTCAAATTTTCATACCTAACCCAGAAACATTCCAGTTTTGCAATTTTGATAGTGGTATCTCCTTCATTAAATGTCTCCAATTTATCCTTAATAGCTTTAGCAGTAGATCAGTCTGATATTCCCATGATTTGTTGATCTGATAATGCTCTCAAAAGTGCTTCTCTTGCTTTGCAATCATTTTCTTGATCTTTACCCAATATTGGTGGATGAGGTTGATTCGGTGTAGGACCAACATAGCCATTCTTTGTAACTTCCCATATGTCTCTTCCAATGCAATTTTGATGTGTCTCCATTATGATCTTCCATATACCATAGTTAGTACCATCAATTTTTGGACTGTCCTTCCTAAAAATGTTTGTTGCCATAGAATCTCCTCAAGCTATTAGGCTTCTGCAAAAAGAGGACTTGGCTCTGATACCAATTGTTAGGAACTAGAAGGAAATTGAGAGGGGGGGGGGGTTGAATCAGTTGTCTATAATTTACAACCCAATTAACTTAATCAAACTTGATACTTAATACCAGTAAACCAAAGTTAATGTCGGTTAACAGATTAACAGTTAATATCAATGCCAGTGAAACTTAATGTATGAAACAGAAAGAGAAACAACATCCACAACACATAACCCAAATATTTTAATGTGGAAACCCTATAAGGAGAAAAACCATAGTGGGAAACCTTACCCACAATCAGATGATACTACTACAGATAATATGTGTATACAAATGAGGTCTGCACATGCAGAAAGGCCAACTACCTAGAGCACATTGCTCAAATGGGAGTCGCAATGACTATAGTAGGATGGTTAAATCCTAGAATAATGTACTAGTCAAAATAGCATCTCCATTGCTCGATTCAGTAATGATTAAGCTTTGATAATCACCTTGAAACCTTCCTTGAACCTTGTCTATGGTCTGCCCAAATGATCTTCAATATTCGCACATACCATGTTACAATACCATACCATAACCTTACATACCCTATCTCTTCGAACATCTCACAAATGAGATATTACATATATAAAAAACCTAAGACTAGATGTGTAGGTTGGCTTACTAAGAATATTACAATTAAATCAATTACAAATAAGTCTAGATGTGATGCATCATGTCAGCTCAATACATTTACAAATAAATCATCTCCATAATGTATCATGCTGATCTAGAATAGATAATGTATACCGGTCCATAACCTTGACCAATCTTCTGGTAACAACAAATATGTCAACTCGATTAGACCATCAACCAAAATACCAAAATGAAGTATCCAAACCATGTATTTGACATAATTAAGTGATCTCCATATGATAACAAGTCATCCTCAGTGCCAGTGAACAATATAACTTGTCGGTGGAAAATATATTGGTGACTATGCATAAGTCACTAAACTTGTCAGTGAACACAATGCGTCTGTTCAACAGTAAACCAATATAACCATAGTGCCAAATCAGCAATATAGATCTCCAGAAGGATAAGTGTTGACATCAATGATAAAACTAATGCAACACATCGATAATACCAACATAGGGTTCATTAAGGGAAGATACATCCTTGAAAATTTAATCACCAGCTGGGAGGCCATGGACTGGGTAAATATATCTGGTCAAAATGCGGCCATGTTCCTTCTAGACTTCAAGAAGGCATATGATAGGGTGGAATGGGAGTTCATTCTGATGATGCTAGAAGCATTTGGTTTTCCAGTGGAATTCTACAAATGGGTGAAGATTCTCCTCAAAGATGCATCAAATCAGGTGGAAATTAATGGATCCCTCTCACAAATTATCACTCTGAGCAGGTCTATTAGACAAGGCTGCCCTCTAGCCCTTGCTCTCTTTGTTATTGTTTTGGATGCCCTGTACTATATCCTAAGAGATTTTACCATCTCCCCTAAACTAAAAGGTGTCAAACTTCCTAATAGATCTGAGCTGATTAATGCACAATTTGCAGATGACACTACACTCTTTATCGAACTCAACAAACCAAATATGGAGGCATTGGAGTGCAAAATTAAGTTTTTAGGGGAGGTTTCAGGAGCTAAAATATCTTAGGAAAAATCCACCATGCTTGGTTGGAAGGATCAGCATCCAAAGTGGTTGCAATAGTTTGGGGTCCAATGGGGGGGACAAATAGGATTGCCAGATATTTGGGAATTCCTTTGGTCACCTCACCATCTCTCAAGGAGATGTGGTTATGGGTTAGAAGCAAGATAGACAAGAATCTCAATAAGTGGAATAATAGGTATCTCTCGCTTGCCGAAAGAGTGCAGGTGTGTCAAAAATCATTATCTTTCTACAACATCTATTACTCCTAGGTGTGGATGTTCTCCAACTATCAAATCTTGGAAATTCAAAAAACCATCAGGTTTGTTAAATGGGAGTGGTGTCATAGAGAAAAGAGTTTGGGAGGACTAGGGTTAAAAGATTTGAGAATTCAAGGGACTGCACTTGCGGCAAAATGGATCTTCCGAGCATTCGATGGTAATGAACCATGGAAAATTCTGGTAAGAAACAACATCCTGAGAGCTATCCCAAAAAAGGCCAAACCTTGGAAATCCCTACCCTTTTGTGACCTAGTGGCTGGAGACTCTGCAGTGTCAGTGCAGGGCTCGAGTGTCTTTAAGTCCATTTGGAAAGCCTAGGAAACTATTAGACCTTTCATCAGCAATAATAGGGTCAGCAACAATGAATTCATCCATGGGGATAGATCCATTTGGTGGAACCTCCTTCACTCTTCTATCCCTCTTGCTCTTACGCAAGGGTGCTTTGCTAAAGCCTGGGCCACTAAAGGCATTTGCTTTTTTAGAGATATTATTGAGGATGAAAGGCTTCTTAGCTGGGAAACCCTTAAAGGTAGATTTTATTTGTAAGATTCCCACAAGCGAACCTATAACATGATGAAAAAAGCATGCGCAAACCTTCAGTTGCCCAAGAATTGCAAGAGTAGTAATGATAATTGTAAGGATTGTATGTGGAATAAAACTATCCTTGTGTCTAATATCAAAGCTATCAATATTTATAATACTCTAACTTATGATGAATCCATTATACTATATGTTAACAAGCTTTGGTTTGCAGATTTTTCAGTGAAATAGTGGCAGAAGGTGTTTTCAAGAGTATGGAGTAGTCCTATTACACCCAAGGAAAAATGTTTTAAATGACTTATGATAATCAATAGGCTACCTTTCAGAAAAGATCATAATAATTGTGATATTTGTAATGTATGCAGTGTTCCTAATTCTTTTAGATACATTTTCTTTGAATGTAGTATTGCTAGAGAAATTTGGTTGGTATTTGGTATTTCTATTCCTAACCAATTTATTGTGCTAGATGTTCTAATTGGGTATATTAAGGGTCTGAAAAAGGATACTAATTTATTTTGGCATATTCTTTCCACTGAAATTTTATGGTACATATGGAAAATCAGAAATAAAGACAAATTTCAAGGTATAGTTAGGGCCCTTACTGAGTCATTTCGTGGACTCACCCTTCACCGTATTTTTTTGCAAGACTTTGTGACAATGAATATTGAGAAGCAAAAATTCCTTAGATTCATTAAGGATGGAAATACAAAGATGTACCTTCATGAGATGGAGAATGGATACAAATGGAGATAGGCAGCAGGAGGAGAACAAGATGTTGATCTAGCAATGGAGAGCCTTGGACTAGAGGTTTCCATAGTCAGAGACCCAATTAAAGACTAGATTCAGATGCTCTCACAATTACTCGAAGGCAAACAAGATGTGTGGATGGAGGGTCCCCGGGGGTGGACGACCTAGATGGAAACAAATCAAGAACAAACACTGATTTGATTTGGCCTTAGCAATTCAGTACTTTGAATATGCGTATTTTGTAAATTTTGTATTGAAGCATATGCTTTCTAGTCATATATGCATAACTTTGTGCATTTTTGTATATAGTCTGAAGTAGTCTTCTAGATTTGCGTAGTTTGTTACTGGATCTGTGGTCCATGTAGACATATCTTTGATCATTTTCGCTTATATGCAATATAAAAAATAAAAAGTAAAAAATATTTACAAGGCAAATGAATTAATCCTAGTGCCTCAAAATTGCAGCAGATGCCAAGGAATGGAGGTGTGGGTGGTGGAGGAGCCACCCCCAGTGGACTCTATCCCCCTACATGGAAGTACCACCCATGGTGGACTCCCCACGAACCTGGGAAGCCTCCCACCATGCATGGGGCAATCTACACAATGGTGGCAAGGCTCCCACCAACCTAGATGAGCCCACACCAATGGGTACACCACTACAAAAAAATAGAATACACCCTTAAAAAAAAAAATCAAATGAAAAAATAATACAACAGAAGGAAATGTAAACAATTAAATAAATTAAACACAAAACCAACATGAAAAAGGAAACACACAACCAGATCTTTCCAGTACAACCAGGTAAACATGGGCATCCATACCAGGCAAAACGAAATGCTCCGTCCCAATAGAAGACTTAAGGAATTAAAATATATCCGTAAATTTCTTTCAAACAATCCCATGTTTAGATTCTTTAGTGAGTTCAATCATGAAATCTTGCATATTGAGCTCAACCTACAATTTGAAACTATAGAAGCAGTAAATCTCAAAAAGATAATCAAAACTTTTCTAGATAGCAAAAACATGCAATAGTTAGAACAAGACTTCCAAAAACAAGATTGAATATTTTCAAAACCATCAAAAAATCACAATGCAAAAAGGATTAAGTCACTATCTTGTTCACAATCCAAATTGAATCACTTGTTGAGGAGGCAATTAAAAGCTTCAATCACACACAATTTCAACTCTATGCATCAATCCATCTCCAATGCAAGACACACATTGCACTCGAACTTCTTGTAAAAATGCCTGCTATTTTCCCAAAAGAACCCTCTTCCAAAAATTGTCCATGCATGAAAAATCAAAATCCCTAAACTCCATAATTGAAAGAAACTCCAAGAAAAACCAATAAATAAAAAGGGTCAGAAACTTACAAAAATCACCCCCAAAAGCAAGACTCAAAGAGGAATTAAAATCCTCTTTAAAATTTAATTTTAGAAACTACTTATTCAAAACTCAACATTATATAATTATTATTATTAATAATTTAGATAATTCTTTATTTAAAAACACAAGTTATTTCATTAAATTATATTAACATTGATAAAACATGCATACATTTAAATATTAATTTTAATATATTTATAATTGGTTACCCTTTAATAATTAAATATATCATTATTTAATGTTACCTATCCTATACTTAGGATAGATTAATGCACCAAGGGGTTTTGTTTTAATTAAACCCCACATTAATAACACAAGGACAAAAATACATTAACAAGTCACAATAGAGAACATAGGGTAATTAATTTATCACAAAACAACCAAGATATACTTGAATACAAAATCACACACAATTCCTAACACAAAGATGCCTAATAGGGTATACGTTCTTGGATGAGGTGAGGGCCATATAGTTATCTCCAACAACTGCCATTAGGATAGAGGCACACTCAGACCTATGAAGCCAGGTGGAGTTGATGCCTAGTACCTGCATCCTATATAAAAGAACATGTCTATATCAATCAAATAAAATATACCAAACACACCTAGTGAGAAGGAGTCGCAACATTGTATGGCTCTCACAAGTGTGAAATGCGACGTCATCCCTCTCACCCTAAAGAGAATCACATAACACATAACATATGATAACAAATTCTACAATCATGTAAAATAAAGCTTCAATAATCATGTAAAATAATGCATCATATAAGGGCTAGTCCATAATAACCATCACAATGCCTGAATATCAATATTTTAACCAATCAAGAATAGGTTCTAACATCACTATATGATAATCCAAAATATAAAATCCTCATCAACAATAATAAATTCTTAATCACAGACATAATATCCATGGCCATCATAAATGCATAAATCTTAGCATAATCATCTTACTTAGACCCAAGCTTCTAAAATAGGTGTCACAAAGGGGCATTACATTCCCCCCCCCAGAACTTATCTTACTCCTGGAAGTCACAAAAAAAGATATGTACAACCTAGTTCTGGAACTTATTCAGATAAAACCAAATTATGCACTTCTACTTTGAATAAACAATTCAGCAACATAACCATCCACTTAGGAATAGATTTCACAAATAGATAGGAATATCATTATTCAAATATTTCATCCTTTGCCTATCTCAAGGTCAAGTAGTCAAAATAATCTTTCTATATACATATTCCTCTATGATTCAAGATTAATGCATATAATATGGGATTCAATAGATAAATCACTTCTCATTACTACAATTGACATGCTATTTCACTTAATAAATGATAAGAGATCATCATTTCAACACATATTTCAATAGAATCTAATATCACTTTATCAATCTTCATCTCACAAAAACATCTATAGGATTCCAAACACAATAACTTCCACTTTTCAATTATAGAACACCTCTTAACATCTATAAATGCAGATGAATCAATATTCATATTAAAGGTACACTAACCAAAGAGCATAGTCTCAACCAAGAAAAGGGAATGGACTAAGACCTCTATTACACATCCTTAATACAAGTTCACTCAATAATTCATTCATAAGAACACTTACTAAATAATTACACGCAAGGCATACATGATCACATGTGCATTTCATCATGAATATCCTATCTTACTTCCATCAACCATTACTATTACCATCCATTATCCAACATGCATACAATCCAAAACTGAGACGAACAATAATAAACATTCAGAATGACCACCAAAAGGAGGAAGAAAATCCCAAGTGGGAAAATAATCAAATTCAATAACAAAATAATGAAAATGTTGCAACTATGATCAACAAATAAAATGTGTCAAGAGTCACCAAGAATAAGAATAAAGAAATTTTTAGTAGCCACTCATGAAATAAGAAAAACAAAAAGTCCATGCTAGCCCCATGCATCAACGTGCAAAACACAAAATACAATTAATGAAAAAACCAAATGAGGTGACTATTTCTTGGGATCTAAGAACACTGAGAGGGGAGGGGCTGAATTAGTGTTCTACCAGAATGGAGAAATTTAACCTTATTAATACAACAACTTAGAAACCAGTAAACATAAAAGAATATAACAATAAGCAAGAATGCAATCACACAGATAAACACCATAACACCATAGATTTATATGTGGAAAACCTCAAAGAGGAAAAACCACACTAAGATTGGAGACCCACAATATCTATCCACTAATTAGATGAATAAATATTACAATAAGAGGCCTGCACATGCAGGAAGGCCAACAGTCTAGAGCACGCTGCTCATCACTAAAGGAGTCTCACTGATTACATAAAACATTAGACAACAATCCAAAATGAAGATTGAACTATAAGTATATAGCATCTCCCATGCCTGAGTATAGTTCTGGTTAAGCTCAATACCGGAGGCCTAAAACCTCTTCCACAAACCCAATTCGATCACCTATGATTGACCAAGTCCTCTGCTTGAATGATTATTACATTATTCTCTTACATACATAATCTCCTATCTTCTCCTATACTACTTGATATACAATGAGATCATACACACATATATACAAACCATTGACCTTAAACAATTAGGTTGGCCACCTAAAAGATAATACAATAAATTCATAATGGGTTGGCCAAAGACCGAAACAACATAAACCAATCAATGAATCCAGCCAGTAACATATCAACCCACTTATGCATAATATCAAAAGGTCTTCAACACAGCTCTGCCAGTGAAATCCTCATTGGTAACCAAAAGGCTTACTAGAACAAGTTTTAGCTTCCAGATCATCAAATCCCAAACCAACTGACTGTGATACACATCAGGAACACATGAATTGTTGGTATTATGCATGACTTCGTCATGTGTTGCATTGGTTTTGTCATTGATGTCAACACTTATCTTTTTGGAGGTCTACATTGTTGATTTCGCACTCTGGTTATATTGGTTTATTGATGAACCAACACATTGTGGTCCCAACATGGATATTGGCTTATGCACAGTTATCGGTATATGTTTCACCGATAGCTCAGGAAGTTGATGATGACTTGTTATCATCTGGAGATTATTTGGTTATGTCAAAGACATGGATTGGATGTTTGCATTTGGCATTTTTCATATTGGTCTGATCAGGTTCACATATTCACCCCACCGACAGAGACTTAAATGATGCTAGTTCCTAACATGAATAATCAATCCAAACCAATTCCACAGACCAAAGCATACTAGAGTATACTAGATCGACATGAACAAATGCAACTAAAAACCAAACATCCTACCGAGACCAATCGGATACCAGCAAATAGCCAAAGCAGCTACTGTTGACATCAATGACAAACATCATTGCAACACATAATCAATTCCTCCAAATTGCCAACAATCTCCCCCTTTGGATTGATGGCAACACTAGATGTGAAAAACATCTAAGTGCCTAGAAATGCCAAACAAGTCTCCCACAACATGATATGACACTAAGATTCTAAAAAATATATTTGGTTCAAAACCAAACTCCCCCAATGGGATACAACCAATCTAAAATTATGTTGCTCCAATAATCTCCCCCTTAGACTAATATCTCTGTTAAGCTCTGTTTATCACATAAATATCTCTCTCCCTTAATGTATGTATTTCTTTATGTTTTTCATATGAATATCTCTCCCCCTTTGACATCAATGCCAAAAATTTGACATAAATATCAAAGCAAAATCATAAACCACTGAATCACAAGACTAACTAATCCCCCTGAGTAGTAGCATCACCACATCAATCTAGTCACCACATCAACCTAGAATGAAAGATAGAATGATAATGCATATTGGATTGATACCAATCAACATCACTTAGTTCTCTACCAAAGGGGCAGAAAACCTCAACCTATCTCTCAAATGCTCAAATGATTCCACAAACCAATTTGACTTCATTTTCTCGCACCAATTCCTTCAAAAAACTATACTTGATAAAAATACCGGATTCTTGGATATTTCAATAGCATCAAAGTTATTACAGTGAATAACTACTGATACATTATAATCTAGCTTTATATCCTTCAACATATATAACTCGTGTACAGTTAGTAGCAATAGCAACATACTCAACTTCAACAATAGACAAGGAAGTACATGACTGTTTCCGCTTACACATGAAACAAGATTCTTTCCAAGAAAGAAATCTTCCTTGGATGAGCCTATCTGGTTACCTATATCTTTAGCCCAATCCAGATATGAACATGCTCAAAGTGTAAAGTCATCATAAAACCAAAAACCATACCAGATAATCCTTGAAAATATCTGAAAATCCTAGCTACTGGAGCAAGGATTCAACATTATCAATTCCTTCCTTTTGAGATTAACCATTGCAAACCAATCAAACCTAGTTCCAATAACATCCAAGACCATGTGTTGTCCATTTCCTCTTCCATATATTTCATCCAACATTCATCTTTACATGCTTTAGTTACTGATACTAGTATAATTAAAGAAATTAAGCATACCTCATCATCTACCAACCTTCTTCTTGTCCAATTATTTGATCTACTGAATGTTTCAACCTTACATACCTAGGAATCTTCTGACTCTTTGTTCCTCTTCCTTGATCTTCAGTTACTGTTGAATGTTTTGATACTTCCGGAGTAACTGGTTCATCATTTTTTTTTGGTAAAGGTGTTACCAGTTCAGTTAAGACCATTTCCACTACCGGTTCTTGCTCATAAATTCAGATTTGACTTCTATTCTGCTCATCCATCTTGTCATTATTTCTCTCCATAATTCTCTGCAATCTCTTTTTATAAAATCTATATTCTTTTCTTTCATTAGAATAACCAAGAAATATTCCTTCATCACATCTAGGATCAAACTTGCCAATGAAATCATCTCTCTTGATATAACATTTACTACCAAATATTCTGAAGTACTTAACTGTAGATGTATGACCAAATCATAACTCATAAAGTGACTTACCGGGAAACCAAATTAGATCCAAGATCCAACAAATCTTTGTTGTTTAACCTTCAAAATGACTTCCAAAGATCTGAAACAGGCTTTCAGACCACTACAAGGGGCAATGCAAGATCTGTCATCAATTTGCCTCCTCCTAAGGAAAATACCTTAGTTACCAGATGAGTTTCCTGCCGGTGTAGGAACATTCTGCTGTGCCGGTTGAGTAATCAGGATATATCCTTTAGCCAAATGAACATCTGGGGAAATTGAATCTACTAGTTGAGCCTCAGACTTCATAACCCACTTCTTCTCATGCTCTTTCCAAGTGTCATCAACCTTCTGCTTTCCCTTCTCATTAGATTCATCACTTCCTATCAGTAGGTTCTTGCTTATGCAAAATTTAGCAATATGTCCTACTCTGTTGCATGTGTAACAATTGACATTGTTCTTCTGAATTGCCTTACCGTAACCTTGACCATTCCTTGACCTGCATTGATTAGCCAAATGTCCAAACTTTCCACATGCATGACATTTCACATTCATTCTACATTATTTTGTCCTATGACCATACTTCTTACAATTTGAACATTGACCGGGAACTACATTATTATTTTGATTTTCTCTATTTCTACAATGTCTAGCCATATGACTAAATATATTGCAAACAAAGCATCTACCATTAAATTTATATGCTTTGGGTTTCCTTACAGGTGACCTCATATTACAATTGACCTTCTGATCTTCATTTGCAATACTAGAGCTTTCTCCATGCTTAAATCCAAGACCTCTAGTGTCTCCAATGTCCCTTTGATCTTTCAATAATTCATCAAGCTTAGAAGAACTAACCTTGAAATTATCTTTGTATTCATTTACAATACTCAGATCATCTCCTAGGATTGTTACCATTCTTTCCAATTCTTGCTCATTGTGCTATGATTGCACCAATTTAATTCTCAACACGTCATTTTCATGAACCAACTAGATGAATTCCTCAGATCCGTCTTTCAAAGATATAGCAATATTTTCTTCATTCTTCTTCTAGTCTTCAATCTCCTTTGACATCCTCATAGTTAGGACTTGCATTTTATTCTTGATGACCATATTCTGCCAACATAGCTTCTAACATTGTTCCTTAAGGGCATCCTTCTCTTCATCATCCTATATTTGTAAAATTTCCTTCCTTTTAGCTTGGGAAGATGACAACCTCTCCCATAGAGTAAAAATGTATTCCTTCATAGATCTCAACTCATCTTGCATCTTCATGTTCCTCAATCTTTCAACATCATAGTCTTCAAGTGCTACTTGAAGTTCCTTCCTTAAACTTATCTCCATAGATTTCAGAAACAAGATCTTCCTCAAGATGTTAGACTTACTCTAAGGCACCAAGATTTGATACCAATTGTTGGTATCCAAGAACACTAAGAGGGGGGGGGGGATCAATGTTCCATTAGAATGGATAATTTTAACCTTA
This sequence comes from Cryptomeria japonica, assembly GCF_030272615.1. Classification (NCBI taxonomy): domain Eukaryota; kingdom Viridiplantae; phylum Streptophyta; class Pinopsida; order Cupressales; family Cupressaceae; genus Cryptomeria; species Cryptomeria japonica. The sequence continues at coordinate 181,423,048 of NC_081405.1, forward strand.
TTAATACAACAACTTAGAAACTGGTAAACATAAAAGCATAAAACAATAAGAAACGATGCATTCACAAAGATAAACACTTTAACACCATAGATTTATGTGGAAAACCTCAAAGAGGAAAAATCACAATGGGATTGGAGACTCATAATATCTATCCACTGATCAGATAAATAAATATTACAATAAAGGGCCTACACATGCAAGAAGGCCAACAACCTACAAAACACTGCTCATCACAAAAGGAGTCTCACTGACTACATAAAACATCAGACAAAAATTCAGAATGAAGATTGAGCTACAATTATAGCATCTCCCATGCCCAAGTACAGTTGTGGTTAAGCTCAATACCAGAGGCCTGAAACCTCTTCCACAAACCAAACTCAATCACCTATGATCGACTAGGTCCTATGCCTAAATGATTATTACATTATTCACTTACATACATAATCTCCTATATTCTCTTATACTACTTGATCTACAATGAGATCATACACATATATATACAAACCCTCAACCTTAAACAATTAGGTCGGCCACCTAAAAGATAATACAATAAATTCATAACTTAAACCCGCAATCTAATTATCAACCAAGTCGACCAAAGACCAAAAAAATATAAACCAATCAATGAATCCAACCAGTAACACATCAACCCACTTATGAATAATATCAAAAGATCTTCAACAAAGCTATGCTAGTGAAACCCTCACCAGTAACTAAAAGGCTTAGTAGAACAAGTGATAGCTTCCGTATCATCAAATCCTGAACCAATTGAATGTGATACACATCAGGAACATGTGAATAACCAATCCAAACTAATTCTTCAGACCAAAGCATACCGGAGTATACCATATCAACATGAAGTAATCCAACCAGAAACCAAACATCCTACTGGGACCAATCGGATACCGGTAAACAACCAAAGAAGCTAGTGTTGACATCAATGACAAACATCATTGCAACACATAATCAATTCCTCCAAATGGCCAACACTATTATCAGTCACACCAAAGGGTATAATCACTAAGCGACACCCAAAATCACAATGTCTTGAGTGCGCTAGAGAGTGTACACTAGACATTTAGTTTGATAAGTGTGCACCTGATTTCTTAAGGAAATTTATATAATAATAACAACAATAACAATTCTTTCTTTTATGCCTCATACACTAACTCTCAAAGTAATACAATCTTTTATAGCACCTAAGAAACTAATGTAATTGTCTTTCAAATATTGAAACATAAATAATTGAGAACTATAGCATCTAACACATGCACAAAGTATACACACATTACTTGTCCTCACAACACCTAAAACAATAAACATAAGGCAAATGACTAGTATGTAACTAAACACTAGGGCAATCTTCCCTTTTTATAGATATGAAATATCACCTTCATACATAGTATTATCATTTGAGTATAATCATAGAAATATTGTGCATAATTTTATTTTTTAAAACACTCAAAAACAATCTCCTAAATATTATCATATTGTAACATTATTTATTTCATTCTTAATTCGTTCTACCTAGCTTCACGTAATAAAGAATCTTATTTGAAATCCAAATGAGACAGGGAAATAAAATAATTACTTACCCATTCTTAAGACACTCATCATCAGGGTATATTTCCTCAAAACATAAAGGTCCTTTCAAAATCGATACTTTTATCATTTACGGAGCAATAAGTAATTACTAATTCCTAAACATACTCAGCAGACAAGGATTCAACTTAATCACCTTTACAATTCCATTACACAATAATATACTCTATCCCTCTAATGTACACATAATATTCCCATATTATCCACACACAAACATTTTTTCTAACTTACTCTCTTGAATGAGATCATATCTGCAATCCATAAATCTTTAAAGCAACATTACTCTAAGAAAAGTTTTCCTATATTAATTTTAATCACATTAATTATTTTTAAAATTAAATATGTCCTTATACAATGTTCCTTTAGATTTTACATCCAAGAAGAGAAGAGACGGAGAACAAATCATCATTCAAATAAATGCATGTATATATATACGCACCTTAAATAAATATTATCATTAAGGGATGATAGATTTGTCTACGCATATTATCTTTATTACTTAGTACATCCTATATTCAATTTTCAATCTTTCGAGATGTCCCCCAACTCTATAAATGCAATTAAAAGTCTGAAGGAGAAATTGAACTAACAATCTTTTCTTATATACGAGAAAACACTCCTTAGTCCTAATCAACACATATACATCATCAACAAGCATCTTCTTTTTCTATATCAACATAAGAGATAAAAGAGAAAGGGAGGCATCATTTTGATACATGCATGTATACACATCACACTATTGGCATATGTGCAGAGTTTGATGACATGATAATAATGTATGTTGTTATTGATGTCAATATACTGAAGTGTGAACCGGTAGGTTGAAGTAAGTAAACTGGCAAGTGAATCGGTATGATGAAGTGTGTACCAGTATGTTGAAGTAAGTAAACTGGCAAGTGAACTAGTATATGCAAATTTTGTATCAGGGTTGCACCTGATATGACTACCGGTTGGTAATCTCAGCTTCAGGGTTTCCAACTAATACATTCCAAGTCTGTGCGATTTGACCTATGATATCCTGTGATGAGTTAGCATTGAAATGAAGATTAGATCATGTTGCCATGTCAGCCTTGTGTGCGTGAAGAATTTCCTTAAGGATATTGCATAATAAGATTGATTTGATCTACCTCAGGAATGTGCGAAGTCTTAGTAAACGGTGGAGAGGGCGTGATGGGTTATCAGCCTCCAGAAGCAGTGAAGAACGGATGATGCAAAATGTCTTGAGATTTGTTCAAGATTGTTTTACCCTATGTAATGTGTTTAAATGGTCAAGATTGGAACAAATATATTATTAACCTAGATGCTTAGGGTTTTAGGTTTTTGCCACCGACCTAATTGTTGTCTATAAGGCCGATGATGATTTTCATTTGAAGTTGTTGGAAAATGAATGTATGTGAAGTGATTCTTGCTAGACCGGAGAAGTGAGTAGAAATTTGTAGAGTGTGATTGCAGATGTAAAGGAATTGAAGTGGATTTGACTTGGCATTGAGTGCTGTTATCAGATCAGTGGATTACCTGTTGACTTCTAACCATTTCAGCAGTTGGAAAATCCCTTTACAAAGTAGCTTTAACATGCTTTTTGTAAATCCTTTAACAGGGTGACTCAAAATCATTGAGTTCTTCAAATCCTCTTGTGAGGTAACTTTTGACAGGGTTTTAACCTCTAACTGGGTATTTAGCCATCCCTTAACCGGGTGATCCCTAGCAGGATCGGTTCCTAGCAGAACTTGATGTAAAGTCTTTAACCAGACTAGGCTCCTAACAGAGCAGACTTCAGAAGAGTTCAAGAAAAACTTGTGGGTATTCATCCTCACCATGGTTTTTTCCAGTTGGGTTTCCACATGAAAAATCAGTGTGTTATGTGTGATGCTTTTTCATGTGATGATTTAGTGTTTTATGTTAAGTGGTAAAGCATGCTGATCTAATGGTCATTGTATTTCTAATGTATTACCTTCTTAAGCATATGGGTGAAGTTCAAATGAAATATTAGGTTTTGAGAAGTTCTAAGTGTTACCAGTTTATGTCTTTCATAGTCTTATTGTGTTTTACCAGTATTATCTTGATTTAGATTGATGATGTTGTTTGCCAATTAGTGTAGTCTTTGTAGTTTAAGTTGTCGAAGAAATTTTTGTGTGTAATGATTTAGCCCCCCCTCTCAGTACCTATTGGGTATTTACTGTTCATCATTATTCATCAATTGGTATCAGAGCATCCTCCAGGTTCTCAGTGCTATAAGCTTAACTGCTTGAGGAAAATATCCTATTCTAATGATGAAGAGGGAAGGTCCTAAGTTCAACAAAGATAACTTTAAGAAATGGAAGGACAGAATGAAAATCTACATTAAAAGCATGGGTGCTCAACACTGGAACTATGTTGAGAATACTTATGTTGTCCCTATCGGTACTCTCACTGATGATCAAATAAGAGAGATTCAGAAGAATGGGCAAGTCATGGAAGCTCTTATTAGTAATCTATCTAATATTGAGTTTATAGATGTTTAGGATAAAGACAATCCCAAAGATGCATGGGATACTCTGGAGACTATCTATGGCGGTGATGAGTATGTGAAGTGAGCTAATGAAGAGAGCCTTAGTGGAAAATTTGAAGACATCCGGATGGTTCAAGGAGAGACCACTCAACAATATGGGATAAGAATTAAAACTGTTGTTGGAGACATCAAGAGTGTAGAAGGTACAATGGATGATCCCACCGTTGTTAGCAAGGTTTTGAGATCCTTGTTACCGATCTATGCAATAAGGGTTGCCGCTATTCAAGAGTTGAGATCTATTGACAAGACAAAGGTATCCCTAGACTCCATCATTGCTAAGTTGACCGCATATGAGCTAAATAGTTATGATGGCAGTGTTCAAAAGACTGAATCGGCATTTAGAGCATCTGTTGCACTATCTAGAAAGGGAAAAGAAGTTGGTACTAGCTATGGACCTAGACAAAGCAGACATATAGATGATGAGGAGATCCTTATGGAGTTTGAAGCTCTTCTTGCCAAGAGACTTCCTAAGGGAACTAGAAAATATAGAGGTAAGCTCCTTTTGAAGTGTTTTTCTTGCAATAGGATAGGACACAATGCTATCAATTGTCCTAATAGTGATAATAAGGACAAACTGAAGAAGTTTAAAAAGTTCAAAGGAGGAAATAGGAGAAACTATCCTGTTGCAGTCAATGAAGGTGTCACTGATGATGAATAAGAAGATGAAGAAAGTGAAGACATAGTGTTTGTAGTCATTAAGGAATATGTGTCAGACAAGAAGGCTCTTGTCTCCCACTTTGATAATTGTAATGAGTGGATTATTGAAAGTGGATGTTCTCACCATATGACTGGTGGCCAGAAAAATTTTCTGTCTCTAGAAGAGTATGATGGAGGTATAGTCCGATTTGGTAATGATGCACCATGTATGGTAATAGACAAAGGGTCCATCTCTCTAAATGGAAAAATCAGTGTTGATAATGTGTATTGGGTAGAAGGTCTTAGGCATAACCTTTTGAGTGTTGCCCAGCTGAATGATAAAGGACTCACTCTGGAATTCAAAGGTGGAGTGTGCAAAATAAAAGGAAAGAGTGGTGAACTGGTGACCACTGGTATGTAGACTAGAGGTAACTTATTTCAGTTAAATACAAATATCAGTCAATGTCTAATGGCTAAGTTTGATGACAGTTGGATATGGCATAGGAGACTCTACCATGTAAAGTTTGATAATATTGTGAAGGCCAGTAAGATCAAGGCAGTTAGAGGATTGCTTGTGTTGATCAAACGAGACAATCCTTTGTGCAGAGAATGTTAATTGGGGAAAATGTCTTCCTCAACCGTCAAAGGTAAATATTTCACAATAGATAATTTACTTGATCTTGTGCATATTGATTTGTGTGGTCCTATGAAAACTAGGAGTGTTCAGGAAGATAGGTACTTTATGATTCTCACTGATGATTGCTCAAGAATGATGTGGATCACATTCTTGAAAGACAATTCTGAAGCTTTTGGAAAGTTTAAAGCATTCAGAGCACTAGTTGAAAAGGAAAGCAATAAGAGGATTAAATGCCTTAGAACTGACCAAGGAGGTGAGTTCACTTCTGGTAAATTCAATAAGTACTGTGAAGAGAATGGCATCAAGAGGAAACTGTCTGTCCCCCGGACTCCACAACAGAATGGCCTAGCAGAAAGGAACAACCAAACTATAGTTGAAGTAGCCAGAACGATGCTAATTCAAGGGAAGGTTGCTCACACTTTTTGGAGAGAAGCAGTTAGCACTGCAGTGTACACTATGAACTAGGTACTCATGAAGAAAGGTAAGGATAAAACTCTATATGAGTATTGGATTGGTAAGACTCTAGTAGTAAGCTACTTTAAAGTATTTGGTAGCAAGTGTTATATCAAGAGAAGTGAACACCAGAGCAAGTTTGATGGAAAATGTGATGAGGGAATATTCCTAGGGTATTCCACCAAGAGAAAAGCTCTCAAGTGTTTTAACAATAGGACTCAGAAAATTGTTGAAAGTATCAATGTTAGAGTTGATGAAACTTTTGAGAAACTTGAGGAAATCGGTAGCGAGCAAGTGGTAGATGAACTAGGTGTAACCTTCTGGGAACCGGTTGCAAAACAACCAAGTGTTGAAATGTGGTGACTGATCAACAAAGTACTATACACTCAACATGTATCCTTGCCGACATTGTAATAAAACCCTAAAAAGGCTGACTTTGTTTGTTGCCCTAAAAATGCATGTTATAAGCAGCTGGAATGCTTAAGGAATTGTAAGGTTGATGTACTATTTTGCTGGATAATAAGAAAGATTGGACAGTAGTGTATGATGGACGTAACCCATTCTGGGTGAACCACGTTGAATCTCTGTGTTATCTGTGTCTTGTTTTATTTCTTTATCTTTTGTATTTAAATCTGCATATAATTGTTAGTTCATATTTGCTTCAGATCTGCTTGAAACCCTAAAAATTGGTATTAGAGCGAGGTTTTTCTGTAAATTGGCAGGACTTTCAGATTTGAGTGGGAGCAATGTAGGATTCCAAATTCAAGGTCGAAAAGTTTAACAGCCAAAATTATCAGTTATGGAAAATGCAGATGGAGGATTACTTGTATCAAAAGGACTTGTGGCGGCCATTGGAAGGAAAGGCAAAGAAAGCAACCACAATGTCAGATGAACAGTGGGACATTTTAGATAGAAAGGCACTGGGATCCATTCAATTGTGCCTTGCACCATCTGTAGCATTCAATATAACAGAAGCAAAAATGACTGTAGATTTGATGGTGACATTGGCTAAGTTGTATGAGAAACCCTCGGCTTTGAATAAGGTATTTCTTATGAAGCGTCTGTTTAATTTGAAAATGAGTGAGGGATGATCTATAGCGGAGCACTTAAATGAATTTAATTCAATTACCAGTTAATTGTCTTCGGTAAAAATTACTTTTGCAAAAGAGGTTAGGGCTCTCTTGATTTTATGTTCTTTGCCAGAAAGCTGGAATAGCTTGGTTATGGCTGTAAGTAACTCTGTCTCTAGTAAAAATACTTTGGTATTTGATGATATTGTTGGTGTTATCCTAAGTGAGGCAATGCGAAGGAAAAGAACAGGTGAGACCCCGACTCCAACATCATTGGGTAGTGTTTTGAATGTGGAGAACAAAGGAAGATCAAAGGAAAGAGGAAAAGGCCCTGGGAATGAGAAGTCACAAGGGAAGTCAAAGAAAGGATGCTCTCAATCTAGAGGAAAGAAAGATTGCTGGTACTGTGGAAAGCTTGGTCATCTAAAGAAAGACTGTTGGTCTTAGAAAAACAAAGAAGGAGACAAAAAAGAAAATGATAGTAAGGAAGCTAATATTGCAAGTAATATTTTACAAGATGCTTTAATCTTATGTTTGGATAATGTTAATGATTCCTAGGTAATAGATTCTGGGGTTTCATTTCATGCTACACCCCATAGAAAATATTTTCTAGATTATGTTCAAGGTGATTTTGGATAGGTATATTTGGGTGATGATGAGCCCTGTCAAATTGTTGCAAAAGGAAAGATAAAGATCAAGTTGCAGAATGGAAATGACTAGTTTTTGCAGGAGGTAAGACATGTTCCTAACTTAAGAAGAAATTTAATTTCTACAGGGCAACTAGGTAGTGAAGGTTGCATAGTTACCCTCTCAGATAGTATGTGGAAGGTCGCTAAAGGATCATTAGTAATAGCTAAAGGTGCGAAGGTAGGCACATTATATCTGTGTACAGGTAACACTTACTCTACCCTAGCTGCTACAGATAAAGTTACTGCAGGGACAACAACAATAAATGTTGCAAGAATAGATTCGATAATGTGGCACCATAGGCTTGGGAACATGAGTGAGAAAGGGATGAAAACCCTTCACTCCAAAAATCTATTGCCAGGACTAAAGAAAATTGATTTAGAGTTTTGTGAAAACTGTGTTTATGGTAAACAGAAAAGAGTCAGATTTCTTAAGGTTGGGAAATAGAAGAAGAGTGAGAAGTTAGAGCTTGTACATTCAGATGTATGGGGATCGGCTCAGGTATCATCTCTTGGTGGCTCTTGTTATTGTGTTATTTTTATTAATGACTCAACAAGAAAAACATGGGTATATTTCCTAAAACAAAAATCAGATATTTTTGAAACTTTTAAGAAATGGAAAGCTTTGGTTGAGAATGAGATAGGAAAAAAGTTGAAGTGTCTCAGATCGGATAATGGAGGTGAGTATTGTAGCAAAGCATTTGAAGATTACTACTCCTTAAATGGGATTTGAAAGTAGAAGAGAGTTCCAAGAACTCCATAGGAAAATGGTGTGTCCGACAGAATGAATAGGACTATCATGGAATGCGCGAGGAGCATGAGATTGCATGCTGGATTGCCCTTACATTTTTGGGTAGATGTTGTACATACTGCTATCTATTTGATAAATAGAGGACCTTCAACCCCTTTAGATGGTGGTATTCCACAGGAGGCATGGATTGGTAAAAAGGTAAATTATTCTTTTCTAAAACCTTTTGGTTGTGAAGCTTTTGTCCATGTTGATAAAGAAAACAGAACCAAGCTTGATGCTAAATCTCAGAAATGTACCTTCATTGGATATGGGATAGATGAATATGGCGATCGGTTATGGGATTTTGAAAATAAGAAAATAATTAGAAGTAGAGATGTTATATTCAATGAGAAGGTTATGTATAAAGAATAGATGTAGGAAAAGAAGCATGAACAGGACAAACAAGAATATGTGGTGTTGGATAAGATTCCTGAAAATGAAATGCCATAGGTACCTGATGCTCAGCAACAACAGATTGACCCACAAACTCCTACAAGTGTTAGACATTCTACAAGGACAAGTAGACCCCCTGAAAGATTTTCTCCTTCTTTGTATTCTATTTTATTAACAGATTCTGGTGAACCAGAAGAATATGATGAAGCAATGTAGGTAGATGCCAAACAACAGTGGGAGCTAGGCATGAAAGAGGAGATGGACTCCTTGATGAAAAATAAGACTTGGGACTTAGTCCCTTTACTTGTAGAAAAAAGAGCCTTGCCTAACAAATGGGTTTATTGGCTAAAGAAGGAGGAAGGAGGTCAGAAAAGATATAAGGCCAGACTTGTGGTAAAAGGTTTTGCACAGAAAAAGGGTATAGATTATGATGAAATATTTTCTCTAGTTGTAAAAATGACTTCAATTAGAACTGTACTTAGTCTTCTAGCTGCAAATAATTTACATCTTGAACAATTAGATGTCAAAATAGCTTTTCTCCATGGAGATTTGGAGGAGGAAATTTACATGTTGCAACCACAGGGATATAAGGTCAAAGGTAAGGAGAACTTGGTGTGCAGGTTGAAGAAAAGTCTGTATGGCCTAAAGCAAGCACCTCGACAATGGTATTTAAAATTTGATAGTTTCATGGCTAAACACACTTATCATAGATGTCATTCTGATCATTGTGTATATTTTAAGAGATTTGATAATGGTAGTTATATTATCCTGTTGCTTTATGCTGATGACTTGCTTGTTGCTGGGCCCAACATGCAACATATAAATGACCTTAAACAGAAATTAGCCAGGTCATTTGCTATGAAGGATTTGGGTGCAGCTAAGCAAATTCTCAGTATGAGGATTACATGGGATAGGAAAAATAGAACCTTGTATTTATCCCAAAGTGAGTATATAAAGAAGGTGTTGAAAAGATTTAACATGCAAGATGCAAAAGTAGTTAGTACACCTTTGGCTAGTCTTTTCAAATTGACTAAGGAGATGTACCCAAAGGCACAGGAAGAGGTTAATAAAATGTCTAACATCCCGTATTCATCAGCTGTTGGCAGTCTGATGTATGCAATGGTATGCACAAGGCCAGATATTGCACATGAAGTGGGAGTTGTGAGTAGGTTTATGAGCAATCTAGGTATGGAACATTGGAATGCTGTGAAATGGATTCTTCGGTATTTGAAAGGAACTACTACAAAGGCATTATGTTTCAAGGGATCTAATGCTACTCGAAGTGGATTTGTTGACTCTAATCTAGCAGGTGATATTGATTCACGGAGGAGTACTACAGGGTATGTTTTTACTATAGGGGGAATTGCAGTTAGTTGGATTTCTAGGCTGCAAAAGGTTGTTGCACTTTCAACCATTGAAGCTGAGTATGTTACTGCTACAAAAGCCAGTAAGGAGATGATTTGGTTACAATGTTTTCTGGAGGAGTTGGGTCAGACACAAGAGGATAGCCCATTGTATACTGATAGCCAGAGTGCCATTCATCTTGCAAAGAACTCTATTTTTCATTCAAGGACAAAGCACATTCAGCTCAGGTACCACTTCATCCGAACTGTTTTGGAGGAGGGTTAGTTATGGCTTGAGAAGATTCACACAAGTGAGAATCCTGTCGATATGTTCATGAAGGCAGTTCCACAGGAGAAGCTGATTTCTTCATCAGTTTCTGTTGGTCTTCTTGATTGATAATTGTGGAATTTATACTAGTCGAATCCTAGTGTTTTATCCAGCGGATGTTGCATGTATAGTGGTGTCGTGTAGTATCAGTCTCCAAGTGGGAGATTGTTTAGTGTGGAGCCTGATTAGTCTCCAAGTGGGAGATTGTTGAAATGTGGTGATTGATCAACAAAGTACTGTACACTCAGCATGTATCCTTGTCGGGTCCTGGGGCCGAGTCAGACCCCGGGCAGGGGTTCGGGGGCGGCAACCCCTGAGAAAAATGGGGGTTCGGGGGTGGGAGCCCTTGAGAATTTTTTTTTTTTGTCATTTTTCGTTGATGAAAATCAACATTGTTATAAAACCCTAAAAAGGCCGACTTTGTTTGTTGCCCTAAAAATGCATGTTATAAGTAGTTGGGATGCTTAAGGCATTGTAAGGTTGATGTACTATTTTTGCTGGATAATAAGAAAGATTGGATAGCTATGTATGGTGGATGTAACCCATTCTAGGTGAACCACGTTAAATCTTTGTGTTATCTGTGTCATGTTTTATTTCTTTATCTTTTGTATTTAAATCTACATATAATTGTTAGTTCATATTTGCTTCAGATCTGCTTGAAACCCTAACAACAAGTACAAGTAACAGTGCTCCTACACCAGTAGATGCCGTGGTAGATGAATATGAAGAGGAAAAGCAAGAGGGATCAACTAAGATTATTCCTAGGTATGTAAAGTTGCATCATGATCCAAAGCAAATCATAGGGGATAAGGATGCAAGAATACTTACAAGAAGAAAGCTCAGAGAGAATTCTTGCATGATTTCTGAATTTGAGCCCAAAACATTTAAAGAGACACACAAAGATGAAGACTGGATTAAGGCCATGGAAGAGGAACTTGACCAGATAGAAAAGAATGTGGTACATGGTCTTTGGTACCCAGATCTGAGCACAAAAATGTTATTGGTACCAAATGGGTTTTTAGAAACAAGCTGAATGAAGATGGCATAGTGGCAAGAAACAAAACAAGATTGGTATGTAAGGGATATGCTCAAGAAGAAGGAGAAGACTATGGAGAAACCTTTGCTCCAATAGCTAGATTGGAAGGAGTTTGAATGCTACTTGCATATGCAACCTTCAAGGGATTCAAAGTGTATCAGATGGATGTAAAATCTGCATTCTTGAATGGAATAATTGAAGAAGAAGTATATATAGAGCAACCAGATGGGTTTTCCTTATTAGAAGATAGTGATATGGCGTGTAGGCTACATAAAACCTTGTATGGATAGAAGCAAGCACCTAGAGCATGGTATGAACGTTTACACTCCCATATTGTGAAGATTGGATTTGAAAAAACAAGTGAAGATAGCAATATCTATCTAAAGTGGGAAGGAGATCAAATTCTAATCTGGGAAGTGTTTGTTGATGACATAATTTTTGGTGGAGATGATAAGATGAGCCATGCATTTGTAGATGAAATGAAGAAGGAATTTGAGATGTCACTAGTTGGAGAGATTAAGTTGGAGAGATATAATATGGAAGAAGATGAAGATATATCTTTGTATTGCCATCAATGCCAAAGGGGGAGATTGTTGGCATATGTGCAAAGTTTGATGACATTATAATAATGTATCTTGTCATTGATGTCAATATATTGAAGTGTGAACCGATATGTTGAAGTAAGTAAACTGGTAAGTGAACCAATATGATGAAGTGTGAACTGATATGTTGAAGTAAGTAAATCGGCAAGTGAATCAGTATATGCAAAGTTTGTATTAGGGTTTCACCTGATACGACTACCGATTGGTAATCTTAGCTTCAGGGTTTCTCGCTGACGCATTCCATGTCTGTGTGATTCGACTGACGACATCCTATGATGAGTTAGCATTGAAATGAAGATTAGATCATGTTGTCATGTCAACCTTGTGCGCATGAAGAATTTCCTTAAGGATCTTGCATAAGGAGATTGATTTTATCTACCTTGGGAATGTGCGAAGTCTTAGTAAATGGTGGAGAGTGCGTGATGGGTTATCAGCCTCCAGAAACAGTGAAGAATGAATGATGCAAAACGTCTTAAGATTTGTTCAAGATTGTGTTACCCTATGTAATGTGTTTAAACGGTCAGGATTGGAATGACTGTATTGTTAACCTAGATGCTTAGGGTTTTAGGTTTTTGCCACTGACCTAATTGTTGTCTATAAGGTTGATGATGATTTTCATTTGAATTTCTTGGCAAATGAATGTATGTGAAGTGATTCAAATCCTTTAACAGGGTGACTCAAAATCATTGAGTTCTTCAAATCCTCTTGTGAGGTAACCTTTGACAGGGTTTTAACCTCTAACCGGGTATTTAGCCATCCCTTAACTGGGTGATCCCTAGCAGAATCAGTTCCTAGCAGAACCTGATGTAAAGTATTTAATTGGACTAGGCTCCTAACAGAGTGGACTTCAGAAGAGTTCAAGAACAACTTGTGGGTATTCATCCCCGCCGTGGTTTTTCCCAGTTGGGTTTCCACATGAAAAATCATTGTGTTATGTGTGATGCTTTTTTAATGTGATGATTTAGTGTTTTCTGTTAAGCGATAAAGCATGTTGATCTAATGGTCATTGTATTTCTGATGTATTACCTGCTTAAGCATATGGGTGAAGTTGAAATGAGATATTAGGTTTTGAAAAGTTGTAAGTGTTATCAGTTTATGTCTTTCACAGTCTTACTGTGTTTTACTGGTATTGTCTTGATTTAGATTGATGATGATGTTTACCAGTTAGTGCAGTCTTTGTAGTTTAAGTTGTCAATTTTTTTTTTGTGTGTATTGATTCACCCCCTCCCCTCTCAGTACCTGTTGGGTATTTATTGTTCATCATTATTCATCACACACAAATCCTTATATTCACTTTATAATATATTTAAAAAAATATCCACAAGTATGACATGTACGCATATTATTTTACTATTCACAAGAAAGAAAATATATATATTATTCCAACACATCAAGTTAGTCTCACAAGCATACAATATAATATTATGTAACATGCAATCTCCTAATCTATTACCTGATCTTTCCAACCACCTTAGCATGAAAATAATAAAATTGAAAGAATGTGACACCATAAAGAAATCACTGTTATCAAATAGGCATACATAAAAAGTGTTCAAACATGATGCACACAGTCCTAATTTTTTATAAGGATGGAATAGAGATAGCACAAAGTAGACACATGTTAAAATTGCTAGGGTCCTAGTGACCTTTCAAAAACATGAATTAAAAAAGGAAAGAATAAGACATAGATCATTGTAACACACCATGCAAAAATAAAGAGCAGCAACCTTAGCAAAAGATCCCAGTGTTTGCAACCAGGCTCTAATACCAAGTGTAATGCCCGCCTAGAAACTATAGACAAATAAGCTAGAATCTATCTAAAAAAGCGGTAGAGATTTAAAAAAAATAAATTATAACTTAATGAAGGTACATTCACATGATTAAACATGATAAAATGTGTACATTACTAACTTAAATAAGATACAAGATAATCCTACCAAGCTTAATTCTCTAGGGCAACTAAATGTTACTAAAAACAACATTCAATGCAACTAAGATAAGATGATACCATTATTAAATTTAATTACAACCACATAGTCCTAAGTATCATTTCCAATAAAAGAAATATAATTAATTCATTATTAACTTTATCCAAAATCATCTAGGTTCATTTCCTCAAATACAAGGTTCACTTATTTACCTAACATTTACATCAATGAGCATACATTAAGAACAAACAATTATTTTTCATTAAATGTAAAGGATCATTTCCTAAGTATAATTTATTTCACAAGTATATAGATCAACACATTTATTTCTTATAACAATCTCATTAGTTTAATTTCATTAAAAATATGATAATGAACTATATTTATATTAACACCAAAATACAAACCATAGTCATATAATAATACATCATAAAAAGGCATATTAACACATGAACTATGATTGTTATCAAATACATCATGGTATTCTTCACATAGGATATTAATACATGCCATAATACAAGGATCATATGGAACCTCAATACATGAAAACCATGGAGACACATATTCTGCAACAAGAGTACATTGACGCATAAATGATCAAGGAACAACCGAGAACCACAAACAACTCAACATGAAGACATCCCGATGGTAGAAGGCTTCAACCACCCGGCCATGTGGAACCAAAAGGACCACACGCCGAGCTAGGAGATGACAATAGGGCCCTCAAGGACACAACGAGGATAAGCAAAAAAGGTCTAAACTCACTTCTATCGGGTAAGGTCCCAACCAACACACACATATATGGATCACATAACAAGTATACTCCAGAAGTTATAACATAGAGAAGGAGACTAGTGCTCACAAGGGAAGGTTGTCATCACATAGCTTGATATGGGTTATCCTAGCAAGTCTACATAGGCCGTGACCCCCATCCTGGGTTATCTTGGCAGCCTCTCCCGATGTCCGACCCCCATTTAGAACTCATGCAGAACCAACATACCTTTCAAGAGGACAAGGTAGTTGATCATACCATTCTAGGTGTTCCCATCTCATCTTGAGCCTAAACAAGCACTTAGGCCTTAAGCAAGGAACACTTTATTTTGATTAATGTGTTTATCTACCCAACCCCCTAGATTCATTATTAAGTTATCACTTATTAAGAAAACTTCCAATGGGTTATCCTGACAGCCACTTTGGACCCGAACCCCCAATTGAAATCCACTCGCCCTCATGACACTAATCCTACCCAAACCAACCATCAACAAATGCATCATCATAAAATAATCTCATGTCTCATAGAAAAGATTAGAAGCATCATAGACCATATCCTGGATCAAGAATCAAATTAGACTCAACTCATAAGGAAACAAAGAATAATACCAAGAAACTAACGAGCCTCCAAGGATAACCAAAATTCAATCACATAAAGAGGGCCAAACATGACATCTTTGATGAAAGAACAACTTAACCTCACTCAGTGCACATATTGGAGCTCAACAAGGCCAAAATACATGACGAAACCAAATGACAAAACCCTCCAAATCTTAACAAGTGCATAAGGAGACATACAAATAGAATCACCTTAGGATTTTGACACAACATAAACTAGGTTAAAATGGTTGAAAGATACCCCATGTGACTAGGTACAATTACATTTATAAACAATAAAAAAACACATTGAATGAATTAGAACAAAACATAATCAATTAATTAATTATATTTATATACTTAATCAATTTTATTCCATTATATAAATTTAATTTTCTAACTGTCTTTTGATTTATACTAATTTGAAAACAAATAACCCAAGTGGAATTTATCTAACAACAATGATCTTTAGTCACTCAATTAAATAACTTATATAAATAAGTGTAAGCTACAAACAACTATATTAGTATATTCAATAAATTAAATAGATCAAAACTATGAAGGGATGGTCACAACCACAACAAAGTTCACATGCTGGGTAATAACAAAGAAAATTAATTAATTGCAGCATGAGAAATTAATGCTAGGCAAAAAACAAGAAGAAGAAATAATTTAAACTAACGAAAACCAAATTGTAGATGGTGAAATAGTAATAAGAAGGGTATAAATTTATGCAGAGCAAAGCAAATTAAATCTAGAGCACATTAAATAATGCTGGGAGCAAAATTATTAAATGTAGGACAAATTACATTATACGCTGAGTGCATTAAAAAGTAATTAACTGAGGGGCGATATTAACAAAAAAAAAGTATTTACAAGGAAAATGAATTAGCCCCAGTGCCTACAAATTGCAACAGACACCAAGGTATGGAGGCATGGGTGGTGGAGGACCCACCCAAAATGGACTCCACCCCCCCACATGGGAGTACCACCCATGGTGGACTCCCCATGAGGGTCATAAGCCTCCCACCATGCATGGGGAAACCCTCACCATGGTGGCAAGGCTCCCACCAGCGTGGGTGAGCCCACACCAATGGGTATGCTCCGACAAAAAAATATAATACGCCCCAAAGAAAGAAAAAGAAATTAAATAAATTCAAATGCCAAAATAATACATCAAAAGTACATGCAAATAATTAAATAAATTAAACATAAACCCAACATTCCAAAGGAAACACATAACCAGATCTTGCCAATACAACTAGGAAAACATGGGCATCCATATTGGCCAAAACGAAATGCTCTGTCCCAACAAAAGACATAAGGAATTAAAATATATCAATAAATTTCTTTCAAACATTCCCATGTTAAAATTGTTGAGTGGGTTCAAGCATGCGATCTCGCATACTAAGATCACCCTACAATTTGAAACTACACAAGCAGTAAATCACAAAATGATAATCATAACTTTTCTAGATAAAAAAAACATGCAATAATCAGAACAATACTTCCAAAACAAGATTGAATCTTTTCAAAATCATGAAAAAATCACAATGCAAAAATGAGTAAGTTGCTACCTTGTTCGCAATCCAAATTGAATCACTTTTTGAGGAGGCGATTAAAAGCTTCGATCACACACAACTTCAACTCTATGCATCAATCCATATCGAATGCAAGCCACACAAAGACACACACTACACCTAAACTTTCTATAAAAATGACCACTATTTTCCCCAATAAACCCTCTCCCAAAAATTGTCTGTGCATGAAAAATCAAAATCCTCAAACTCCATAATCGAAAGAAGCTCCAAGAAAAATCAATAAATAAAAAAGGGTTAGAAACTTCAAAAAAATCACCCCCAAAAGCAAGACTCAAAGAGGAGTTAGAATCCTTTTTAAAATTTAATTTTAGAAACTACTTATTCAAAACTCAACATTATATAATTATTATTATCAATAATTTAGCTAGTTCTTTATTTCAAAACACAAGTTAAGTTTTTAAATTATATTTACATTAATAAAACACATATACATTTTAATATTAATCTTAATATATTTATATTTGGTTACCCATTAGTAATTAAATAAATTGTTATTTATTATGACCTATCCCATACTTAAGATAGATTAATTCAGCAAGGGGTTTTGTTTTAATTAAACCCCCACATTAATAACACAAAGACAAAAATACACCAACAAGTCACAATAGAGAACATAGGGTAATTAATTTATCTAAGAGCAACCAGGATACACTTGACTACAAAACTACACACAATTCCTAACACAAAGATGACTAATTGGGTATAGGTTCTTGGATGAGGTGAGGGCCCTATAGTCATGTCAAACAACTGCCATTGGGATAGAGACACATGCAGACCTATGAAACTAGGTAGAGTCGATGCCTTGTACCTGCATCCTGCATAAAAATCACATGTCTATATCCATCATATAAAATATACCAAACACACCTAGTGAGAATGAATCGCAACATTGTATGGCTCTCACAAGTGAGAAATGCAATGTTGTCCCTCTCACTCTAAAGAGAATCACAAAACACATAACCTAAGACCAACAATTCTATAATATTGTAAAATAATTCTTCAATAATCATGTAAAATAATGCATCATATAAGAGCTATTTCATAATAACCATCATAATGCATGAATATCAATATACTAACCAATCAAGCATAGGTTCTAACATCACTATATGATAATCAAAAATATAAAATCCTCATCAATCATAATAAAGTTCTAATCATAGACTGTGCATACCGACTTCTCTATGTGTACCAATTGCTTGATTCGGTAGTGCTAACCGACTGTAATATATAGTATGACTTTGAATATAAAAACTAATGGCAACTTGATAAGTAGTCACAATCTCCCCTTTTGACATTAGTTGAGATTTTTGACAAAAACTACTTTCAAAGTCATAACTCAAAAATCTATATACTTTGCAAAATGGCTATACTTGACAATATATACAATAGTCAATGAAATAGTATATTCAGATATAGTCCCCTTATCATTATACTGTACATAACTCTGATTAGTC
Organism: Cryptomeria japonica; assembly: GCF_030272615.1. NCBI lineage: Eukaryota > Viridiplantae > Streptophyta > Pinopsida > Cupressales > Cupressaceae > Cryptomeria > Cryptomeria japonica. The sequence goes on from NC_081405.1 coordinate 181,441,526, forward strand.
TGCTTGGTTCTGTGCTTGTGTGCTCTGCTTACTCTGCTTATACTCCCCCTGTATACAATACTCCGAATACTGTATCAAAATTGTATTACCAAAACTGTATTACTCCCCAAATATATTATATAGCTCCCTTTATATAGTATCACTCCCCCTTTTTGACAAACGTCAAAAACTTAATTTCCATCCGGGGGTGGTAACTGATCAAAAATAGATTTATACTTTTTTCGAGCGTCGGTGAGAGTGACTGAGAGTGCATCCTTTACACTTTCAATTAAATAATTTTGTGCTTGAATATCAGCCAATAGTGATATTAAGCCATCAAGAGTTCTTCCCTCTTATGTAGTAGATAGGCATGTAGCTTGGTTAATCTGTTCTTGAACTGATGAGAGATGAGGAAGGAATAATGTTTGGAGTGTCATTATATCCATCCTGATCTTATGTTCTTCATTTCTGAGTTCTAGTTGTTGAGCTATGAGCTATTGAAGCTCGGTATAAAAATTTTGTACTGAATTTGGCTTTGTGGTCAACTTATTTGAGAGATTAGAGATCTCTTTCTCAATTGCATCAGTTTTATTCTTGATATCTTTAATGAATATAGAAAGTGTGCAAAGTTTCTGGAATAAATAAAGAATATGCTTGAGTTGAGGGGACAACTCAGCAATAAATTTGACAAGCTTGACTTTCCCAATAGCTAGAGCTTTTTGTACCTCTTCAATCATTTTTGTAAGCTCCTTATCTTTAAGCTTGCTCAAGTACTTAGATGCATCAACTCCAGATGTTTCTATTTGATTAAGGAGTTCATCCAGTTGAATGTGGATGGCTGCATCGGTTGACACTATAGCTAAAGGTAGCATATCTGTTAGCAGTGTCTTTACCTTCTAAAGTACTTTATTGTTCTTTTGAATGGCCATTTGTTTTTCTTCTTCTACCTTTTCTTTGCATAGTTCATCGAAATCAATGAGTGCTTGCCCCTTTAATTTTGAGATATCCACATTGGGCAACACTATTGGTTTAGATAAATAAATTTTGAAACTATGCTTTTTCACCTTCTTCTCTTTACCTTTGGTCGGTTGGACCAAGACAATAGCTTGTGAGGCTTGCTGACCCTCGGTAGGTTGCTCGGTAGAGGCAACACTTTGGTCAGTTCCTGTAGCTGTTGTGGTGTCTTTTGGTGTCTCAGTATTGGGTGTCTCAGCTGCTACATTTTCAGTGCTTGATGGTGCATGAGAGGTCTGGTCTTGAGTTGTACCTTCTACTAATGTAGATTTGTGACCTTTGGTGCCTTGTGCTATATCTTGAGGAGCTTTGGTAGAGATAGGTTGAGTGATCGGAGGATAAGGCTAAACTTGTTCTAGAACGGATTCGCTAGATACAAGTTTAGCATATGTGGTGCCTTCTATCATCTCCTGCTCCTGTTCCACTGTATCCATGACATCTTCATCAATTTGGATAGTGTCAGTCGGGTCTTGCTCGGTAGCATCAGGACCGTGCTCAGTGACATCAGGTTCTTGCTCGGTGACATCAATGATTTCAACTTTATATTTTTCATCGGCATCTTTTATTTTGAAGATTTCCTGCCATTTTGCTTTTGTCTCATTCTCTACATTAATATATAGCCCATTCATCAATTTTAAGGCTCTCTGTTTGACAAGAAATTTTCAATTATAGGTCATCAAATGTTCTTTTATTTCTTCTATAGACATATTAGGAAATAGATGGACTAGAATTCTTTCTCTGATTTGTTTCTTTGAGTCCATTGCATATTTCCACCTGTTATCAATATGCAAGTAAAGTTTGTTTGGAAGTGACTTTACTAGTTCTAATGGAGCTAGCCGAAACTTTAGAAGTGTGTAGATGACAGCTTCTTCAATTTGTCTCTTCTCATAATTATTCCTAGTCTCATACTTGACATATCTAAATGAACCAAATCCACCATATTATTTTAGATTGGCACAGAAATTTTCAATACTATGTATATTTACCTTCTTGCTTTTGACAATTTGAAATTTGTTGGCATCTTCAGATTCTATATCACTAGACTCTTTTGCCAAAATGAGTCTCTGAGTAGATTTCTTGTAGGTCTTGGTTACCTTGGGAGCAGTAACACTCTTTTGTTTCTTACTCAGTGATGCGACTAATGCTCTTGTATTAGGTCTCTTTGTTGGAGGAGTCGGTAGGGCCTTTGAAATGTCTAGTTTCTTTCTTTTCAATACTTTACCCTTAGGCAGTTCTGTGCTTAATGTTATTGCTGCCTCTTGAGCTTCTGATTCCTCTTCGGTGATGGCAAGAGTACCTTTGACAGGCATGGAGGAAGATTCTTCTCCAAATTTTTTAGATAATGCCTTAATCATCTTTGTAGCCTTTCTTGTAGCTTTGGGTACTACAATGCTCATTTTTACCTTTTCCTTAACTTCTTCATAAGTTTTATATCTCAATTTGGTAGCATGCCTTGGTAATGAAAGATAGGCATCAATTTTCTGTTGTGTGATATCAAAGTCAATCTTGTAACCCATAGGCGGCAAAGATTGAGTCCTTGGTTCCACGACATTCACATAATAGTAATCAGTATCTACCTCAAAGCATATATCATCTTTATATTTCTCTACCAGCTGGGGTGGAATTCGGTACCTGTTGTGCATCTTCTCTTGAAATTTGCTGAAGTAGTCATCCATGATATCATTGAAATTATCTCCCAATTTCTTAATAAAGTCATTAATTTGATGGGTGATTGGTTGGTGTAGCTCCCAAACTACTTTACCGACTGATGGAAAGAATTTCTCAAAGTAGAAAAACATCCATACAAGAAGTGAACCAAATTGTAGTGTATTTGCCAAGTTGTTCTTCTTTGGCTTCCTTATTATGTTCAAGTTCTCAAACAAGTTCTTCAATAACACTTCACATAAGTCAACTTCCATTCCCTTTTTCACTATTTTATAAGCTAAGTCAACTGCTGCACAGGGTACACTGTTTTCCCTTGTTGATTGGAAGAAACAGTAACCAATTACTCTAATGGAAAAATTAAGTTCTGCATCAGTGACATTGTTCAGTTTTAGTCCTCGGTAATCAGATTCTACTCCAGTTAAGTTGATTAACTCCTTCTATGACATCATCTTCTGTGCTCATGCATGATCATAGATAGGATAACCGGTGATCACATGAATGATTTCCTTAGTGATTTTGAATGGTTGCTCCTCTAGCCACATGAAATCATCATGAACTCTGCTCAAAACAAACTTAACCCACTAGGGTTTGAACACACGAGGATAGGTTAGGGCTTCAGTTGATCCCTTGATTTTGATATGCTCATATTTGCTATCCATTTTGCCATCGGTACATAGCTCATCATATGTGTCACTTATCTCAACATGACCGAGTTCTTCAACATGACATTTGGTGAAGAATCTCACATCTTTGACTAACAAGACTCGACCAGAATGAGTAAAAAGGTAGTTTTGTCATCCGGTTTGGAGGTGAGTTTAGGAGTCAAAGTGTATTTCAGTGAGGGCTTCTCGACATTCTTGACAACTATGGGATCTTGGATCTTGGGTGCCATTTGTGAATTTCAGATAAAACTAGCAAACTATTCTTAGGGTTTGATGGTTTACAAATGGCAGATGCTTCACACTCAGTAGATAATAGTAATTTGACAAGATCGGTAAAACAGTGTGATGATATTTATGTAAATACCTTGGATTCGCTTTGAATGAGGTTTGATCGCCTTGATTCGCTCTATTATGCTCTCTTGAAAACTTGGTGAATGAAAATGACCACAAAAATACCTTTAAGTACATAAAATACCTTATCAGGCTCCGTGCAGGTTAGGTCAAAAACATTAAATGCACTCGGTTCACCTTTAACCGATTTACTCTCTTTTTCTTTTGTTTTAACCAAGTAACCGAATTCCTTCATTTACTGACTTGACAGGCTTCCTGTATTCACCGACTTGACAGATTTCCTGTAAAGTACTTTTGATAGAATTCCAAACTTACTGATGCATCTTAATTATGTAGATTTTTTAATTTAGCACAATAGAATAGGAACTGTTATGATTCTAATCTTTAGAGAATGCAGTCCCTTCATACCCTTTTTGATTAATTTAGAATAGGTGCACCTAACTCGGTAGGTAAGGTGCTTTCTTCATTTGACACAATTTCCTTCTTTTTCCAAATCATCTTTAGTTTTTCTTTTATCTCTTCAATGTCTCCTCTAGGTTGATCTCTACAATCTCCAGCCAAGTGTCCAACTTTGTGACAATGAAAACATGCCATACCAGGATTTCTCCATGATCTTCGGTTGTTCATTCCAAACCTTATAAAGCAGTTGGCACTAATATGTCCATATCTTCAACAACATTCGCACCATATCCTTGTATTGTAATCCCATGGTACTTCTGCATATTGTCGATAAGGATCTATGTGAGTTTGGTAACCTCTAGCATTTGCTCGGTGTGCATACCACATGTAGTTCTTTTGCTTAAGCTAGCACTTCTCGGCACTATGTCCATATATATTGCAATTTTTATAAAACCCTTTAATTTTTCCTTCTGATAGTTGTTAATGGACTTTGTCCTACATTGATTAGATGTGTGACCATATTTATCACAATTGTAACAATAACCATTGGACTTAGTGATATTCGGTTGCTTACCTTTTCTGATTTGGCATATGTTGGCAGTATGACCTTGATTCCCACAGTAGTAGCAAATAGGCTTCTTCCTTTTGATGTTATTCCTATTTCCAACTTGCTTTGATGATTCTCCTCTCTCGGTAGTATGAATTCCTTTCTTAGTAGATTCTTTTCCTTTGTAACTGAGTCCTGCATCTTTGTTGGGTCTTCTTGTATTCAGTTTCTCATCCAGCATCTTTGATGCTTCATAAATTTTCTTCAATGTTTCTTTGGATTTATTCTTTGTTTCAAGTTCATTGTTCATCCTTGATACTTTAAGTTTTAATGCTTGATTTTCATCATTCTTAAAAATTGCTTCATGATGTGCATAACCTAGTTGATCTATCATATTTTATTGAATTCCAGTCAACCTTGTGATTTCATCATTCTTATCTGATACTAAGTCTTCAAGTTGTTGTTTCTCTCTTTGTAGATCTCTTGCTTTATCCTTAGCTGTCCTTAATGCATCTAGATTTTCAGTCATCTGTGTACTAAAATGTTCATGTTCTCTTTTCATTGCTTTTAGTTGATCAGCCAGTGCTTTGTTCTTTTCTTTCAATACTCCAATCATTTCTTCAGTTTCTTCAAATATATTGTTCTCAGATGATGTCTCAATTTGTTCCACTAACTCTTGAGAATCCCGAAAGTCATCAAATAATCATCTTCTTACTTTCAGAGATTTTTGCATTTGCCTTTGCATGTTTGCAATCACTTGATTAGCATGATCCATCTCTTCTTGCAGATATACAATCCTCCGAGATTGTTTGTAGCCTTCCATTGATAAGATCTTTCTCTTTAGGCCGTCAAACCCTTTTCCAAGATTGAAGCTCTGATACCAATTGTTAGGCCCAATATGGAAAGCTAATGTACTGAGAGGGGAGGGGTGAATCAGTACTTCAAAACTTTTCTTGAATAATAACTTTACTGTTATGCATAAACAGAATAGTGTAGTAACATAAAATAAAGTTAAAACAAATAGATAACAGTCATACATGACTCACTCCATAACACATATATTTTGGTTACGCAGAAACTCTTGGTTAGAGAGAAAAAATGCGGTGGGGATGGCACCCACAACTTCACTACTGCAATAATAAAGAGTGCTCGGTTAGAGCTACATTTTAGCTATTTTTGATAGCTTACCCTGTTAGGAGTAACAAGATCTATTAGATCTACCTTGCTAAAAGATTTTACAACATTTATTCTAAATGTTGCACCTGGTTAGAGGCTTTACAAATTATAGACTTGATTAGAGTCTTTTACCTTGTTAAAGGTTTCTCTTTCAACTTCACAATATTACAATAAAATCATTACAAATATCTGCAACTTTACATCTGAAATGTTATAGCAGATTCTATGTGCTCAGAATAGATTACCTTGCTTATAACATACCTTCGGTAACCCATATAGTAACTCGGTAAACCCTTGTGTTTACTCTGTTCTTCGACTATTCTCTGAAAACCTTCTTAGTGACCTCTATGTCTCTGTAACGATCTTCTTACACACATGTACACACCCTTAACTCATACTATATAAATAGATCTCTTAAAATGGTGATCCAATTCATTGTTTCGATCTAACAAACAAGATTCCTCGAATGAATAACTATACAAAATATTTCATTGGTTAGATTGATCTCAAAATCATACACAATCTTCTGGTGCAATTTCCAATGTAATAACGGTTAGATGTGCCTCGATCTTAAATTTTCATATGCATGTCCAAGTTTAATGTATCTGGTAACACGTTTCACTCGATGTATATTAACTCAGTGTGTCATCTTTGTTGCTCAGTAGTCTCAAAAAGATACATGGTAGACAGCTCGGTGTATACTGCATTCTGTGACTGCTTTCCTCTATAACCGACTAGACTGTGCATACCGACTTCTCTATGTGTACCGATTGCTTGATTCGGTAGTGCTAACCGACTAGAATATATAGTATGACCTTGAATATAAAAACTAATGGCAACTTGATAAGTAGTAACAATAATATCCGTGACCATCATAAATGCATAAATCTTAGCATAATCATCTTACTTAGAGCGAAGCCTCTAAAATAGAAGGTGTCACAAAGGGGCATTACAGTGGTAAATATTTATAAAAAACGTGAATTGTTGATGAGAGGTTCCTTTTGTTCAAGTGAGTATCATGAGACACAATGGTTACACTTACTACAATTGAAAGTTTTAAATTTGAAAATAGGGGATTAAATACATTATTGATATTATAAATAATTGTATAGGATAGCAGCTAGCTACAAAGAACCTTTGATTGTTGGACTTCTTGGAAGTGTGGTAGACTAGTGATGAGTTTACTAGAAATAAAACTAAGAAAAGTACTCATATGTAGGTGACCATATGCAAGAAGATCTAGATAATAGTATGTAGACCAAAAAGTATGCACATGCATACAATTTTGTTTCTAATTTATGTCATTTATTTTCTTTCCATTTTTACACTAATGGGGCTGGTCTAAAATTATGCTAGCGTTCACATGGGATATAATAATAATCTGTGTTGTACTAAAATAAGTGAGAATTGGAGTAACAACTCACATAGTTATTATAAGTGTTACAAATATGAATTTTTTTATAGTATTTTTTTTATTAAGGGAAAAACAAGTTTTGAGGGGGAACCAAAACCCCATACAATAGTTTTTGAAGGGACTTGAACTCTTTGATTTTATGGGGATCCAAAACCCACTTACAAAAGAAAACTACAACAAAATATTATGCAATCTTGATCAACAACCAATCCACAACCATTCAACATTAGCTAAATATGAAAGTACATGCTATTAAATTAGAAGGCCAAAGCCACTAGACCAAACCAATCAGACAACCTTAATAATTGGTTTTCACAAGGATCCCATAACCTGCAAATTATTTTTTTAGGATCTCTTAACCTTTACAATGTGTTCTAACATGGCTCCCATAAACATAGCTTCTAGAGACAGAGATAAATCATAGAAAATTAACAAGAAGAAATAGAACCTCCCAAGAAATCAAGTACATGGAGAGAAATGTAGTGTTTTGACAAGCTCCTTGAACCTTCACAAAGGGTTTTAAATTGGCCCCCAAAACCAACCTACACCAAACAACAGAACCCAGCACACAAAAATGCCACAACTCTCTTGAAAAATATCCCTACCAACTTAATAAAAGGGGATCGTGTCTTAATAGGATAAAAAAAGGAAGAACCTACTATAAAGAAAGGCCATGTTGAAGTTGTTCTCTCATCCAAGTAAGTAGAGAGAAGATCAACTCCCATAATGCAGCCTCCAACCTCTCCCATAAGGAAAATCACCACATCCATAGGAAATTACACCACTTCGTAGGACCTATACAAGAGGAAGTAAGTATAAAAAAGAGACAGACCTAATACAAGGTCACAAGAACAACCACCACCCCAATATGAGATAATTCCACCTCAATAGGAGCTACACATAAAAGGAACAAGAGAATAACAAAACAAGCCCACAAAAAACCAATGAAAACTAGAAATCACCAAGAACCAATGAGGTCATGAAAGGCCCCAAAACCAAAGCCAACCCTCAACAAAAAATTAAAAATATAGACAAATGGACTGGGCCCTTGAAAATTAATAACAATAGACTGATAAAACAAGAATAATAGGAAGCTAAGAAGAAAGACAAGAAAAAAAAAACCCATAGGGAAAAAACCCAAGACAACAAATGACCATACAGAACAACCTAAGGGATACCAAAAGTAGGAAAAACAAAAAAACAAACCAGAGAACAAGTCCTGCAACCCAACGAAAAGAAACACCCACAACAACCTCTAGAAAATTGACATGGGCCATAAAAGACAAAACCCTATCCAACACAAGAGGGAGCAGTAGAGAAACAAGCTAGAGATGCTAGCCTGGAAATAAACTTGACACTAAAATGCCTACCTCCAGTATAGGAAGAAATAGAAAGAAACTCCAATGTAGAGAAACAAAGGAGAGCCATTATCATAGAACTAGTGGAAGAGGAAATAGGGGCAATAAATCTTACAAACACATGCAAAAGGAAAGGAAAAATAATGGCCAAGGCACCATGAATAACCACCATATATAGGACCACCAACACCAAGCCCAACAAGGAATCCATCAAATCTTACCATGGATCCATAAACAACCCACCAAAAGGTACCATAGAAAGCTGAAGCCCAAAAGTAGTAACAAGATACCACATTGTTAGCAAATAGACTACCTAGGTGCCCACACATATCTATATGTCTCGACCTTCTCATCTTCTATGCCATCAGACCCACAAACCCTAACATGACCATCACTACTTCTCCTTCTCAAGTGATTCATTGAAGTCCTCAATTATGCATGTTCACCTTATTTTCTCTCATGCTTACCATGATTTTGTTGCTCTTTCTTTGTTTCCTTCTTGTTGTGCTATTGTGATTTGAGGAATGAAAATGATGATGATAGTTCAGCAAGTTTGTTAAATATTATGTATAAGATAATATATCAAGGTTATACAAATCATTATTTGTATTGAGTTGTTTTAACAACTTATAGATTTATAGGTGGTTGTAGAGGCTAGAAGAACCCTCCCATGATATAAGATGTGAAAATCCTACAAAATTATGTGTGCAAATTTTTTTATTTAGCATCTATTATTTTTTCTCATTTTTATCTCAATTATGTGATGCCACATTAGTGCACCAATAAACATGACTTAGTGCACAACTATGGGTCTTACTATTGTTTGGGACCATTTTGCACACCTCAATGAAAAACATGCTAATATGACATTAGAATTGACCACAAGGACTCGAAATAATTTTTTTAAACTAGGCGAATATAAGTAATATAAAATTGAGAGTGATTTGAAACATCCACATAAGATTTTCAGAGATACAAAGTTAGAGTGCTCCATTATAGGGAATTCTCCTCTAATGATTCTATATGATCTCAAAATTAAAATGAATGTAACATTATGATAAATATGATTATTATTTGTAATAATAATATACACTTCTAAAATGTACAACCCAATTAAAGTGCTTCATTTATCATAGCTAAATAGGTTAATTTAAAATATTAGTAATAATTATTGAATGACTTAACTATTGCAACTAAATTTTTATAAAAATATGGTGATTGAGTTATAGCTTAATCTAGGGAAGAGGAGCTAGTAATTGTACAAGGTCTAATTTTTGTACACCCACTTTTGCTTATAATATTCAGTCTTGCCACATATTTATGCTTTGTGTCGTACTTAAATAGTCTACATGTAAACTAAAAATAAACAAATGTTTATCTAAATGGATGTATAATTGAGCACATGAGAATCTATTAATGTAATATTTAAAAAAAAATTAATACATTCTTTAATAAATTAAATAAATAATTTTTTGTTCCAAATAAAATATCATAACTATCCACTATAGGTTCATTTATAAAATAAGATGCTAATTTAAATAAGTATAGTTATCATAGTAAAAAATATTATTCCTATGTGTAAAACTATTGGGGCAGCAATGTCTATGGATTAGAATATTTCATATTGATATTTTTCCCATCTTAAATATAAAAAGCGAGTATAATAAATACGGTGTATTTTTGTATTTTTTCATGAAATGTGATGAATTTTCAATATGTTTTAGTGTTCAACTATTGATTCATTTAGGTTTGATATAAGTTATATTTTTATATAATAATATGTTTTTATATCAATGATAGGTTTTTGGTGTTCAATTATTGGTTCATTTGTGTTGGATATAAAATTAGAAATAATAAAGAGTTATGGCTACTTATAGGTATTTGGTTCATTTAAGTTGTATATAAGCTATATTTTATATTAAAAATATAATAATGGAAGAGATTTTGGAAATGGCTATGCTGGCAAATATGCGAAAGTGTTGCGAAGGATGATGCGGTCAACGTTGTGATGATGTGGAGGAGATAATCTCCTCCACATGGTTTGATTTATCTCTCCCTACTTCATTTATTTCATGCTTTCTATCTGGTTTCTTTTTTTGGCGGTTGCATGTACTCTGTCTTCATTTTCTACCAAGCTTTTAATTCACCATCTCTACTCGCTTGTGCCACCCATCTTTGGCTATTCCATTAATGCTTGAAGCCTTGCCAAACAAGCTCATTCAAACTAGAAAAAATCCTTTGCTGAGACCGTTGCTCCGTCCAATAATAGAGTGCCCCTTAGTGCGAGATTTCTTACAGTTCCTAGAGGTGAACGACCCAGTGAGGAAGGTAAGAGCCCTACCATTCTCTCGAACTCCTTCTTCATTTCTCCAAATGATGAAATGTTGAAAGAAATTTCTTTGGAAAAATCTAGGTTAAGTGATACTACAATCTTCTTTGCTTGTGTTGATGTTGACAGATGACCGCCTAGAAAATTCTTAGACGATTGGTTTCATAATCTCTGGAATTTGAAATTAGGGCTTAGGATTTCATTCTATAGGTAATTACAGAAAGGTCTCTACATTATTTTCTTTAACAACCATGAGTCACAGCTCGAAGCCCTCAAACGGTAGTATTGGATAGTCAGAAAAACTTCTTTTCGTGCCCTAGCTTGGTCTTCGGAGGCGGTTAATGAGGAATTTATTGTGTTATCATGCCCTAGATGGGTCATTCTTAAGGATGTCCCTCCCTTCCTCTGACATTTTTTACCCCAGTTATTGGAGCTATTTGGGAAAATAATCCGGATTGATGAAACTATGCGATTGGTGCCCAACCTCGATGCAAGATTGCTTATTTCTATTAAACCTAAGATCGATATCCCTTCATTTCTAAACCTTAACATCAATGAGGATACCTTTGTTTTCCCTATTGAAATAATTGGTGGATTAAACACCTATTTTCTTTGCAAAAAAGAAGGGCATCTTTGAAATAATTGCCCAATTATTAACCCCAGGAAGCAAAAGATTAACATTAACTCAACATGAACCTCTGAAAACCCTAACACTGGTAAGGATTCAATCTCAAACCCAATTAATATTCACTCTATTGAAGAAGATGCTAAGCCTAAAAATAATCCCACCTCAGACTCGGCTCTTGGATTTAAACCCATTAAAATGAACAAAATGACTATTGACAACACAATTGTGGTTTCTGAACCCCACAACCTTGCTTTTGCTTCCACAAAAAATCCAGAGGAATCTCTTTCTGATGGTTTCTAGATGGTCACATCAAGGAAGCGAAGATGGAAAAATGCCTGACAACTCACCTTGGATCAAATTCGTGTTGTTGATAAAAATGCTAACCAATTTGCGGCCATTAGTAAGTACTCCATCCCTATGATTGATGACATACCATCTTCTTTTCAAACTTCAAGCAATTCCTTGGTTAAAAATATAGTTAAAAACTTTGAAAAATATGATCGTGGTGTTGGTGATGTTATCATGAGTGATAACCCTATGAGAATGATACTTAGATCTAGGACTCCCAAATGATCTGATTCAAAATTTTCTATAGGGCTTACCCCTAATGATAGTACCACCAACCCCTCGACATCTATGCTTAATGAGATAGAGGAAAATCATGTTATTGAAGTTATTTATGCTAATACGGGTTTAGAAGACATTAAGTCTGGCTTAATGCTCCCTGGCTTTCCAAGGTCCCAATTGTCTAGGTCCAACATTGGAGAAAATGTTGATGGTAGGATTGATCAAACTGAGCTTAGTAAGGATGATGATGACCTCATGAAAGGATGCTCCATGGATAAGAAGAAAGGTAGACCTGTTGGTTCCAAGAGTAAGAAAAAGTTTGGAGATCAAAATGGTCTCCCTAGCAGTCCCTCTTAATCCTCTTTTCCCATGAAGTACATCTCATGGAATATTAGAGGTCTGGAGTCACCTGATAGAAAGTCTGTTATTAGAAGGTTTCTCAACTGTCATAAAAATATTTATTTTCTGATGCTTCAAGAACTCAAAGCTATTGAGCTCTCTCTTGACACTGCGCTTGACTTTATTTGAAGAGATGTGATCAAAATATGCACTAATCATCCTAAAGGAAAGGGTGGAGTTGGTCTTCTCATTAACCCTAAGTGGGCAAATTACATTATGGATAGGGGCATCTCCCCATGTAACATAGTGGCCTAGGCTACCCTGGATATTAGAGGCTCTTGTTTTGGTGTCTTTTCTATATATGCACCTAATGATTATAGGGAAAGAATGTCCCTCTGGAATTGGTTGGCATCCCTCTTGGGTATCCCTTGGGTTATGGTTGGGGACTTAACATGTTTGAAAACCAAGATGATAAGGCCGAGGGTATCCCTTTTGAATGGAAAATCCTTGAGAAACCTCAATGGGATAGATTTAAGCATTAAATGTAGCTATTTGACCCCCTTGATGGTAACAAATCTGAAACCTCTACCCTATGGTACACCTAGTGTAACTTTCAGCAAGTACCTAGCCGAATCTACTCCAGATTAAATAGGTTTTATGTCAATAAAGATTACTTTTCTTTTTCCCCTAACCACCTAGGGAACTCAGTGGCTATCTTGCCGGTGACTTTATTCCACCATTATCCTATCATAGTTATCATTAATACTAGGAACTCCATCTCCAACAACAATCCTTGCAATAAGAAGTTTATGCTCAACACCTCCCTATTCAAAGATAAGGATGTCCTAATTGCCATTAAAATGGTTAGACTCTTTAACATTCAAAAACAATATACCCAATCTCACAGTCTCAGATGGAATAGGAATATCTACTCCTGGTGGAAGATATTCCAAAATTTTGGCTAGAAGAAAGCCAAGGACTACATATGTTGAAAAAATTCTCACTGATCGACTCCACTCCTTGGAACAAGAAATTCAATTACAGCCTTCCTCCTCTACCTTGGCTGAATGGGTCTCTCAGGCTAGAGACATCCTTAGGAAACATCAATAGATCAAAATCAGGGGTGCCTTCATCAGAGCTCGTAATCACTGGCTCCAGTTTGGAGACAAAGGCTCCAAAGTTTTCTTTAACCTTCTCAAACAAAAATAGAACATAGAGAAAATTGACAGAATCATAGTGGAGGACAAGGAACTCCTGAATATCAATGATATCGAAGATGCTTTTGAAATGTTTTATAAGACTCTCTTTACCTCAGAAGATAATGAAGGATCGAAAGATGATAGAAATAGATGTAATAGCATTATCCCTAATAGGATCTCTGAGAATGAATCTCTCCTCCTCAAGATCAAAATGTCTATGCAAGAAATTGTTGATGCCATTAACACTCTCAAGGATAATAAGGCCCTAGGCCTTGATGGGCTCCCTATTGAATAATACAAAGCTAATATTGAGTGGGTCACTAAAGACCTCTATGACATATAATCTGAAGCTCTTGATACTGGCACCCTTGGGGAGTCCATTAATAGGGGAATTGTGAAACTTATCCCAAAAGATGGGGACAAAGCCCTCATAAAAAACTGGAGGCCAATTACCTTCCTTAACGTCTCATATAAAATCTTAGCCAAAGCCCTAGCTTTTCGCCTTGAAAAAATTCCTCCCAAGTTCATCTGTTCTACCCAAACTAGGTTCATTAAAGGTAGGTTTATCTTGGAGAACCTTGTCACTAGCTGGGAATCTATGGAAAGGGCCAAGACTTCTAATCAAGATTTTGCCATGTTCCTTGTTGATTTTGAGAAAGCCTATGATAGGGTGGAATGGGACTTCATCCTCATGATGCTTAAAGCTTTTGGTTTCCCTAGCGAGTTTTGTAAATATGTTCAAATCCTTCTTAAAGATCCCTCCACCCTGTTTGAGGTTTATGAGACTTTCTCTCAGCCTATTCCTCTTACTAGATCCATTAGGTAGGGTTGCGCTCTTGCCCCTGCTCTATTTGTTTTTGTCTTGGATGCCTTATTCTACCTCCTGAGAGATGACACCTTATCTCCTAGAGTTCATGGCATTAAGTTGTCGGATGACTCTGAATTGCTCAACATTCAGTTTGCTAATGATACCTCACTCTTCCTGGAGCTCTCTAGGCATAACATTGATTGCCTCAATAAAAAACTAGACACCTTTGGTAGAGCTTCTGACGCTCGTATATCCAACTCCAAATATATTTTGCTTGGGTGGAAAGAGGAACCCTCGGACTAGCTTTAGCAGTTTGGATACTCATGGGGAGGACCCAACAAGATAGTTAGATACCTTGGTATCCATTTCTCTGTCTCTCCCTCTCTTAAGGACATGTGGCTTTGGGTCAAAGAAAAGATTGATAAAAAGCTTAACAAGTGGAACAATAGGGTTCTCTCCTTAGCTAGTAGGATTCAAGTCTACTAGAAGATCCTTTCTTCCTACAATATTTACTGCTCCTCTACTTGGATGTCCAGTAACTACCAAATTTTTGAAATCCAAAAATCTATCAGATGCTTCCTTTGGTCTGATGGAAAGGGTAAAAGAAAGGTCCACGAGGTCAAATGGATCCGGTGCCACATAGACAAGAAACTTGGTCGGCTAGGTCTTAAGAATCTCAGAATGCAAGGAATTTCCCTTCTAACCAAATGGATATTTCATGCTTTGGAAGGACAAGAACCTTGGAAGATTCTTGTCAGAAACAACATTCAAAATGGTGTCCCCAAGCTTGCCAAATCTTGGAAATCCCTCCCCTTTAGTGATCTGGTTGCAAGTGGTTTCTCTGTGTTTGTCCAAGGCACTTGGGTATTCAAGTCCACCTGGAAAGCTTGGGAGCATGTGCGCAAACTTATTGTCAACTCTAGCATTGACTATAGCAACACTCTGCATGGGGAGAGATCAATATGGTGGAGTCTCTACCATAATTCTAAACCCCTTGCCTTAACCCAAGGTTGTTCTGCTAGGTGTTGGTATAATAAGAGCATTAAGTATCTTATGAACATCTTGGAGCATGATAATCTTATTAGCTGGGAGGATCTTAGTGGTGAGTATGGCCTTCCTGCCTCCCATAAGAGAACCTACAATATGATTAAAAGTGCTTGTGCTTGTCTCAACCTTCCCAGGAACACTGATGTTGACTCTCACATATACCTCTCATTCCTTTGGATGGATGGATCCCTCCTCTCCAAGATCAAATCCAAGTCTATTTATAGATTGCTCAATTATGACACCTTAGTTGATCACATTAACTCCCTTTGGTATGGTGACTCAAGTACCTCTGCTTGGCAGAAAACCTTTGAGAAATTATGGAAGTCTCCCATCCCCCCTAAGATCAAATACTTTAGGTGACAACTCATGCTGGATAGACTACCTATTAGGAATAACTCGGCTTCTTATGACTTGTGCTCTGTTTGTAGGAAACTTGAGACTACACGACACATATTTCTTGATTGCATTTTTGCTAGAGAAGTCTGGTTGATGTTTGGAATCTCTCTTACTGAACATGTTTGTACTCTTGATATTTTACTTGTTTCATTCGTGGGCTTAAGAAGGATGCTAACCTATTTTGGGAAATTCTTTCTTCTTTCATTCTTTGGTTTATTTGGAAATTTTGAATTGAGGAAAAGTTCCAGGGCAATGATAGATCTCTTACTGGGTTTTTTATGAAAACTCATACGTTATAAAATTGTTGTGTAGGTCTGTTCTATGATGAATGTGGAGAGGGAAATGTTGTTGCGTTTCCTCAGGGATGGCCATGCAACTATGTTCATTTATGAAATGAAAGACGAATTTGAATGGGCAAGGATTGCGGAGAATCAGACTGCCTTCGATGATGCGCTCAAGAAGCTGATCAAGGAACTCAAAGACAACATAGGTCCCTACTTTGACAAACTCGAGATGTTTACTCAGATCCTGGATCAGAAGAAGGTGGTGTGGACGGAAGGTCTAGAAGGCTGGACCACGTGGTTGGAGAATCATGATGAGATTCTCCAATAGATGTTTATTATGCTGCTGTCACAATTAGTGTTTTCCTTAGTTTGATGTCTCAAATACTCTATACTGTTATATACTTTCCTTTTTGGCTCTTTTTGGTAGATGGATGACTGTATATTTTCAGTTGGCTAGTGTCTCTGACTTTACTGCTTGATGGTTGAGGCTCTACCTCCCATGCTTTTTGTATAAACTCATTCTATTTTGATCTCTCGATTATTTAAAAAGAAAAAAAAAAATATGATAATCTAATAACAACAAATTATATTTTTCCATTCAACTATTAAAAATTTTGAGATTAAATTTTGATTGTATTTAAAAAAAATCATTTTTAGAACACTCCACACTATACATCCTATTTTAATAAATTGTATAATAAGCCATACTTCGGAATCTTAATTGTAGATTATAAATATCTATTTTACAATTCTAAAAAGAAGATTTTATGATATTCCAATGACTGGTGCTCTCTCTCTCTCTCTCTACTGTTTGAGTGAAATAGACGCTCAATTTAATTTACACTATTTGTCAAATTTTGATCAAAGAAACTAATGAAGCCGTCGCATATGCTTCCACATTCTACTGTCTCCTTGCTGCTCTAATGCACCTCTTGTTTGTAACGTTCGAATTTGATGTGTATGTATTAAACAGCCGAAACGAATTACTATAAACCGGACTTTCCTAGAAACATCGACATTATGCAATGGGGAATATAAGCCGAATAACAGAAAAGAAAAGAAAGACCGGCAATATATAATTCAGATTAAGCGTTACAGGCGAAGAAGATTCACATCCAGAAATAGTTAATTTGGAATTTCCAATTTCGTTCCTCGGCTATAAATACTGACCCTCATGACTTTATTTCCACATAACAAAAACAAACACATTAGAGGTGGAAATCTGTAGTTGCATAGAGTATGGCCAAAAGCACATATGCGTTTCTCGCGTTTTTATTGCTCATGTCTCCTTTTACTTTTGCTTCAGGTAATATTTAGAATTCTTCTCTTCAAACCAATATTATTATTATTATTTGCATTAGAAAGGAAAAAAAGAAAAACGTATTGTCTATCATAGGAAGTTTTAACAGAAATTCTGTCATACTCATTCTTTCTCTTTGTTTTTGTTTTTTGATAATTTGTTTGTTATCATCTTAGTGTCCACCGATGAATATAGCCATTATGATGGTTTGTGTGAAAGATGGAGCAGTACGTTTTCTGGGCAATGCTGGACTAATCATAATTGTATAGTTGCTTGCGGTAATGAACACTCCGTTTTTGGAAAATGCCAGCTTACTTTAAAGGGATATGCTTGCTTCTGCTACGATCACTGTTGAGACTAAAAATTCTAGTGCGATCCCTGTTGGAATAAAAAATAGCTCGAAGTATTTCTTGATTCCATTACGATGGATTTAGAAATACGCTGTCTACATAATTAAAGTTTTCAAGTGTGGAAGATGATATTGGTACTTCTAGTTGGATAGCCTATCTAGCTTCAACGGATATTAATTTGAAGATAAAAAAGGTCATGATCTAAGACTTTATAATGTCATAGTACTTTTATTACTAACTTTAAATGTATTGTTTATAAATTTTTTTTTATGAATAGTTTATATTTTATTATATTTAGGGTGAAGATCATGTCAAATTTCTTTAAGGTGATTTATTTATAGAATGGTTATGTTTAAATATTATAATAAAAATTAATTGTTTTTAAATGTTATTATAATTTAATGATATATGCACATATATCATTATAAAAATTAATGTAGACTAAATGATAATTAGAAATTCATAATTATAGAATAAGCATTTATTTAGGATATTAAATATAAAGGAATTAGGTATTTAGGTTCAAATTTAAAAAGGAAATAAGAGAAATAATACCTTGTAGAATTTGATTTTCTTTTATTGCAATGTTTGAAACTTTGACAATTTTGAAGTGTAGTCTATTCCAAAATTTGTGTAGGTTAAATCATTCCTTTGAAATTTAATTTATGATCGTGTATCAATCCTATGATGTGCATATCTAATCTTTAATTGTTCCATTTGATTTGGTGAAATTTATACTCTATTTGTCTTATTCATTAAATTCTTTACTCTTGATTTTTAAGGATAAGTGACATTTAAAAATATTTTAGGAACATTGTCTAATGATAAGGGCCAAATTCTCTAGGACAACTCTATTGGTTAGATCATCTTTAGGGTCATGATAAATATATTGGTATGAGAGAATGCAATTGATTTAGGTATATAATTTATTGTACTTCTTTGATTATTTTTAGTGCTCTATATAAAATATGTCATTCAATACACTTGGAATGCTTTACAGTTTTTTATTTTAATAGGATAGAATAAAATTCTATATAAATGTATTTAAATAACAAGATGTAACATTCTTAATCAACTATGTACCTAATGAAACTACATCCAACAAAAGAATACCTTTTTACTTTGGTTATTGAAGATAAGAATTTGATTTGACCTCTTTCATGTTCAAGACAAGGGTAGTTTTCCTCATTAGAAAAAGGTTTTAATATAGATTAAATAGATTACATTAATGTTTAGATGTTACATCATAGATGAATTCTAATCTATTCCATTACCCCTTGACAAAGTATTTATTAAAATAGGATCACCACCCTAAAACTCATAAATCCATATATAATTTAATAATTTTTTTAATCAATTTTTTAAGGACATATTTAAATTAAAAATAAAAGTTGAAGGTCAAAATTTTTATTATATTTTGAA
This sequence comes from Cryptomeria japonica, assembly GCF_030272615.1. Lineage (NCBI taxonomy): Eukaryota > Viridiplantae > Streptophyta > Pinopsida > Cupressales > Cupressaceae > Cryptomeria > Cryptomeria japonica. The sequence goes on from NC_081405.1 coordinate 181,460,760, forward strand.
ATCCATATAGTATGGTTTTCTAGCCATATTCCACTACTAATAGAAAATTGAATAACATAAATGGCTATCATACCTAGACCAATTAAAAGAATTCAATCAATCAAAATAACTCAAAAAGTTAATTTCAAACACTGCAACAAGTACTTTGGCTTTCTTGTCTTGTATTATGTTCTAGATCTAGAATCATACATAATTATCTTATATTGACCTTAAATAGAATTATAGATGTTGTCCATGCTTAATATGTACAAGGTTGTTATTGTTTTTTAGTTTCTATTATGTGTATTCATTTTTCTCATAATTATGTGATGTTCAATTAATAAACCAATAAACATAACTTAGTGTACAATTATAAGTCTTTCTATTTTTTTCCATCATTTTAGACACTCCACAAATTGAAAGATTCCATTTCATTGAAAAGGGAATGGCTTACTTCTACTGCGATCTTTATTAAAAGTACAAATTATCTATTGGAATAGAAAGTAGCTTGAAGTATTTGTTGATTCATTTAGATTTGTCTATATGTTGTATCCATAATTACAATGTGAATACTAATATTCATACATAAGTAGCTTATGTTGTCTAGTGTGGATGATGATATTCGTGCTTCTAATTGAATATTAATTTGAAGATGAAAGATGATATTTTTACACTTTTACACTAGTTTCACAGCCTCTCCAATTATTGTAGATAAATATGGATGGTTATGGTATTCCCTATAATTATTGAATAGTTTATATTTTTTATTATACCAGCATAAGGATCATGTCATTAAAAAAATCTATTTTTTAAATGCTAATGTAGTTTAATTAAATGCATATAGGTAATAATTATAAACATATCAATTAGATTAAATTATAATTAAGAATTAATAGCTGATGAATAAGTATTAATTTAAAATTAAAATGTAGAGGAATTTGTTCTTTAGTTTTTGAATAAAAAGAAATATTTCAAATAATATCTTGTGGAATTTAATTTTTGCTAATTTGAAAAATTTGAAATATAGTCCATTCTCAAATTTTATAGGATCACATAATCCTTTGTGAGCTTAATTTATGACCCTACATCATCTTAAAATGTGCATAGCTAAGATATAATTTTCCTTTGATTTGGTAAAACATATACTCAAGCTATCAAATTCACTAGTTTCTCTACTACTTGATTATATTGAAAATATTGTGAGATCATCCAAGTGATCTAGATATAATTTTGATGTAACTATTTAATTCCTTTTAGTGCTCTATTAAATTGTTTAATTATATGCTTCTTGGATAGAATGAATTTATAAATAAATGTACTTAAATAAAAAAAACACAATATTTCACTAAGCAAGCGTGTATTAATTTATCCCACATTGAATGAATAAAATAGTAGATGTTATTTTTTTTAAAAAATTAAGGGTAATTTTTGTTTGACACAAGATTGATTCCATGGAATAAAAAAAGATTAGAACACACAAATATAATCTCAAAATCAAGAGTAAATATAGGGGATGTGTGTAGTACTTGTAAGGTGTGGGAAAATTATTGTTTCACCAATTAGGAATAATAAAATGAGTAACCTTACCTAGTTAGCCATTACATTAAAAATGAGGGCGAATCCAATCAAATCTAGTGGCAGTTTCATTAGGAAAAGGGCTGGTTAGATTCACTTGGATATTTGTCTGTCGCTTTTGAGTTGAAATTTGGATGTAAATTGTGAAGTTTAGGGTAAAGCAATGGACAATTGAAGTGGAAAAATAATAACAAACTACTAAGATGTTAGAAAAATCCATAGATATGGACTTGAGAAGAAGAATAAGATTAGAACCTGATCTTGAAAGTTAGGGTTGAATTGTCAAGGCTAGGCTAATGGGTCTCCTTGGTCCTATAGCTTGGAGATAGGCTAGTGGGATCTTTTTTAAATCAGGTAGACACACTGGATTCACTATTGAAAGCTTGTTTAAAATTCTAAATATTGGGATGGTAGGTTGCCTTGGTCCTCCACTTTTTGCTTTAGCAAAATCTGAACCTATTCATCATTGTGAACTATGACAAAATCTTCAATCACAACTCATAAGTCAACTGCCTACACACAAAAATAGAAAAAAGGGGTTGTTGATAGGGTTTGCCTTGGCTCAAACCCTAGTTTAGGAATTAACCTTGAAATTGAAATGATAATTGTAATGAAAATAGAATTGAACTATAGTAAAATGCTTTATTTTTTAGGGAAAGGCTAGATCTTAAATTTAATGCTTGTAATTGAAATTTATATCTTGATGAAGCTTTCTTGAATCCTCACACAATGGTTTTAGAATGTCTTGTAAAATGTCTTCATAAAAGGTTGATCATGGATACCATCTTGAATGCTTTAACTTGGCTTCACTTCTTCCTCAATCCTTGGTGAATACTTGATTACTTGCTCACTTGAATTCAATTATCTAGAGTGCAATTAAGATCTTGATTGAGGTTAGAAAATGAGAGGGGTAGACCTCCTTCTATACTTAACTATTTGAAAAATATTTGGATTTTTGGTGTAGGCCGACACAAGATCTAAATTCTCACTCACTTGATGTGACCATTGTGAGGACCAGGGCACTATGACACCATGGCCTTGATAATTAGGACTCAACTTTGGGGAAAAGACAAAAGAGAAGATGGAAATGTAGGTTTGTGAAGGGTGTGAGCATAATCAAAGAAGAAATTTGGGCATCAAGAGAGACAAAACACCAAGGTGAGGTCTAGATGATGATGAAATTGTATGTGAACAAAATTTACAATTCTACAGTACTTTATTTTTTTCTAATATAAATATTAGGACATAATTCCTAAGGATTTTATGATAAGGTACCCATGAATTATTTAAAGGGAACTTTAATAATAATTTTTTTTAGGCTTATATAAATAATAATTTGAGATAATAAGATAACTAAAATTCTATATTTCTTATATTATATGTCATTTGATGATGAATATTTTATTTGTAAATAATATTTCTTATTTAGATCCATGTTATCTTAAGTTATTTTGTTAAGATTTATGGTTTAATGAATTAGCTTAAGTGTGCATTAAAAAATCTTAATGAGAAGGGTATTTCATTTCACATGGTGATTCATTAGTGTTTAGTAATGGTGAAAACATAGACTAATATTATAGGAGGGTGAGAGTCTTGGTGCATAGTAAGAGCTTCCATATTTATTAATATAATTAGTATAGATGAAAATAAGAATAATGAACTCAAAGCAAATAAACAAAATTGCAATTGTAATTTCCTTAAAATCTAGATGTGTACAATATTACTAATGCATACCTAATAATATGTGTATAGATGGGTTTTTAGAAATAAATTGAATGAAAATGGTAAAGTTATAAGGAATAAGGTTAGATTGGTTTGTAAAGGATATTCTCAAAATGAAGGAATTGATTATGGAAAGACTTTTGCACCTGTAGCTAGGATTGAAGTTGTAAGATTATTTCTTGCATATGTTGCTTATAAAAACTATAAGGTTTATCAGATGGATGTTAAATGTGCATTTTTGAATGGGGATCTTGATGATGAAGTTTATATTGAGAAACCTGATGGCTTTCTACTATCACATGATACAAATATCATTTGCAGGTTAAGGAGAGTTTTATATGGATTGAAATAAGCACCTAGAGATTATTATACAATGTTGGATAAATATCTTTTGAATCTTGGTTTTACTAAAGGAAGTGCTAACAATAATTTATATTATAAAACCATTGATGATGATATACTGATTGTTGAAGTATTTGTTGATGATGTTATCTTTGGAGGTAAAAATAAGTTATGCATAGAGTTTTCTAAGAATATGAAGGAAGGATTTGAGATGTCTATGATTGGTGAGATGAAATTTTTCTTAGGTTTGCAGATTACTCAGACTAAAAAATGCATTTTTATCTATCAAACTAAATATTCTAAGGAATTGTTGAAGAAATCTGGTATGGGAGATTCTAAACCAGTAAGTACTCTGATGGTTACAAGTAAGAATTTGACAAGAAAAGATGTTTTTGCATCGATAAATCATACAAGATACAAATCTATGATTGGAGGTATGATTTATTTGAATTAGACAAGGCCTGGCATTGTGAATGTTGTTTGTATTATTTCAAGATTTCAGAGTGATCCTAGAGAAATCATGAGATGACAATGAGAAGGATTTTTAGATACTTGCAAGGTACATCAGAATATGGGTTGTGGTACCCTAAGGATGATAACTTTACTTTATGTGCATATACAGATGTTGATTGGGTTGGAGATGTTGATGACTAGAAAATTACTTTCGATGGAGCTTTCTTTCTTCGAAAGAAGTTGGTTTAATGGATCCGCAAGAAATGGTCATATACTTCACTATCTACTGTTGAAGCTGAGTATGTTGTTTTTGCTACTAATTATACATAAGTTTTATGGATGAAGTGAATGTTGAAGGATATAAAGGTGGATTGTGATGCACCAGTAGTTATTCACCGTGATAACTCTCTTGGTATTGCTATATCAAATAATCCGGTATTTCATTTTAAAACAAAGTACATATCTATCAAGTACAACTTTTTGAAGGAGAAGGTGGGAGAAAATGAAGCTAGACTGGTTTATGTGAACAATAAAGAGAAGATTGCAGATATTTTCACTAAACCTTTGTCGAAGGAATCATTTGAATACTTGAGAGATAGATTAGGAGTTTCTGCCCCTCTGGTAGAGACTTGATTGGTGTAGTTTGGCATCAGTTTGACATGCACTATCAGAGATACTATTCTTTCCAACACTGATGTGGGATGCTATTGCTCAAGGGGAGTAGTCAGCTTTGATATTAAGAGGTTTATCTTTTTGCTTTAATATTTTTTTCATATTTCTAGCATTGATGTCAAAGGGAGAGTGATATTCAGAGCTAGTTGTCTTCCATAGGGGGCGACTTGTTTGGCATTTCTTAGTACTTAGATGTTTTTCACATCTAGTGTTTCCATCAGTGCCAAAGGGGAGATTGCTGGCCATTTGGTGGAATTGGTTATGTGTTACATTGATGCCAACACTAGTTGTTTGGATTCTTTACAGGCACCCTTTTGGTCCCAGTAGGATGAGCAATTTATGGTCAACTTGGATTTGGCATGATCCGGCAGGCTCTGGTATAATCTGGTGATCAAATTGGCTTGTTCATGATACTCATACTCATATTTGATCAGCTGGTTTTGGTCTGGAGATTGGATACTATCCTACTTTCTTAGAAGATTGATTTCTAGTTCCGGCAAGGGTTTCACTAGTAGAGGTTTTGATGGAGATCTTTGATGAATTACATAAGTGGTGTTGATACAGCTTCTGATGGAGTTTCAGGATGTTATTGATGATCATGTTTGAGACTTCATGGTTGGAGATCATTGTTGAAGTGTGTGGACCTACACTTGGTCCCGGTTGATCTAGGTTATGGACCAACTTTAATGTAATGCATGGATATGACCTATTGATGTATTTTTAGAATGGCTTATGTGTTGATATTAATTTTTTAATCTAAGGAAAACATTGTTTGTAATTATGTAATCGATTTATTATCTGATGGCTGACCTGATTGTTTATGGTCAAGGGTTTGTATATATAGATGTAAGATCTCATTGTAGATAATCATGGTTATATGTAAGAGGTCATGGTTGAGGAATGTAATGTGCGAATAATGTAATATCATTTAGGCAGAGGAGTTGATCGATCATTGGAGATCGAATTAGGTTTATGTAAGAGGATTTAGTCCTCTAGTATTGAGGTTAACTGGAACTATACTCAGGCATAGGAGATGCTATCTTTTGCAGTTCAACACTTCTCTGGATTGTAGTATGGATTCATATGTAGTCAATGAGGCTCCTTTTGTTATGAGAAGTATGCTCTAGGATGTTGTCATTCCTACAATTGTAGGCCCCTCAATTCTAATTCACATACATATTGCAAAATTATTATCTGATTATGGGCAGGCTTCCCACTATGGTTTTTCCCTTTACTAGGTTTTTCACGTATAAATCTTGGTGTTCTGTGGATGGCTTTTATTCTATGATTAGTGTTTATGCTTAATCGATTCATCTTCTATTTTGGTATTAATGTTTTGGGTTCTGGTATTGAAGTTTAAATTGCTAATGGTTTTTGTAATCTGTGACGACTGATTCACTCCCCCTCTTAGTTTTCTTTCAGTTATCTGAACTGTCTAACATAATTATCCTGTGCTTATTGTGAAATATTCTTTTGTCTGCAACCTCAAGTGTCCTATCCAACTCCTCTTGAGTAATGAATCCACAAATGATCAATAAATCTTGAATCTTTAAGTGCTTATCCTCCTTCATTGTTGATAATCTTCTAGCATCTAAGTTGCTATATAATTGTGCCAGTATTTCATCTTCAATTTCTATCAATTATTTCTTCTATATATCTAAATACAACAAAACTGCCTCCTCAACTTCTCTCTCTTCATCATCATTCAAATCTCATAATAAATTTGTACATTATTTAACATACCATCCTTAGTTATTTCATCTGCTAATTTTGCACAAGTCTTAGGTGGAATAGTAGTTACATTTCCCGTGACAAGTGTCAGATCAGTGTTATCCATCTTCTTTCTTTTTTCAGTACGAGATGGAGCAGAAGGTGTTTCCTTTGGAGCTCTTCTCTCTGGTGGTACCTTGATTGTGACCTTTCTTAACTAGTTTCTTTCTTGTTTCCTCGTTAGTCTCTTCAACTTTCTTCCTCAATATCCTCTTAAATGGTAAGGGTGTGTCATCATTAGATCCAAAGTTTGATAGAACAAGACTAATGATGGCTGCAGGCTCTTTCCTCTTCTTTCCTCTTACCGAAACAAAATCTATTAATGCCTTGATATCCCGAGATACTTGTTCAACAAATTTTCTTGCCTTGTCTTTCTTCTTCTCCCTCTTCATCTGGTTAAACTCAGTTTCAACCTCTTGCTTCTTCTTCTTTGCAGTACCGCAGGGTTTCGTAGCTTCATCAAAGGTGCATCAATCAATATCTTTGCATAAGCATCTAGAATCTGTGCATCAAGTTCATAACCCATCTCCTCAATCAAGATCTACCAGGGTTTGACTGCTTCCATGAGTGTTTTGAATCTTTCTTAACCATGAAGAATATCTCAGTTGAGTACTTCTCAACAATGTGCTTAGGAACCCTCTCTCTAGATTTCATAGCCTTTTGGAATGCCTTAAAGTAACCCCAAACCTTATCATCTCGTTGACTACCCAATGAAGCAATAGATTGTTTTAGTTGCCTTCTTACCGGGATATCAAATACCCACTGCGTCTTCCCAAAACTGGGAGTTTCGTTAATGAAAAACAACATCAAATGGATAATAAGATTCCCATACCGGAATGTCACCTTCTTTTCTCCTTTGACTTTCCCTAGGTTAATTAACAACTCATCTAACATCCATCCACATATATCTAACTTCTCATTTTCTCTCATCATCTTATGTGCTGCATAAATGCAGGAGCTAGAAATAGAATTCAGATGGTTTGATTAAGTCACCTTATACTCAATATCATGCTTCCAAATCTAATGTCTTTGTCAGTGATAGTACTAATTCTCATTGATCGCCTATTTGAAGTTGTGCTGGTGAATTTGTTAACATGATCATTAGAAACCTTCATCTCTGGACGCTTCCCAACCTATGACAAATCAATGATTTCCTTGATGGCCTGCTTTCAAATATTATACAATTTGTCCAACAAGATGAATTCTCCATGTTCTCTTCTTAAAACATATATAAGAATCTCATCCTTGAATTCGGGGATATCCATAATGCCAATAAACCCTAGATCCTTAAAGATTCTTGTACTCAGGCTTGATCTTTCTAGAATCTTCCATTAACTCGCTCATATACATGCTCTTAATATCACTGGTTCCCAAATCCTCAATGTGGCAGCGAATGTAAGCTCTAACATCTTCAGCATATACAACTCCTTTTGGAGCATGAGAAAATGCACCAAGCAAATCATCCAAGGTGGCTATATGTGGAAATTGTTTGAAAATCCACCTAGCACAGAACTTGACCTCAACAATAGTAGGATTTCCAATAAAAGTAGGTGCAAAGGATGATCCTGCTTCCATGATGAAAGATAAATACCTGTGAAATAGTTGTCGGTGAAATGCTAACGAACTCTTTCGATCGCTGATGAAATCACTCAAGAAGATATCTAATCCCACAAAATCACCCTTAATCGCTTTGAATGTAAGGTGATAAAAAATGAAGTAGATTCAACCTTTTAACTTCCAATAAAAATCCTAATCCATCATTGATATAAATGAATTCCGATGAAAGATATCGGATCTCAATTAAACATCTCCATTCTGGATAAGCATATCCCATGTATGGAACATCTTCCAGAACCTCTTCCCAGGATTTAAGCAATATTATCATGAATTTTGCCTACCCCTAAGGCATCTGCCTCAATTATTGGTTGAGCTTCCTATTGGTGCAAGAGCAACCTCCTCTATCGGTTGAGTAACCAGAGCACTCCTATCTACAGATTGATCTTCTGACTTCCTAACCCATCTCTTGGTATGAGCTTGATGGATTTAATCTACCTTGTCTTTCCCTTTCTTATTTGATCCTTCATTGTTAATTGGTGGATTTTTGCTTCTACAGAACTTAGCTATGTGTCCAACCTTATTGCATGCATAACATGTAACATTGCTCTTTTGAATTGCTTTTCTAAAACCGGTATATTTGCTTAACCTACACTGAATAGCCATATGTCCCAATTTTCCACATGCATAGCATTTTACATTCATTCAACAATATTTAGTCTTATGACCATCCTTATTGCATTTAGAACATTGACTGGGAGTTCTAATTTACTCTATTTCTACATTGCCTAGCCATGTGACCAAAATTATTATAAACAAAGCATCTACCATTAAAATTGTAAGCATTAAGCTGCCTTCCTGATGCCTTCTGCTTCTGATCTTCATTTGCAGTAGCAGAGCTCTAACCTTGTTCAAATCCAAGTCCACTAGAATCTCCATTTTGCCTTTATGTTTTTAATAACTCATCTAGTTGTACTAAACTAATCATGATTTTTCCTTTATACTCACTTGCAACAGTTAGATTATCTCTCAAAATTATCATTTATCTCTCAAGTTCTTGTTCATTACTTTGTGATTGAATTAAATTAGTTCTCAATATATCATTCTCATGAGCCAACCACATTTTTCAAATTTGTTTTTTAGAGATACAAGTTTTTTTTCCTTTTTCTTCTGGTCCTCAATCTGTTTTGACATCCTCATAGTTAAAGATTTCATTTTATTTCTCATGACCATGTTCTTCTGGCTCAACTTCTAACACTGTTGCTTAAGTGCATCTTTCTCTTCATTATCCTGATTTTCCAAAAGTTCCTTTCTCCTAGATTGAATAGATGACAACCTATCTTGTAGGACAAGAATGAATTCCTGAGCAGAATTCAATTCATATTGTAACTTCAAGTTTTTCATCCTTTCAACATCATAATCTTCAAGTGCTACCTCAATTTTCTTCTCCAAACTCATATCCATGGATTCCAGATCCAGGATCTTCTTCAAGTTGTTAAACTTCCTCTGAGGCACAAGGTTGTGGTACCAATTGTTGGAATCCAAGAACACTGAGAGAGGGGGAGCAGGTGAAATGGTGTTCTATCAGAATGTCTAATTTTACCCTTTATTAAAACATGCATTCATCAACTGGTAAATTGATACATATAAGATTGAAAGACATAAAGCAACCAATAATCCAATCACATAGATAAATACCATAACACACAAAATTATACGTGGAAAACCTCAAACAGAAAAAACCATGGTGGGATTTGTGACCCACAATATCAATCCAATGGACATTTGAAAAGATATTTCAAAATTTGGGGGCCTGTACATGTAGGAAGGCTTACAGGCTAGAGAAAACTACTCAATCACAAAGGAGCCTCATTGACTACATACAAATCTAGATTACAATCTGGAGAAGTGAATGAACTGCAAAGATAGAATCTTCTATGTTTGAATACAGTTTCGGTTAAGCTCAGTCTATTCAAGTCTGAACCATAAACCCTTACCAGAATACCCTCTTACATAAATGTCCTCACATACATGATCTCTCTCATATATTTCACATCTCCACTACATTCCATAACCTTACATATCTTCCAAAATGATCTAATCAACTGGCATATATACCCTTACAATCCATCATGCCTTATGTTGGATTACAAAGATAATTACAAAATGAATATACGTGTTGACTCAATAACATATATACATAAATACCAAAATCAATTGTCAATGCCAAATCTCCCAAATGATGTCAACCTCCAATACCGATAACATGATGAAGTCATGTCAGCCTGCAATGCCAGTTACCAAATATTTCCCTTCCAACTAGTGAAGATACCATCCAGTGCTAGTGAAGTGTTTGTCGGTAAATAACCAAACCACAATATGGAAGCTAGAACATGTTGCCATCAATGACAACATATAGAAACTAACCAAATCAATGTCAATTGGCAACAAATACTACATGCATGGATAGGTTCCATTGAAATTTGATGCCAGTTTGCTAGGATACTCCGTTGTGAGGGGTGAGAGTTGAGCAGATAGAATGCTTGGGCTATATGTTCATCTTCTAATTATAGATGGAGGTGAGTTTGATGAAAATGGAGATGCTACATCTGGAGACAAAGATTCTACTAAGTAACACAATTAAATGTGACAAGATGGGCATAATGTAGGCCTAGGACACATAACTAAATGTGATAAGGGGCATAATGCCAAGGTCACATAATTAAATGTGACGGGATGGAAGTAATTCCTTGGTCGCATAATGAAATATAATGGGATGGGCATAATCCCTAGGTCACATAGTTAAATGGTGACGAGATGGGCATGATGCCTAGGTCACATGAGTTAGATAGATGGGTGAGATCACTAGCTCAGATTATTTCATGTATGCATACAAGTATTTTCAACTTGTTCTATTTATTATTATTAGCCCTTATTACTAGACTTTGTGTATTCTTCGAGTAGAAAGCATCCTAAGAAAGCATAAGCTTCATGGTTGGGTGGAAAATCACCCAAACCGTATTCTTGTCTCTTAGACTTATCTATGACTAATTGATTATATTTAATATGTATATTACTTATATAAGTTGACTATAAGGCATGAGAGCCTAAATTGTATATTTCATTTCATGTCCTAATACTTGGATAAAGAATTTTTTTTCAGATGAGGTGTAATATCATATTATTGAATTTATCTCATTCCATTCCATCATTAATACAAATTTGAAATGTTTTGTACCTTATATATTTGAGATAGTTCTTGTCTTTGATGACTTGCAGATGAATTTTATGGTCGATGGTAGTCAAAGACTCATTCAATATATTATCCATATATCTATATTGTATATTCTTGTACATGTGACAAGATGGGCATGAATGGCTATGTGGATCCACTAACTTTCAGGTAATATGTGATTATGCATGGAAGATTTTTAAACATACCTATCTACCACTTGTGAAAGGGTATGTATGAATCATTTATTCACTAACTTTGTATATCATCAAGTTGTGATATAGCTTAAAGATATTATTCACTAATCTTTATCTATCATCAAGTTGCGATATAGCTTAAAAAGATATTCTCAATTAATAATTTTTTATCCATAGAAGATCATTTTATACATTGAAATGCTAAACATTAAAATTATCTTTCCATGAAGTGTTAATATTTTTGATTGAGCTAAAAATAGTGCAAGTGTGTATAAGGACATGTTGGAGATGCTAGTGGGAAATACCTAACAACTTCGCCAACTCATCAAATTACCAAGGTATGGTAAGAACAGGTATATGCATGTAATAATGTGATTATAATTTATAGAAGACATGCAAATTTGTATCTCTAGTCTTGTATATCCAAACACATGCCAGTTACTCATGATTATGTGTATTTTGCGATTTATAATTTTTTTGAAATTATTGTGGTCTTTACACTTGGTTGGGTTTTCTTTTTTTTTAAATTGAGTTGAATTGAATTGAATTATTAGAGATTAGGGAAAGATAGTGAACTATTGAAGCAATATGACAAAAATAGTAAGTTTCAAATATCGTATGAAGCTAGGAACTTGGATCTAAGGGTATGTGCAGGATCGTGAAAGACCAAAAAATGTTGATATCTTGACTGAAGTCCTATACTATGCTTCGAATACTATAGACTTTTTTTGTTTTTAAATCATAAAGTTTTGACGAAGTTATGGTGGTTAGACATACAATTTTTTTATATTTTTAAAAAAGATGTAGTAAAAATACCATGATTAATTATTTATTTAAAAAATAAAAAAATACATGTCACATCTAGACATGAGTCTCCTACTTATATGTAAAATCTTATAAAAAAATATTATGATTTTATTCTGGTTAGGGTGATTAGACAAGCACCTCCTTATCTTTTTCCTGAAATGTTAGTACTACTCCATTGAAATTTTAATTTTTTGTCAAATTGATTTATGTTTTTTTCAGAAAACAACTAGTAGCTTAGAAACTACATTCAATTCACTATAGACTCTATTCGTACATATTCTTGAAATAATGTTGGTAACTTATTAAATTTTTACTGTCAATTTTCCTAACTTTGTTTATCTAATTTTCATTGCTGCTTAAGGGCTTGTTTGGGCCAGCATGATCCTACACATACCCCTACATAGAATAATATATTTCATATTTATTCCTTGAAAACCAGGCTAATTTTTCAAGTTCAAGTAGTATAGATTCGTCATGGATTTCATAATTTCTCTTTGTCAAAAGTTGAACATGTTCATCTTTGTGAATTATATTGATCTTTCAAAACGCAACTCTGTATTTGTTTCTTGCACAAAGATAGAGGGGGGAAATTGTTGGGAATACTCTTTTGCCTTGGATCAAACCCCAATTTTGGAATTAACCATGAAATTGAATTGAAATATGTTTTATGAAACGATATAGTAAAATACTTTCCTTTATAGGGAAATGCTGAAATTGATTGAAACATTAATGATGTATCTCAATGAAGTTTTATTTTTCTCCACAAAGGAATTAGGGTTTCATATAGGTTGTCTTCATAAAACATAGAACATGAATCTCATCTCCAATACCTGAATCTTGACTTCACTTGTACTCCAATTCTTGATGAAAAATTTATTGTTTTCTCACTTGAATTCGTTATCTAGTGCAATTGAGATCTTCAATTTATAGATTAGGTTTAAAATAATAAGGATTGACCTCCTTGAATACTTGCTTGTCAAAAAATTGATTGAATTTTGACAATAGGCTGAGATGGGGCTATATTTCCTACTCAGCAAAGGTGACTTTTAGAGGGGGTCTAATTTGGGGCTAGTTTAGGAGACCCATGGCATATAAGACCCTTTTTTATTTAGGACTAGGGTGTGGTATGTCCTGGTTTTCTTGAAAAGTCATGACTCCAAACTAGGGATCAAGTTAGAAAATTGATAAAATTTTGAGGTAGATCAGTGGTGTGAGTAGAATTACTATTGGAATAATTTTTTGGAGGATGGAATATCAAAGTGAACCCTAAGAAAGGACAAAATTGTAGGTGAATTAACCCCCACTTTATCACAAGTATGAGATTAAGTCTACTCAAGGTGAAGTACAAAGGTCTACATTTAAAAATTTCATCAAAATATCAAAGAGACAAGACACACTAAGCCCCCAAGGACTTTAGGATCTTAGTACTCCAATATCAAGACAAGACGGACATCATAAGAAGGAGGAAAGAGATGGAGTGCATGACTACTAGTCTAGTAAGGTTTTCATACCATGAGTCATGAAAATAAAAATACCAAATTACAAAGGAAAAGGATCAGTTTGCCAAGTAACTTTAGTATCAAATCATGTCATGGTGTGTGCATAACATGTAATGTTGAGGGGAGTGTAAGCCCCCATTCTAAAGTGATTGCATATACCTTATAAAGACCAACTACTTTAAGGTAGCTTGAATCCAAAAGACAAGCATGTTGCCACACTGAGATACCCCCAAGAAAGGACAAATAAAATGATAATTGTCATAAAACATAAAAAAACTTAGGGGATCCAGTAACTCTTGGTCAATATGTGCTTATGATTCAAATGTATATCATGAATATTTATGTTGAATTGACCTAGTCCCCTAAAGGTAGTGGAATTAAAAGGACAATGGACGAAGAGAACATGTGTTTTTTGAGTCAACATGGAAGAGTCCAAACAAGTTCTGAACACATTACATCATCCCCATGTAGATAAGAGAAGCGACGACATATAGAACAATTGAGATAAATTTATAGAGGAATGTCACAATGGATTTATCGTCTTTATTAGCTTGCACCAATGGAATCACAGGGGTCATCTAAAGAGAAACTGACAAAGACACATCATGGGGGAAGCACATTTGGAACAAGAAAGAGAGTAGCTATGACACATATGGAGCTAATATAGAAAAGGGTTTGCCTCCCAATATTTTTGAACATTATTTTGGGAAGATGGACAAGATGCAAGAGTAGCTACTTCAAGAATGATAGATGGAGCTACTGCAATTTCCAAATAAGGACCATGCTCTAATCATTAGTCACTTTGTTTGTCACTAGGAGATAGGCATATTTCTTTTGAAAAATGTTTATATAGATCATGATTAACATAAACCATCTCATATATATCATTAGGATCATTATAATTGACATTGTTAAGATGAACAACATCATCATCCATTTCATTTAGATTAATAAAAATAGGATCTTGAATGTGAAAAGTGTTGGAATCCAAGAACATTGAGAGGGGGGGTGAATCAATGTTCTACTAGTTAGATAACTTTAGCATTATTAAAGAATGCATACACCAACCCGTATACCGGTATATACATAATAGAAAGAAGTAAAGAAACCATTAAGCCAATCACATATATGAAAACTATAACACACAGAATTATATGTAGAATACCTCAAAGAGGAAAAACCACATTGGGATTTGTGACTCACAATATTAGTTCACTAGCCATATGAAGAGATATTAAAAAATATAAGGGGCCTACACTTGCAGGAAGGCTTACAGCCTAGAGCATAGTGCTCAATCACAAAAGGAGCCTCACTGAGTACATATAAATCCAAAATACAATCCATAAAAGTGTTTGAATTGCTAAGATAACATCTTCTAAGCCAGAATACAGTTCCAGTTAAGCTCTGTCTATTTTGGTCAGAAACCCTAAACCCTTTACCGGAATAACCCTTACAAAAATACCCTCACATACATAATCTCTCTGATATATTTTACATCATATTACATCCATATTTTTATTCCCATCATCTTTTTATTGATCTAATCTAATAGACCTATATACCCTATACAACTTATCATGCCTTATGTCAGCTTACAAAGATATTTACAATATCAAATTACATGTTGGTTGGATAACATAAATACATGAATATCAAAATCAATTGTTGAGGTCAGATCCAAGAGATTTTTGCCTCCAATACCAATAACCATATTCTAAATCATGTTATCCTACATTGTTGGTAGCCAAAGAGATCCTTCTATCCTATCGATGTCGGTGTCGGTGAAGTGTCTGTCGGTGAAGTGTCTATCGGTAAAGTGTCTACCGGTGAAGTGTCTGTCAGTGAAGTGCCTTTCGGTACACCACTAAACCAAAACATGAAGCCGAAACAAGATACCATGTTTCCATCAATGACAACATAATCTCCCCCTTTGGCATTGATGGCAACACTCATGTGAAAAATGGTCATGGTTTCATCCTATTAGTTTCATTATTACCTACCCCCCCATGAGTTGAATATTCATCAATGAAAAATACTCCATCTTCCACAAAATACTCCATCCTCCACCTAATGTATACAACTCCTTTACCGGAATAACCCTTACAAAAATACCCTCACATACATAATCTCTTTGATATATTTCACATCATATGACACTCATATTTTTATTCCCATCATCTTTTTAAAATTATCTAATCCAACTAAACTATATATCCTATACAACTTATCATGCCTTATGTCGGCTTACAAAGATATATACAATATCGAATTACATGTCGGCTAGATAACATAAATACATGAATATCGAAATCAATTGCCGATTTTGGATCCAAGAGATGTTGGCCCTCAATACCGATAACCATATTCTAAATCATGTCAGCCTGCATTGTTGGTAGCCAAAGAGATCCTTTTATCATGTTGGTGCCAATGCCAGTGAAGTGTTTGCTCATGAAGTTCCTACTGGTACAACACTGAACCAAAACATGAAGCTGAAACAAGATACCATATTTCCATCAATGACAACATATGAAACTAACCAATTGAGTGTCAATTGCCAACAAAAAGAGCATGAACCAATATGCTTTATCTTAAGCATTTTTAATCTTGGTGATTTAGATTGAACTTCCTCCCTAGGGTTAAACAAAGGCTAAACAAATTGGACCAATGCAACATTTGGTGTCTTCAGAGAGAAAATAGTTTGGAAAGCAAGTTCATGTGCCATGGCATGAGATATTCATTAGTGTTCTCTCACATAGTGATTCCTTTTAGTTTTAGCCAAGGGTTTTGAGGGTTGAGGATCAATGGACACATTCTTATTTTCTTCCCTTAAAGAAGGAGGAACGAAAGAAACCACATTAGGTTGGGCATAGAAGATTCCAAGTTCTTTCCTTTGTAAGACATAGGAGGTGGGACTATAGCATATATGGGAGGAATAGAAGGTGTGGGAAGGAGACTAGCTCCATCATGATGAAGAGGAATATGTCTAGGGTCTCAAGGAATACTCAAAGATAAGATCATCTTATTTTTCAAATCCTAACAAGCTAAGAAAAATGAATCATTTCAATGATTGAGAGGCTCAATATTTTTAGGCCAAAAGTAATCAAGGGTGAAATTACCATGCTTCGTTGTGGCTTGATGCATGCTATATGATGAATTGTTATGATAGTTCCATTATAAGGGAACTTTAAACATTTATGAATAGTAGAAGGGATGTCTTTCACAAATGAGAGTCAAGGATGTCCCAACTTCACATGAAATTAATTTGATGTAGGAATGATAGAAAAAGTCGCATCCAAGAACTTAGTAACAACCTTAGTGGGGAGAGTAATAGAGCCAATAGCAAGGCAAAAGAAACCATCATACACCTTGACCATAACATTAGATTTATCATATGTTACTTGATGCAATTGTAAAATGTAAATATATTCTTCAGTGATCTCATTCACCATACATAGTAGATTGATGAGTACTCCTTGTGAGAGTTTATCTTTGATCTTTGTAGTGATGTATAATGGGCCATCAGGTGCCAAAATAGTCTCGCTAGGATCTAAGGTAATGAATAGGTCCGTAGGAGGTGTAGGTTTGTCAAAAATATTCATAACATTATTATATTTAATACTAAGGTCATTTGTAGATAAGGCAAGTGACTCAAACTCAACAACAATAGTAGAGTCAGAAGACAAAGGATTAGTGAAGATTTTGAGATTTTGGTTAGGGGGAGCTATGAATTTTTTTCCTTTGTCATTCACACCAGCTACATATATGGTGTTATTACTGATGAATCCATGAATCTTAATCCTTAAAGTATAGCACTTCTCATTATCATGACTGAGTTAACAGTTATATTGGTAAAAGGATTTGTGACTATGGTAATATCATAAAGGTTTAGAGGTATCAATTGTCTTGATTAGAGGAAGTTCGACAAATTAGTATTTATCAACCTCGACATTATACTATGCAATGACTTAGAAAAAGGAATAAATTCTTTTCTAAAGTATTTGGATAAAGGGGTCGCACTTGATGTGGTGTCTCCAACTTGAGTTTTGATGTTGATATTTATCGTGATTTATCCTTTGTTCAGTTCAAACTTTGGAAAATATTTCAGAGCATTCTCATTCTTATCAGCCAAAGCCATTGAAGGAAATGATTCAAATTGACTCACTTGATACTAATAATTATGAAGCATTGCAGACAATTGTGTAACAGAAGTAAACTTAGAAAATATAAGTTTATCCCTAATGTCTTTTTTTAAATTAGGAATTAAAATTATCTGAAGAACATGATCTGGCATAGGATAATCAATTTGAGAATAATTTTTTTTTATATTTTCCAATATAATCAGTCACTTTTTCTTTAACTCCTTATTTACAATGAATCAAATCAGTCAACATAATTTTAGGACCAATATTATTGTAAAATTATTGAATGAAAATATTAGCCAATTGTTGAAATGATGTAATAGAATAAGGAGGAAATGAACAATACCATTGCAAAGCTTTGTCCCTAAATTTTTGAGTAAACAATTTAGCCACAAGTATGGATGAAATCATTTAGTATTTTTTCCTATTAGTTGGTGGGTAGTTATACCTACCCTCATACATTATTGGTTTTCACTCTCTATATATTATCTATATAAGAAGGCTTATGTAAATTTATATATTGTCTCAATTGAATATATTTGATCTTATTTGGTGATGTATTATGTTCTCTTGTTAAGGTTTCTACATTTGAGTTCTACTCCAATTTTGAAAATTATAGAATGGATTAGAAATGTAGTTAGTAGTAACTATATGTTTGTATCCTTTCTATTTGGCTAATATGTGTTAGATTACTGTGATGGGCACCCATTCCTTATATTTTGTGCTATTCAAGATCTAGGACTATTTGTCATTATTTTGTTTATGCTATTGTAACACTTTCTATTGTTAGATTTGAAACTTCACACACGAAAATAGGAAAGAATGGTTTTGATGTATAGGGGATTTCCTAAGTCAAAGCCCATGTTATTCTCCCCACCTTCATAACATCTATGATTGGTGAAAAAGAGAGGTTTTCCTAGGGAGGATAGAGGCTAAATAATAACAAGAATTCTAAAAAGAAATAATTAAACCTTAGATATGAAACCCTCTCACTGAGTTTCCTTTAAAGGGTGTGATACAATTATATTTAGACAAATAATGTGAGTATTGATTTTTAAAAATTACAACAAAATATAATCAACATGAAATCATACTTGAATGTAGAGTGTTGTAGTTTGTTGCTCAATGTGTTAACAATCTATACATTTAATTATTGAATGTGCTAGGAACCAACTAACCCTTAGGAATGATAGAATATGTGATTTATATAGGGACCACATTGAGGTTATTATCAATTTTAGAATGAAATAATGTAATCAAGTACCAAAATCAAGATCAAACTTAAAAATTTGAATCTCGACACTTACACTAACTATAATTTTAGAGAATTTTAATATGACTATTGTGGTTGGAGCCTACATCTCACAAAAGAGGGCCTTCAAAAGGGAGTCATGAATGTCAGGGTTTGTGATGTTAAAACTAGTCCCAATTTTTGAATTTGACAATGGTAAAATTATAGGATTAAGAATTTAGTTCTAGAGTGTAATATAAGCATAGTAGAATTAAAATGATTTAGGAGGAAACACAATATTTAGTAGGTTCCAAACATAATGTGAAACTATAATTTGATACAATTTGGTACACTACATAGAGAAAAGAGGTAAGTTGGTCAAGAAATTCAAGACCTCAATAATATTGAGCTACTAACTTGTAGCTTTCACATAAAACAAACACATTCAAGCACAAATAAATGAATATATTAAAAAAGTACCATATATATGATTTTTGAAATGAAATGATAAGTATGAATGAAGGAAATGAGAGAAAAATTAATTTAGAAACTTCTCTCCCAAAATCATAGGATGATCCTATTATTTAAGGGTTACCCCTTCCACCAATTCAAGTTGCCCTTTTCATTATTATTACTAATCCAGTTTTGGTCAAGCCTCTCATATAGTTATCCTAGTAAAATACATAACCCCATGTTTTTCCTTATGATATCCCTAAAAAATAGTAATATATCATAATTAAAAATAATGATTACTTTGAGAACATGCCACTAAATTTTCTTATAAACATTAGCAAGTCTTTGCTAAGGGTACTAATTTATTGGAAACTATTTCCTTTTTTAAAAAAATCCCAACTTTATTTGAAATATATATGTATGTTATTGTAATGGTGTAAAATTAGGGTTATTGTTAAATTGAGATAATAAAACCACTAAATGACCTAATTAACCAATTACATTAAAGAGGAGAGGAATCTAATAGCACTAGCAATGAAAGACCAATATTTTCATCAAATTCTTGGTTCTTTGGTGCCAATTTCTCTTCTTTAAATTGAATTGAATTGAATTGAATTGAATTGTTAAAGATTAGGGAAATATAGTAAAATACTGTAGCAATGTATTAGAAATAGTAAGTTGCAAATATTGTATGAAGCCAACAACTAGGATCTAAGGGTATGTGCAAGATCACGAAAGGAAAAAAAGTGTTAATATCCCAACTAAACTCCTATACTATGCTTCATATACTATAGGATTTAAAAATAAATGAATTTCATAATTTTTTGACCAAGTTATGGTGGTAAGACATACAGGTTTTTAATTTTTTTAAAAGGATGTAGTAAAAAAATAAATTATTTATTTAATTTTTATTTTTTTTAAATACATGTCATATCTAGGCATGAGTCTTCTACTTATATGTAAAATATTATAAAAAATAGTATGATTTGATTCTGGTTAGGGTGATCAGACAAGCACCTACTTCTTATCTTTTTTCTAAAATTTTATTAATACTCCATTGAAATTTTAATTTTTTGTCAAATAGATTTTTAATAACTAGTAGCTTAGAAACTACATTCAATTGACTCCAGGTTCTATTCTTACATATTTTTTAAATAATGTTGGTTACTAATTCAATTTTTTATATCAAGTTGCCTAACTATGTTTATCTGATTTTCATTGTCGCTTAAGGGCTTTCTTGGCCCACCATGATCCTGCACGTACCCCTAAGTAGAAGAATATGTTTCATATTTGTTCCCAGAAGACCAGGATAATTTTCCAGGACTTAGTAATACAGATTCATCATCGCTTTTAGAATTTCTCTTTGTCGAAAGTTGAACCTATTTATCTCTATGAATTCTATTGATCCTCCTAAACACAAATCGGTTTCTTTCCTGCACATAGATAGAAGGGAGAAATTGTTGGGAATAGGATTTTGCATTGGGTCAAACCCCGATTTTGGAATTAACCTTGAAATTGAATTGAAATACGTAAATGAAATACTATAGTAAAATGCTTCCCTTTTGAGTGAAATTCTAAAATTGATTGAAACATTTTTATGATATATCTTAATGAAGTATTATTTTCTCCACAAAGGAATTATCGTTTCATGTAGGTTGTCTTCATAAAATATAGAACATGAATGTCATCTCCAATGGTAGAATCTTGAATTCATTTGTACTCCAATGCTTGATGAAAAATTGATCTTTTGCTCACTTGAATTTGTTAGAGTGTAATTAAGATCTTCAATTTCTAGATTAGGTCTAAAATAAGAGAGGTGGACCTCCTTTTATACTTGTCAAAAATCTGATTGAATTTCCACAATAGGCCTACATGGGGCTACATTTCCCACTCATCAAAGGTGACCTTTAGTGGGTGTTGATTTGAGGCTAGTTTAAGAGACCCATGGCATATATGCCCTTTTCTGATTTAGGACTAGGGTGTGGTATGTCCTTGCCTTCCTGGAAAATTAGAACTCCAAACTAGGGGTCAAGTTATAAATTGATGAAAGTTTGAGGTAGATGAGTGGTGTGAGTATAATTAGTATTGTAATCATTACTTGGAGGATGGAATGATAAAGTGAACCATAAGAGAGGATAAAATTGGAGGTGATTTAGCCCCCACTTTAGTGGAAGTTTGAGGCTAAGCATACTCAAGGTAGAGTACAAAGGTCTGCATTGAATTTTTTTATCAAAATATGAAAGAGACAAGACATGCTAATCTCCCAAGGACTTTAGGATGTTACTACTCTAGTATCAAGACAAAAGGGACATCATAAGAAAAAGGAAAGAGAGAGAGTGCAGGAGTACTATTTTAATAAGGTTTCCATACTATGAGTCGTGAAAAAGAAAAATACCAAATTACAAAGGAAAAGGATCAGTTTACCAACTAACTTGAGTATCAAAACATGTCATGGTGTGTGCATCACGTGTAACATTAAGGGGAGTGTATGCCCTAATGTTAAAGTGATTGCATATGCCCTATCAAGAGAAATTGCTTTAAGGTAGCATGAATACAAAAGACAAGCATGTTACCACAATGACATACCCCCAAGAAAGGACAAATATAATGATAATTGTCACAAACCATAAAATAACATAGGGGATCCACTAAGTTTGGGTAAATACGCACTTATGATACATAATGTATATAAGTAATATTTGTGTTGAATTGACCTCATCCCTTAAAGGTAGTGGATGTACAAGAATAATGGAATAAGAGAACATGTGTTTATTGAATCAACATGGAAGAGACAAAAAGATATCTCAACACTTTGCATCATCCCTAGGTAGACAACACAAGGGCCGACATATAGAAGAATTGAGATACATTTATAGACAAATGTGACAATGGATTTATCCTCTTTATTACCTTGCACCAATGAATTAACAAGGGTCATCTTAAAGAAAAAATAACAAAAACACATCATGAGGGAAACAAATTTCAAACAAGAGAAAGAGTATCTATGACAAGAACGGACCTAATATAGAAAAGCATTTGCCTCCCAATCTTGCTGAAAATTATTTTGGGAAGGTGGACAAGATGGAAGACTAGCTACTTCAAGAATGGTAGATGGGTTTGTTGTAAGTTCAAAATAAGGACCATGTTGTAATCATTAGTCACTTTGTTTGTTACAAGGATCTAGGGCTAATGCTTTTGAAAAGTGAATATAGATCATGATTAACATCAACAAGCCCATGCATATCCTTAGAACCATTAGAATTAACATTGTTATCATGAACAAAATCATCATCTATTTCATCTATATGAATAAAAATAGGATCTCAAATGTCAAAAGAGCATGAACCATCATTTTCCTTAAGCATTTTTAATCTTGGTGATTTAGGTTGAATTTCCTCCCTAGGGTTAGGAAAAGGATAAAGAATTTGGACCAATACAAAATTTGGTGTCTTCAAAGAGAAAATGGTTTTGGAAGCAATTTCATGAGCCTTGGATTGACATCTTCATTGGTGTTATCTAACATAGTGATTCCTTTTAGTTTTAGCCAAGGGTTGTGAAAGTTGAAGATCAATGGACTGATTCTTAATTCCTTCCCTTAGAGGAGGAGGAGCGAAAAAAAAATAGATTAGGTTGGGGCATAGAGGATGCTAAGTGCTTTTCTTTGTAAGACATAGGAGGTGGGACTATAACATATATGAGAAGAATATAAGGTGTGGGAAGGAGACTAGGTCAATCATGAAGATGAGGAATAGGTCTACGGTCTCTAAGATTACTTAAAGATAAGATCATCTCATTTTTCCTATTCCAACAATCTATAAAATGGGCATCATTTCAAATCTTGAGAAGCTCAAGTTGTTTAGGTCAAAATTAATGAAGGGTAAAATTACCATGTTTCATCATGGGTTGATGCATGCTATGATTAATTGTTATGATAGTACCATTATAAGGGAACTTGAAACATTTAGGAATAGTAGAAGGGATAACTTTCACAAATGAAAGCCAAGGATGTCCCAACATCACATTAAATTGATCCAATGGATAAATGATAGAGAAAGTCACATCTAAGAACATAGTATCAACCTCAATGGGGAGAGTAATAGAACTAATAGTGGGGAAAGAGAAACCAGTATAGACCTTGATCATTACATTATATTTATCATATTTTAATTGATGTAATTATAAAATGTAAATATATTCTTCAGTGATTGCATTCACCATACACACTAGATCAATGAGAACTCCTTGTGAGAGTTTATCTTTGATAGTTGTAGTCATGAATAATGGGCCATCAAGTGTGATAATAGTCTCACTAGGATCAAAGATAATTCATAGGTCCTTAGGAGGTGTAGGTTTGTCTAAAATATTTACAACATTATTAGATATAATAATAAGGTCATTTGTAGATAAGACGAGTGACTTAGACTCAACAACATTGTTAGTCTAGGAATGCAAAGGATTAGTGAAGATTTGGAGATTTTGGTTAGGGGGAGCTATGGATTTGTGTTCTTTCTCATTCACACCAGCTACGTATGTGGTATTATTTTTGATGAAGTCTTGAATCTTAGTCCTTAAAGTATAACATTTCTCATTATCATGACTGGGCTAATAGTGATATTGGTAAAAGGCTTTGGGACTATGGTAAGATGGTAAAGGTTTAGAGGTATCAATTGGCTCAATTGGAGGAAGTTCAAAAAATTAGTATTTTTCAACCTTGACATTATACTATGCAATGACTTACAAAGAGGAGTAAATTCATTTAAAAAGTATTTGGATAAAGGGGCTACACTTGATGTGATATATTTCACTTGAGTATTGATGTTTTTATTTATCTTTATGTATCCTTTGTTCATTTTAAACTTCACAAAATATTTTTGAGATTTCTCATTCTTATCAACCAGAGCCATTGAAGGAGATGATTCAAATTGACTCACTTCAAGATAATAATTATGAAGCACTACACATAATTGCGTAAAGGAAGTAAACATAGAAAATATAATTTTATCCCTAATGTCTTTTTGTAAATTAGAAATTAAATTTATTTGAACTGATGAATACTAAGAGGGGGGGGTGAGTTAGTATACCAAAAAATGTTGAACACAAACTCTTAAACAATTTAGCATATAACCAGTACAATAGATTTACTAATAAACTGGTTAAGATAAATGCAAACCAAAAAGAAAACAAATAATTCACCCACAAGAGCACAATCACCATAACACAAGATATTTGACATGGAAACCCAAATGGGAAAAACCATGGTGAGTAGAAACTCACAAGTAACTATCTGCAGAATAGAAACTAGATCGGTTAAGGTCATATAATGTTCTTTATCTGAATAGATCATGTTAGGAATCTAGATCTTTGTTAGGAGATAAGTCTTGTTAAGGACTACCTTGTGAGAGGATTTCAGATCCATAGTTGTGAACCACCTTGTTAGAGGATTTACAAAGGCTTTGATAGGCCTACCCGGTTAAGGGTTTCAGACTTGTCAAAGATATGAGTAATCAATAAGTGGGTGATCTAGATACTAGCATAGTATGCTTGGTTAGATCCTTGATAGATCATTGTTAATACACTTTAGCACTACTTCAGTCTTCAGTATCTCAACACTCTACATGACCTAATCTTCTTCTGCAAAGATTTCACATCACCTTGTCTATCTCACATACACATATATCTCTCATACATACAAACCCTAGACATGATGTCCTTATAAAGGAGTCTAATTTCATGTCGGTCCAATAGGATTAGATTACAAGTTCCTAGGTTCAGTGAATCTAGACACATTTGGTAACACGACACAAAATCACTACCAAAGTGTTGATGGATGATAACTCATCACAGAAATATTGGTTGGTAACTCATCACAGAGTAATATCGATTCATACAATTTACCGATTACCGGTTGTCAAAATGAAGACTAGAAAAATGTTAACTACCTCTTTGTTCCTTTGCACCACTTGATATCCTCGAACTACTTGAGGTCTTCATACCGCTTTGGGTCTTCAGTCAATTTTTGACCAGTAACATCTTCTACAAAACACTGATAGTCTAAATACTATAATACACAATACCGGTTGGAACAATTACCGATTGAGCATCACTCATACATCAAGAAAGTATACACAAAGCAAGTGTGTGTCCATCAATGACAATCACAACATTATCAAAATGCCAACATGAACAACATGATTTGGCATAGGATAAGAAAATTTTGAATACACATGTTTATATCTACCAATATAATCAATCACCTTTTCTTTAACTCCTTACTTATAATGAATATAGTCAATAAACATAATTTTAGGACCAATATTATTCTAAAATTGTTGAATAAAAATATTAGATAATTGTTGAAATGATGTAATATAATAAGGAGGAAAATAACAATACCATTGCAAAGCTTTGTCCCTAAAGTTTTGAGCAAAGAATTTAGCCACAAGTATGGATGAAATCATTTAGTATTTTGTTCCATTAGTTGGAAGGTAGTTATACCTACCCTCATACCTCATTGGTGCTCACTCTCTAGCTCTTCCCTATATAACAATGCCTATGTAAATTTGCATATTGTCTCAATTCAATATATTCTATCTTATTTGATGATATATTATGTTCTCTTGTGAATATTTTTACAGGTTGTGAATCCTGGCTTTGGAGTTCTACTCCAACGGTTTCCAAAATTATAGAATGGATTAAAAATGTAGTTAGTAGTATCGATAGGTTTTTCTCCTCACTATTTATCTTAAATGTGTCAGATTACTATGATGGGAAACTATTCCTTATATTTTATACTATCCAAGATCTCAAACTATTTGTTATTATTTTCTCTACACTATTGTAACACTTTCTATTGTTAGACTTGAAAATTTAAACACAAAAATGGGAAAGAATGGTTGTGATGTATAGATTCTTGCCTCTGTCAAACCCCATGTTGTTTTCCCCACATTCACAATGTATATGATTGGTGAAAAGAGAGATTTTCCTAGGGAAGATAGAGGCTAAACAAAAATAAAAATGTTAAAAATAAATAATCAAACCTTAGATATGAAATTATCTCACTGAGTTTCCGTTAAATGTGATGATGCACCGCTATTTAGAAAAATGATGTGAGTATTGATTCAAAAAAATTATAACAAAATATAATCAACATGGAATTGTACTTGAATGTAGAGTGTTGTAGTATGTTTCTCAATGTGTGAACAATCCAGACATGTAATTCTTGAATGCGCTAGGAACCAACTAACCCTTAAGAATGATAGAATATGTGATTTATATAGGGACCACAAGGTTATTATCAAGTTTAGAATGAAATAATACAATCGAGTACTAAAATCAAGACCAAGTTTGAAAATGTGAATCTCGACATTGTTGGCCATATGATGGAATATATTATGTGTTGTATTAATGTTTTGTCATCAACACTAGTTGTTATGGTTGTTCACCAGCTTCTAGTAGAAGGATTGGATTGGGAAGATTATCACTTGATTGTCACCAGTATGATCTGGATAATGAAATAAGTTTGTATGGATGGTTCATATGATTTTGAAGTATGTTTTAGTCAGTTGGCACTGACTTAGTGTAATGCCCCGCCAGGAAACCCCTAAGGGTTTAAGTTAAAAACACTCAATTAGAGTGTAAATTTTTTTTTTTTAAACATCATAATAATTAAGAGCGTTAATGAAAAGCTACAACATTAAGATAGTTTGAAGTTAACTCAATTCATAATTAGGCATGACATTAAAATACATTGGAGCTATCTGTCAACTTAGATATCACAGCGGAAGGCTCAAACAATCCTAAGGAGTTTCCTAACGCGATTACATAACCTTACACCTAATTCAACTTGCGTCATCAGATCCATTAATCTGGATATCTTAATTACGGGATAATGCATAGATCTTAATTACATATGGGTTCAAGGATATGACATCTTAAAATTTTAGGAGGCATTCATTTACTTTAGTGGTTAGGAGGCCATCGAGGAGTTATTGATTCAATGCACTTAATTTCATAGTTACATTAAGGGGCCCCCAAAAGGGTTCATGTGCTTAATATGATGAAGTTTATTCCTTGGTTTTGTGGTATCCATTCACAGTTGATTTCATCCTTTAATGTTTAATAAATATGCCTATTGAGATTCATTCCTTTAAAGTTAAACTACGATTAGTAAAGCGAGGATTCCTTCATTTGATTTTAAAATATACACCCACATTTGATATCTCTCTTTAAATATTAAAAGGTATGATTAATAAGAAAAATTCATTCCTTAAGGATTAACTACAACAATTAGAGTGAGATCCCTTCATTGGATTTCTTGCATAGCCAACTAATGAGTTGAAGTTCTTTTATGAAGGTAAAATGTGAGTAGCCATAGGATACATTTGAAGTTTTAATAATGCAAGTAAATGGACTAATTTTTTCATTAAGATGGATATGCATTAGGACAAACGGAAGCATCCTTTAAATTAAAGTATCGTTAACTAGATGACATTCATCATTTCAAGATTAGAGTAATGAGATCAAAATGACGTCCTTCTATTAGGATTAAAATACAATTATCTTATTGCATATCTTTTTTTTTTGTTAACTGAAAGTAATATGCGAGAGATACTTTTACTAAGATTTAATGTGTAAACAACAAATCGATTACTTTCCCATTTTAGATTAATTTTAGCAATCATGAGGGATTCCTTTTATAAGGGATTAAAATATGGATATCTAATTGAGTTCAGCCAATTATAAAATAAATCTGGTGAGGATTATTGATTAAAATTACAACATAAATTACTAAGTATATTCATCCAATATACAACATGAATTACCTAATTGAGTCCACACGATTATCATTTTACTCTGGTGAGGAATATAGTTAAGGTTAAAGCGTGAAATAACTTAACAAATAATCCAATGCAATGAAGCATAATTAACATGGCGTGAATTCATTCACTAAGGTAAAAAGATAGATGTTTTTATGATGTTCAACCTTTTAATCTCGATCTGGGAAATGTGACATAAGTTTTAACTTTGTTTTCCCTTGTACATTCAATCCATTAACATACTTATTAACAAATTAATCCAATGAAGTAATTCTAACTAGATTTCTTCCACTATTACAACTTAAATTAACATTATCAATTTACCTTTTTTTTTTACAACTTTAATTACAATATTTTAAATACTTTTCCATAATCGTAGTTCACAATGTTTATGAACTTAAATAACTACAATTATCTAGATGTTTAATATTATGCACTAAAATTTGAATTCATTAAACTTCCACCATACACTCATGCAAGATTACAACCATACATGATAATTTAAAACATAAAACCAAGTAAACTTTAAACATCGCATAACACAAGAATGATCTCGAAGTTCACCCCGGATGGGCTACATCTCCGGGTCTGCTCAACTGCAAGACCCTTTTGGTATTATATAGTTAAGGTTACATATTTACATGTCTTTACAATCTTGCTTTTTTTGGCGATCACAACCATACTACAAATGACAATTTCAGTTCAGTAAATACAACTCTACAAGTTCTCCAACTAAGTTCACATAAATGTAAGCACTTCTCATTCGGGTATTTTACTTAATCCTTAGATACACATCACTGACATGTTGGTCTAGAACTATACACTAGTACCCCCCCAACGATTTATAAATCCCTTGCATATATATAAAACAAGTATATGTAAATCTCAATTTATATCTAACCGATTAAAATTATCGTTTGAACACTAAGGGGTAATTCACGGAATATATATATATTCGTTACGAAGGGACCAAGAAGCCACATATAGTTAATATTATATGTTGATATAAGAAATTCCTAAGATATCATTTATTAAATATCCACATTTACCCATAGTTTATGATTAGTAATTATCAATGCCAGTTATATAAATCAGAATGAGGCAGAAAACATATGTCTCTATATGAGTTTTCGAATTTTCAATATTCTAAATTCCCTATATTAATTACTACTTAGCTTAAATAATATTAATTAAATAAGGAAAAAAAAAGTCTAAATTTAGATAATAAAAAAAGAAACTCCATATAAAACCAATATGATTTCTTTCCCCTTTTTTCTTTATTTATTTATTTATTAAATATATCCTGAATTTATTATTTTATTGTTTCTTTCTTTTAAAACAATTAAAAATAAATAAAAACTAATTAAATAACAAAAGTTGTTTTTAAAAAAAAAATGGCATTTTGAAATTGGGGTTACCCACGTGGAATACCACGTGGGCCCCCTTGGTAGCCATGCTACCATTGGTAGCGCGGCTACCAACTGGTTGCAGGCCGCTACCCTTGGTAGCGCTGCTACCAGCTGGTAGCAGTAGCTACCATGGTAGCAATGCCTCCTCCCAGCGATGGGGGGGGGCATAAAACAACATTTTTTTATATATATATATTTTTATTTTGTTTTATTTTATTTTCAAAAACAATAACTAGTAAAATAACAGTACCAGATCCAAATTTTTTTTACCATTGCAGACCCAGACCAAAACTGCCTGACAGTCCACAATTTGCCAAATGAATATATATAGATATTTTTTCTTTAAAAATAAAAAGAACAATATAAGTAAGTAATACAAACAAAATGTATGATTATCTCACCCAAGCACAGTCTGAAAACACAAATTTAAAGTATTTTCCAGCAACCCCATTTTTTCAAAAAAAATACAAAAACAGTCACAGCCCTCTCTTCTCCATTCTTGTGTTTCTTTTTCAGAATAACCAAAATATCAAAATGGGAAAGATCTCCAAATAACAGTTCATGATTTTTCCCCAAACACAACAAAAATGTACAAAAAAAACTCTTAAATAGATAAGATTTTTTTGCTCATAGGACAGTAACAAAAATCTTGATCCAATGACCACCATAATTTCAAACAAGAACTCAGATTTCTTTAGGGAGAATCAAACATATTTTTTTTTGGTTTCAAATGAAATAGAAGATAACAAGAGACCCACCTCCATTAGCATTCCTGGCATGAATTTGATGGAGAGCACCACCTGCAACTCCAAGCAAGAGATCTCCATTCTTTTTCCCCCACATTTTTCCCCAAAAATGAGAACCCCCAAAATGTCTCCAAAACTAGGCTAAAAAGTGAAACCCTAATTTTGCCCTAATTTTCAATTTCGAAATTAGGCATTTATTTTTGAAATAAAATGAATGAAAAAAAAATGGAAGTCATTCATTTACCTTATTTAATACATCTCATTAGTTTTCCTTATTAAAATTATAATGCTTCTATTTCTTTTTAAATTTTGAATTTCTCAATATCGATTTAGTTCTACATTTATATTTTGGAACTATTGACCGGGTAAGGCGTTTTGATTAATTTAATTTTCTAAAAATCAAACTTTTATACTATATCGACTTTACAAGTAAAGAGAAAATAATTTCATTTAAATAATAATAATTTACCCCTTTTTTTTCCAAAATGCGAAAACAAGTAATTTAATTCTATCTCTCCAATGACTTTAAAATTTTTCCTTTCTAAAATGCATAACTCAATAAATTCGTTATTTTAAAATTAGCTATTAAATTAACTAGCTATAACATAATAAAGCGACATTTTTAAATAAATGACTAATCTAATGCAAGAGTCTTGTTTATTCAAATTTCTCAACTACATATGCGTAAATGTTACAAATGCGTAAATGAGCACACTAACCCCAGTTAAAACCTTAAACTTGCTACAATAATAATTTAAAGAAATCTCTTAAATTAATGATTTATCATACAAAGGAAGCTACCCATTTAAATTTCTAAATTTCTAATGTGCTCGTCTACTCATAAATTTGAATTTAATACTTAGGATCACAAACCTCACTTACCTCGCGCATGGCACGCAAAATGAGGGAGTCCTCCAATCTCTCGACATGCATCCCAATGAAAAGCAAGTCCCACGAATCCACACACGATGCTCACCTAACCATGGCTAAGGCAAGACGAGAGTTATATGACCACTAAATCCGAATTCAAAAGATGAAGGAGCATACTCAACCTTGCAAATTCCAAAGGAGATGAACCTTGCCCTAAGCGGTGTTGTACCTGCAATCTCCTGCACCCATGAATTCATACAAGCACGCATATACATATACATATTCAATGAAGGCGTTAGCTCAAGATCTATCTCAAGGGTTAGGAAACAACTACATTTACATGAAAATCGATGCAAAAGCACAATAATAAGTATGCATAATTTATTTATATTATCTAAACTACACATTGCATATCGGTTAATCTACCATTCTAGAATGCCACAAAGGAAGTCAATCAAGGTTAAACGGGTTTTAAAAGTCTGACTAGGGTATGGGCATTACACTTAATGATCAGATGCTATCTCATATTATAGTAAGCCTACTTTATTGGTCTGGTAAGGGTTTCACCAGTATAGATTTATTGAAGATCCTTGATGTAATGCATAAGCTGTGTTGGTGCAAATTCTAAAAGGGATTCAAGATGCTAATGGTGATTGTGTTTCTGCCTCAACTGATTGGTGACATTTCTTTGGTGTGTGTGGATCTAGTTTAGGTCCGATGCTATCTCGGTTATGGACCAATTTTCATGTAACGTGTTGGTAAATCCTCCAATGCACCCCCAGGAAGTTTTATTGTTTGGATATTGTTATTTTTGCCTAGGGACGACATCCTTTATATTTTTATTTTAGGATTATGTAATGGATCTATTGAATTATCATTTGGGTGGCTGGCCTAATTGGTTAGGTCTCAGGTTGGTATAAATATATGTAAGATCTCATTGTAGATCAGGTATGGATGTATGAATGGGCAAGAAGCGAATAATGTAATAATAATTTGTGAAGAGGAATTTTTCGATCATAGGTAATCGAGTTGGTTTTATGTAAGAGGTTTTAGACCTCTAGTATTGAGCTTAACTGAAACTGTAATATGTTATGTTTGATGCTATCATCGATAGTTCTTCTCTCTGGATTGTTGTCCAAATATTTTGAGGTGGTTGACATCTAGGTAGTCAGTGAGACTCCATTGTGATGATCAGTGTGCTCGAGGCAGTGTGTCTTCTTGCATATGCATGAAAGAGTCTATTGTAATCATATAGTTGCTATAGAAGTATCATCTAACTATGGGTAGGGTTCCCCACCATGGTTTTTCCCTTTTCCGAGTTTTCCACATACAAATAATTGTGTTATGTGTTATGCTTGCATGGTATTGATTGTCTAGTTTTCAATTATGCTTTAATTCTTTATCAGTTGCTCTTGTATAAGGTTTTAAGTGCTTTAATTCACATAATATGTTAAAAAATGATTAACCCCCCTCTCATTTGTTCACTAGTTATCCTAAAAATTTGTATCAGAGCCTCATCCTCTTTTTTCAAAAGCTTAACCACTTGAGGAAGATCCTATGGCAACTAATAGTTCAACTACTGATTTCTAGGACATCCCTAGGCTTGATGGAACAAACTATGGAGTATGGAAGATTTAGATGGAGACTCATTTAAGATGCATTTAAAAGGAAATTTGGAAATAACTTAGAAAGGTTACACTTGTCATGATTTTACATCTGAAATTCTGCACCAATAGATGTGGAAAAGAACATTGAAAATTACTACAGAGCTAGAGAAGCCCTCTTAAGTTCCTTATCAGATCAACAAATCATGGGACTATTAGATAAGTCATCAGCAAAAGCTATATGTGACATGTTGGAGACTCTGAATGAAGGTGATCCCATAGTTAAAATTGCAAAACTTGAATTTTACTGGGTAAGATATGAAAGATTGAATATGGAAGAAGATGAAAGAATTTATGCATTCATGGAAAGGGTAAATGAAATTTGCATTGGGAATTCAGTGTTGTGTTGGATCTCTGAACGAGGAAGAGATTGTTTAAAAAATTATCAAGGGTTTTTCCACCGGCATATAAGATGAAGGTAACTGCAATTAATGAGCTAAGAAGCATGCCTAATTCTTTTGTCAATAGAGATACTCTTGTTGGGAAGATATCTTCTTTTGAGCTTGAATAATTTGGTCCTCCAGGAGCTACAAAGATTGATACTGCATTTAAGACATCTACATCATTAATCGGCAAGAAAGATTAGAAAGTTTTGTATCCAAAGCAATTGGAAGAGATTAGGAAAGAAGATGAAGAGCTTGAGAAACTTGAAGCCCTATTTGCTAGAAGGATACCTAAAGGTCTATCAGGAAGTAAGTATGAAGGAAAATATCCTTTCAAATTTTTTGCATGTAATAAGATAGGTCATTTTGCATCTAGATGTCCTGAAAGGAATTCAAAATTGGAACAAAGAGAAAGAAGATCTTTTAATTCTAACCCTAAATATCAGATCAAGCATAAGTATAGGAGAAACAAAAACAAATCATGCTACTTTGTTGATGACGAAGGAGTAACTGATGACTCAGAAGAAGAACTGATAGGAGATTCAACTAGTGGATCCAGTAATTGAAAAGAGCGGGTATTTTATGATATGAAGGAAGACTATCTAGAACTAGTTATCATAAATGAGGAAAAGGTTGTTGGAGAAAAAGTTGAAGACAAAGATGAATGGGTAATAGATAGTAAATGTTCTCATCATATGATTGGAGACAAAAGAAATTTTCTAACCCTAGAATAATTTGATGGTGGTCAAGTCAGATTTGGTAATAACTAAGCATACATGATCAAAGGAAGAGGATCCATTTCATTGGATGGTAAGCATAACACTAATAATGTATATTATGTTGAACGTCTGAATCATAATCTTTTGAGTGTAGGATAGTTGGTAGATAGAGGATTTAAATTACAATTCAAGGACGGAAAGTGCAAAATCATTAGTAAATCAGGATTGGAGAGTGCAACCAGTACATAGACAAGAGGTAACAACTTTCATTTGAACTCTGACCAAAAGATATGTTCGATTGCACATATTGATGAAATTTGGCTATGGCATAAGAGGTTGTGTCATGTAAATTTTGATTGCATTGTAAAGATCAGTTCAACTAATGTAGTTAGATATTTACCTAAGATTGTGAAGCCTCATAATCTTTTATGTAAGGAATGTCAAATGGGTAAGCAAATCAAAAATTCTTTTAAGAGCATACCTAATAAATCTAATGATATCTTGATTTGATTCATACTGACCTATGTGGTCCCACTAATACAAGAATCTTTCAAGGAGATAAATATTTCATGTTAATCATTGGTAACTATTCTAGAATGATGTGGGTTTCTTTTCTAAGGGAGAAATCTGAAGCCTTTGAGAGATTCAAGATCTTTAAAGCTATGGTTGAGATAAAGATAAGGATGAAAATCTAGTGTCTAAGATTAGATCAAGGTGGTCAATTCACATCTGATGAGTTCAATAGTTATTGTGATAAAAATGGCATTAGGAGATAGTTATCTACACCCCAGACACCTCAGCAGAATGGCATTGTGGAAAGAAAGAACAAAACCATTTTGGATGAAGCCAAAAGCATTAAGTACATCAGTTTATACATTCAAAAGAGTTCATATCAAAGGAGATATTGGTATGACACCTTATAAATTATGGTTTGGTCATTCTCCTACTCTTAAGTATTTCAAAATATTTGGAATTATTTTAGATTCTATTTGAAAATTTGATCCTAGACGTGATAAAGGAATATTTCTTGGTTATTCAACTAAAAGCAAAGCATATAGATATCATAACAAAAGATTGCAAAGAATTGTGGAGAGCACTAATGTGAAAGTGGATTAGTTGTACAAAGACCAAGCTAAAGCTTATGATAGTGAACTAAAAGTGAAAATGATCATAACTGATCTGGTAATGCCTATACCAGAACATAATATTGCACCAGTTACCCTGACATCATTAGAGAACTCAATTGTAACTGAAGAGCAATACAAAGAACCTGAAAATTAGAAAACATGAAGGTATGTAAGGCTAATTCATCACGAAAAATAAGATCATTGGAGACAAAAACAAGGGAGTTATGACAAGGAGGAAATTGGCAAATCAAGAGGTATGTTTCATTTCT
The DNA here is from genome assembly GCF_030272615.1 of Cryptomeria japonica. Lineage (NCBI taxonomy): Eukaryota > Viridiplantae > Streptophyta > Pinopsida > Cupressales > Cupressaceae > Cryptomeria > Cryptomeria japonica. Next base: position 181,496,388 of record NC_081405.1, read on the forward strand.
CAGATTGAACTGGCATTAGTAATTGAAGCTTCTAAAGATAAATTTTAGATGAAAGCTATGGAAGATGAATTAGATTAGATAGAAAAGAACAATACTTGGACTTTGGTTCCTCGACCTAAAAATAAGAATGTTATTGGAACTAAATGGGGTTTTAGAAACAAACTAAATGAGGATGGACAATTTGTAATAAGCAAGGCTAGCTTGGTTTGCAAAGGATATTCTCATAAGGAAGGAATTGATTATGGTGAAACTTTTACACCGGTAGCTAGAATTGAAGTTGTTAGACTATTTCTTGCTTATGTAACCTATAAGAACTACAAGGTCTATCAAATGGGTGTTAAGTGTGCATTTCTAAATGGATAACTTGAAGAGGAAGTCTTTATTGAGAAACTTGATGGATTCTTACTGATAGATGATAAAAATATGGTTTCAAGATTAAGGAAAGCTCTATATGGATTAAAACAGGCTCCTAGAGCTTGGTATGCAAGGTTGGATAAGTATCTTTTGAAGCTTGATTTTATAAAAGGTAATGCTAATAGTAACCTATATTATAACATTATTAATGATGATATTTTGATTACTGAAGTATTTGTTGATGATATCATTTTTGGAGGTGAAGAAAAATTGTGCATAAAATTCTCTTATAATATGTAAAGTGAATTTAAAATATCTATGACTGGAGAAATAAAGTTTTTTTTAGGTTTGCAGATTACTCGGACTGATAAAGGCATCTTTATCTGTCAAACTAAGTATCTAAGGGAATTATAGAAGAAATTTGGTATTGAAAATTCTAAACCAATTAGTACTCCTATGGTTACAAATGAAAAAATGTCAATTAAAGAACTATCCCCTCCAGTAAATTCTACAAGATATAAATCCATGATTGGTGGTTTGCTATATTTAACTCAGACTAGACCAGATATAATGAATGTAGTCATTATTCTATCAATATTTCAAAGTAATCCAAGATAAAATCATGAGAGTAGAATAAAAAGGATATTCTGATATTTGCAAGGAACAACTGAGTATGGTTTATGGTACCCTAAAGATGATGACTTTACTTTATGTGCATATATAGATGCAGATTGGACAGGTGATGTTGATGACTGGAAGAGCACATCTGGTGGAGCATTCTTTCTTGGGTAGAAGTTGGTTTCATGGATCAGCAAGAAGCAGTCATGCATTTGTTTATCTATTGTTGAAGATGAATATGTTGCAGCCCCAACCAATTGTACTCAAGCTCCATGGATGAAGCAGATGTTGAAGGATGTACAAGTGATTTGTAATGATCCAGTTGTTAGCCATTGTCATAACTCTACAGCTATTGACATATCCAAGAATCTGGTATTTCACTCCAAGACTAAGCACATATCAATCAAGTATAACTTTTTGAAGGAAAAGGTGGAAGCAAAAATAAGTCAGATTGGTTTATATGAACACTAAAGAATAGATAGAAGACATCTTCACTAAACCTTTGTCTTGAGAATCATTTGAGTATTTGAGAGACATATTGGGGGTTTCTAGACCTCCGGTAGAGACTTAAATGATGCAAATGTACAATAGTCCAGTATGCATTATTAGAGCTATCTTTATCTCCAGATTGATGAAATATCGATACTAGTCAGGGGGAGTAGTTAGCTTTGAGATTTAGAGTTTTCATATTCTGTTTGATATCTATATCATATCTTTAGCATTGTTGTCAAAGGGGGAGGAATATATGTGAAAAAACATTTCTATTTATTTTTCAGATTGACTACACTCCTTAGAGGGAGTTTGGTGGTATTTAGTCTTTTGATTCAAATTTGGTTCAAAGTTTCATTGCTATATCATTTTATGGGATATTTATTGGCGGTCTTTCATTGGGGGAGACTTGTTTGGCATTTCTTAGCACTTCGATGTTTTTCAAATCTAGTTTTTCCATCAATGCCGAAGGGGGAGATTGTTGGCCATATGATGGAATTGATTATGTGTTTCATTGATGTTTATCATTGATGTCAACACTAGTTGTTATGGTTGTTTAACGCCTTCTGATAGAAAGATTGAATTGGGAAGATTATCAATTGATTGTCACTGCTACGATCTAGATGATGGAATAAGTTTGTATGGATGGTCCATATGCTTCTAAAGAATGTTTCAATCAGTTGGTATTGACTTAGTGATCATAAGCTATCTCATATTATAGTAATCCTTCTTTATTGGTTTGATAAGGGTTTCACTAGAAGATCTTTATTGAAGATCCTTGATGTAATGCATAAGTGGTGTTGGTGCAGCTTCTAGAAGGGATTTATGATTCTCACAGTGATTGCGTTTGTGCCTTGACTGATTGGTATCATTGCTTTGGCGCGTGTGGATCTAATCGAGGTTTGGTGCTATGTAGGTTATGAACCATTTTTCATGTAACATGTTGATGAATCGTCTGATGCACTTCTAGGATGTTTTATTGATTGGATAATGTTTATTTAGCCTTGGGCCGACATGCTTTATGTTTTTATTTTTTTTATGAAATTTATCTATTGAATTATCATTTGGGTGGCTGACCTAATTGGTTAGGTCTCAGGTTGGTATAAATATATGTAAGATCTCATTGTACATCATGTATGGATGCATGAATGGTCAAGGAATGAATAATGTAATAATCATTTGTGAAGAGGATTTGGTCGATCATAGTTGATCAAGTTGGGTTTATTTAAAAGGTTTTAGACCTCTAGTATTGAGCTTAATCAAAGCTATAATCAGACATGTTTGATGCTATCACCGATAGTTCTTCTCTCTGGATTGTTGTCCAAATATTTTGAGGTGGTTGACATCTCGGTAGTTAGTGAGACTAGATTGTGATGAGCAATGCCCTCTAGGTAGTGTGCCTTCCTGCATGTGCAAGCCCCTATTGTAATCATATACTTGTTGCAGAAGTATCATCTGACTGTGGGTAGGGTTTCCCACCATGGTTTTTCTATTTACTGGGTTTTCCACATATAAATCATGGTGTTATGTGTTATGGTTGCATGGTATTGATTCCCTACTTTTCAATTATGCTCTAATGCTTTATCAATTATTTTGGTATAAGGTTTTAAGTGCTTTAATTCACATAATCTATTAACAACTAATTCAGCCCCCCTCTTACTTGTTTACTGGTTATCCTAATAGACACTTGCAGTAACCATAATTTTGGAGAATTTTAATAGGACTAGTATTCTTGGAGTCTACATCTCACAAAAGAGGGCCCTCAAAAGGGAGTCATGAATGTCAAGGTTTGTGATGTTAGTGTTGGCCATTTGGTGGAATTGATTATGTGTTGCATTGATGCCAACACTAGTTGTTTGGATGCTTTACTGATACCCTTCTGGTCTTGGTAGGTTGAGTGGTTTCTAGTTGACTTTGATCCAACATGATCCGGTAGGCTCCGATATAGTTTGGCGATGGAATTGGCTTTTTCATGATACTCATGCTCATATTTGGTCAGTTAGTTTTGGTCTAGTGATCGGATGCTATCCTACTTGCTTAGAAGCTTTGTTTCTAGTTCTGGCAAGGGTTTCATCGATAGAAAATTTGGTGGAGATCTTTGATGAATTTCATAAGTGGCGTTGGTGCTACTTATGGTGGAGTTTTAGGATGTTGTTTGTGATCATGTTTGAGACTTGGTGGTTGGAGATCATTGCTTTAGCATATGGACCTATACTAGGTCCCAGTTTATCTAGGTTATGGACCGACTTTAATGTAATGTGTGGATTAGACCTATCGATGTATTTCTGGGATGTCTGATGTGTTGAATATTATTTATTTGGTCTAAGGTCAACATTGTGTGTAATTATGTAATTACTTTATTTTCTGGTAGCCGACCTGATTGCTTATGGTCGAGGATTTGTATATATAGATGTAAGATCTCATTGTAGATCAGCATGGTTATTGTTAGAGGTCATGGTCAAGGAATGTAATGTACAAATAATGTAATATCATTCAGGTAGAGGAGTTGGTCAATTATTGAAGATCAAATTGGTTTTATGTAAGAGGATTTATTCCTCCAGTATTGAGCTTAATTGGAACTATACTTAGGCATAGGAGATTCTATCTTTTGTAGTTTAACACTTCTCTGGATTGTAGTCTATATTTCTATGTAGTCTATGGGGCTCATTTTTGTGATGAGCAATGTGCTCTAGGTTGTTGGCCTTCCTACAAGTATAGGCCCCTCAATTCTAATTCACATACTTACTGCAGAAGTATTATATGACTACTGGTAGGCTTCCCACCATGGTTTTTCCTTTTACTGGGTTTTCCATGTATAATTCTTGGTGTCATGTGGATGGTATTTATTCTATGATTATTGTTTATGTTTAATTGGTTTAACTTCTATTTTGGTATTTAGTTTAAGAATTTTGGTATTAATGTTTTGGGTTCCATTATTAAAGTTTAAATTGCTAATGATTCTGGTAATCTATGATAACTGATACATGCCCCCCCCCCTCTCAGTTGTCTTCTAGTTATTTGAACTATCTAACAGTTAGAACTAGTCCCAGTTTTTCTCTTTGAACATGGTCAAATTATAGGATTAAGAATTTAGTTCTAGATTAGAAAGGGACCATAATAGAATCAAATTGATTTAGGAAGAAACACACTATTTAGTATGCTCTAAACATAATGTGAAACTATAAATGGATACAATTTGATACACTACACCTATAAAAGAGGTAAGTTCGTCAAGAAATTAAAGACCTCAAGAATATTAAACTAATAACTTGTAACTTTCAAATAAAATAAACACATTCAAGCACAAAGAAATGAATATATTAAAAAAGTTCCATATACATTTTTTAAATGAAATGATAAGTATGAAAGACATGAGAGAAAATATAAGAAAAAAAATTCATAGTTGGTCAAATAACTCTATTAGAGCCTACATATCAAGAAAAGAAAGATAGTGGAGAAGCGTGGATAAAAACATTTTGGGATCCTGAGCCCTTAGTATCTCAAGGTTCTAGGTCAAAACTGTGAAGAGTGAAGAGTCACATTATTGAGTGTCCTTCTGGTGATGTCGATTTGGATTCGTTTACGATCGAGGCTAATGAGGAGAGTTCTAGAAATGACCTCTATGATTGCATTAAAATACTTGAAGACACTTCTATCTTTACTCTCACTCTCATTGACTTTGAAAAAACTGATGGCCTTCCCCTCGTTCATCCATAACTTATTGATTGTGACTAACAAGGGCCTCCACAACTAGATGTTGGCAATTGAAACTCATCCAGTAAGGTTGATGGCATTATGGGTTGTCATTGATGGCAACTCATCATCTCAGGGTAAATGGTTTCATAGTTTAGTTAACCGACATTCATTGCACTTAACTAGTATTGGTATTCACATTGCTTTACACTGACACTGGCACTGACATTCACTTCATACCCGACTACGACATGATCCCGGTAACATGTATATGGAACCTGGTAATGGATAGGACCCAACAAAGGAAATATTTTGTTCTGATTATGTCTTCATGGATTTTGATGGTAATGTATGATGGCCGACATGGTCATTGGCTTTATGTTTGATTTTCATTATGTTCCGGCAATCGACTTATTTATATTTACTATTGAATCCAACATGATTAAGTTAAAAGGATATTTAAGAAGATCACCTTACTAATAGATCATATATATGTTAGGTGGTATGCGATCTTTTCATTAATATTTTAGTGAGTTTTCGTATGCGATTGGAAGAGATTGTGTGTAGTTTCACATGCACATCTTAACCAGTATAGAATAGAGTATTAGTGAACCGATATAGAGAGAAGGATATTAGAGAATTCACTGGAACTCATTCAACATGGTTAGATGTGTTAGGAACTAGGAAAGACAATTGAGAGGGGGAGGGTGAATCAATTGTGAACCAGTTATATGATAAGTTTGAATCCAAATGAAAATTATTCCAACTTAAACTTAATGTCGGTAATCCAAAATTTAAGTGTCGGTAAAATAGTTTAATAGTTATAGCAGTACCGGTGTAATTTAATGCATAAAATAGAAAGAGAAACAACATCCACAACACATGATACAAATATTTTGACATGGAAACCCTATAAGGGAAATACCACAGTGGGAAACCTTACCCACAATCAGATGATAATATTGCAGATAGTAAGTGTATACAAAATGGGGTTTGCACATGCAAAAAGGCCAACCGCCTAGAGCTCACTGCTCAATCACAAAATACGAGTCACATTGACTACACAATTGGATGGTTAAATCCAATGATAATATACTGCACAAAATAGCATCTATAATGTTGGATTCAGTACTTGTTTAAGCTTTGAACATCTTCATAACCTTTCCTTTAACCTTCAAATGATGTGTACATGATTTGCACAAGGATCTGCTTATTTTTTCTCTTCAATATTCGCTCATACCATTTCCATATCCATGTACATATCTGATCTTCAATAAGATCTTACATTTATACAAAACCTAAGACCAAATGTATAGGTCGGCTCACTAAAGATATTAAAATTAAAATCAATTACAAATATGTCTTGATACAATAAACATGTCGACCCAATACATTTACATATTTTTGAATCAATAAACAATCTCCATAACGTGTCATGCTGATCTAGAATAGATGACATGTACCGGTTGATAACCTAGACCTATCTATCAGTAAAGGAAAATTTATGAATCCAATTAGACCAATAACAAATCACCAAATCCAAGCTTCCAATCCATGTCTTCGACATAACCAAATGATCTCCAGATGATAACAAGTCATCATCACTGCTGGTGAACAATATAACTTTTTGGTGAACACATATCGGTGACTGTGCATAAGCTACTAACCATAATATGGTAGTTCAACAATATACCAATATGACCATAGTGCCAAATCAACAATGTAGACCTCCAAGAAGATAAGTGTTGACATCAATGACAAAACCAATGCAACACATGATGAAGTCATCCATAATACCAACAAGATTCTATTTATAAGTTCATTTTCTTTTGTAAACACTTGTAAGTGTTTTGTAAGTCAGTGAGACTTCCTATGTTTTGTGTTTGAGCAGTGAACTCTAGGTGGTTGGCCTTTCTACGTGTTCAGACCCTCTTATGTAATATTTGTATACCTTGATCAAGTATATAGATATTGTGGGTATTAGCCCCACCATGGTTTTCCCTTTGCATGGTTTTCTATGTATAAATCTTGGTGCTATGTTGTTGCCTTTCATTGTGTTATTTTGTGTATGCATTATAATTTTATTTACTGTTAACAGGTTAATAAGGAATAAGTTCAAAACTAACTTTACTGATAGAACACTGATTCACCCCCTGCCTCTCAACATTCTTGGATTCCAACAATTGGTATTAGAGTTTGGTTCCTCATAAGAAGTTTAATTACTTGAGGATGATCTAGAATTTGGAATCAATGCAAACCGGTCTACAACAACAACCGAGACTTGATCTTGAGGATCTTGATAATGAGCAGATGGAGAATAGTAGATTGAAAAATGAATCAATGCAAGTTTGTGAACACATCATTTCATTTTAAGGAAAGTTTTTAGTTCTCAAGGCTAAGAGAAGAGAACTTTGTGACCAATTACAAAATTAGACCACTGATGAGGAAGATGCTATGAAGGATTATTGTCAAAATCTTAGTTAGGAGAATACTATCTTGAAGAATGAGATGCAAGCCCTAACTATAAGGATGTGCAAGGATATTGAGGACAGAAAGAAAAATGAATAAAACCTAGCTCAAGTGTTGCAAGATAGATTCAAGGAATGCGATAGATTGACTCATTAGAATGATATACTAAAACTTGAGTTGACCCAGTCCCAAAACAATGAACAAGAACTTGAAAGACAAATTATTATCATGAGAGATGATTTGGTGAGTACAAGAAAAATTTCAAGGATAACTCTGCTAAACTTGATGAACAGGTGAAGAATCAGAGAGATGCTAATGACAAAAGCAGTCATGGTTATGAAGAAGGAGAAAGCTCTGGTACTACACAACAAGATGCATCAATGGGACATAAGAAGAATCATGTCAATTGGAACCAAAAATCAATGGTAAGACAAACTAATTCTCACAAATTCAATGGTATATTCTTTATTTACAATAAATATGGTCATATGGCTAGTCAATGCAGAAATAGGAATAATTAGAATAATGCATCATTCATGAGTCTTGGAAATGTAAGATGTCATGCATGTAGTAGATTTGGACAGATGGATAACCAATGCATATCAAAAGGAAATCAAGTAAATCAATGAGTTAACAAGGTCGTACAAAAAACCAATATTATTTGTTATGCGTAGAACAAGATTAAGCATAATGCTAAATATTGTAGAAGTAAGAACCCACTGAAAACTAATGGAAATGAAGATGATAAGGGAAAATAAAAAGTGGAAGACATCGGGAAACAACATGAGATGATATGGGTAAGAAGATCTGATACACCATTGGTCAAATAATCGATAGAATCATCATGTCCTACACCGATAGCAGATACAATAGGTAACTAAGACATTTAGCCTTAGGGGTAGGCAAATCATATAAGATCATGCAGATACCCCAAATTAGGTCTCTAGTAAGAAGATTTAGATTATGGATGGATATTGAGGAGATTTGAGCAGTGTTGTTCTAAAAAATGAGCAAACCAAGTTCACCTACAATTTATCTATAAAATAGCCAACTTCATACAATGAAGAACTTTAGGACTTGGACAAAATAACAAGGATTTTAGTCCTTCTACTCTTCAAGCTCTGAAAAACCTAGGTGGGTTTACCTTTGATGCATTGACTCAGACCCATTACACATATATGGTAATGTTAACAATAAGCAGATGAATCTCAAAAGGCTTAATAACTAGGAGGCTACTACTGATGGGCTAGATCTACATTGACATCTCAACTAAGTTGAAGCATGAGATAGGTGGAACAAACTAAAACTACAAACATAAAACTAAACGGATATTTGATTTCTAAAAAGTCTCTGAGAATCCCCAGAATCTGAAAGACTAGTGCCTTATCCAAGGGGAATAGAGTCATACATCAAACTATAAATGAGAACCTCTACTACAAGTCCATCTTCATATTGAAATATTCCTGCATTAATGCCTTGCATAAATACATTACTAAGCTTATTCACAAAACCATCAGATCTTGAAAATATATTCCATTATTTATGATTGATTACATAATTTAAATTCTTCCTCGAAGAATGCTTGCAAACAATAACAACAATCTCCTTTAGATGACAAATTCCAGCCTCCTTGAGGATTTAATTTGTAAAAAAAAAATGTATATCTAGAGACAATTTTGTGTAAATTTATGCATGCCTTACATAGATATAAACCTACAATGAGAAACACCTACAGCAAGAAGATATACTCCATTACTTGAAAGAAGACATTACACTATACAAACTCTGGAAGAAAAAATCAGAGCTGGAAACACAGAATTATGGAGCTCTGCTCACTAAATTTTTTTGGAACCCATACCAAATGAGAAGACCTCAGAATAAGAAGGAATAGAGGAAAATTCAGATTTCATTGATGACAAATCCCACTTGCTCTACCATCGGCTGCTCACACACTTGGCCTGCAGAAAATCCTCTCTAACAAACTGAAAAAATCCTTTTGAAATCTTGAGGAAACTATGCTTGAGATATTTGATGTGTGTTACAATTGATTATAGAAATAAATTTCTCATTTTGAGAGCTTTCCAATGATATATAATACCTGTATATTTCGGCAAAAAATAACTCACCAGTGAATTTAACTCTCATGCAGGTTAGTCATTTAAATTTTGACATTTATGTACTATAGTCTGAAACTATAGATTTAATTTTGACTTTTTCCTTGATCCTCCTTTTGTGCTCTACCATGTGTCACCTTTGGATTGGCTCTGGAGTCCCTGTCCTGTCACCCTAGCATAGTTGGACTCACCATCAGAATGAAGCTCTCCCTTGTTGCCTAGCCATGATGGAAAGTCTAACAAGCAGTTTCCCATCATGACCTAGTGATCACTATTGGATCTTCTTTGGATCTTCTTGCTGGTGAGGTCTCTATTTTTTGGGGTGTTAGCATTTTATGCTAGCAAGCTGGAGACTATTAAAGAAATTGCTTTGGTCGTGAGGTCACGAGTTGGCTTTTTTTTTTTTGCCACTCACCCCTTCTGTCAAGCTTGCCATGTGTCAACCTCTGGTTCTCCTTTGGATCCATCTAGGCACCAGCCTAACTACCATGTCACCTTAGGTTGGACCTTCCACTTCTTTGCTGCTGAGTCGCAATGGTTATTCATTGAGCTATTTTGGACTACGGATTAGTGACCACCGTCGATCTTCCTCTAACTTGCTCACCCATTAATTACTTTAACCCTCTCCCTTATGTCGCATGTCACTTCCTAATTTGTCCATTCATCTAGCTCGCCACCATCTAACCTGCTACATGACCACCACTTCATCTTCATTGGACCCACCACAACCTTGTCGTTGATCCATTTTGGTTAACTAGAGTGCATCTTCGCATAGCGGATCAATGATGGTCGTTGATCTGCGATGGACCTGCTCACTCTTTAATTTGCCATAGTCGCTTTCCTATCAGGTCCCACCATTTGGTTGCCAAGTCCTGAGGGTTAACTGACAAGCATTTTCTCATCATGGTGCAGTGAGAACCATTGGATCTTTTTGCTTGACCATCAGATCTACTCAACCTGCTCAGCTTTTACCTCTTTGTCCATTTGTGCCATGAGTCTCCTCAGACCTGCTCACAGATACACCTGTCTTGCCTCGCCACCTAGACTTGGGCTTGCCTTGGTCGCTAAGTTACGATGGGTAACTGATGAGCGGTTTTTTAGGATTCCCACAGATATTGAGAGGGGGGGGTGAATCAATATCTAACCGGTGAGTAGTATTTCTTAAGTTAAAAGATGCAGGACATAAAATAGTAGTATACCGGTATGCAAGAATTAATACAATAAACAGAATCAGAAACATCCACATGAAAAGAACACCATAACACAAGATGTTTAACAAGGAAACCAAGTGTGGGAAAAACCTCAGTGGGATTTGTGACCCACAATATTCACTTACTGGCCAATAAGAGAATATTACTTACAATAGGGGCTTGCACATGTAGGAAGGCCAACTGCCTAGAGCTCACTGCTCAATGAGAAGTCACACTGACTTACAATGAGGATTATACTAATCCAATGATTTGTACTGCTTTACAATAGCATCTCCAATGCTAGATTCAGTACTGGTTCTAACTCTCTTCTTTACATATGCCCTTGACCTATAATTCGCACATTAGGTCTGCCTAATAATTTTCTTTATGCTCACTTCTTTTCACTTACAAATGTCTACAATGATCTCTTTTATATACAAGAGTCATTTTACAATTTTCCAAGTCGGCTTACAATAATAATCAAAATATTACATATCAAAAATCCTATCGGCCTCTATGCCAGTATACATCTTTTCTTCTGTGTCGGTGTCGGTGTCGGTGTTGGTGTAGAGTGATCTTGTTGATGCCGGTGCACTATCTTGCTTGTGTAATGCTTTGTCGGTAAGATGTCTTGCTGGTGCCATAGGATTGCAAGGTTACCATCAATGACAAAACCTTCAATCACACACAATGTCTCATTGGAGTGTCCATATGCCAACAATCTCCCCCTTTGGCATTGATGGCAACACTCATGAGAAATTTCAAAAAGTGTCCAAAATGTGTAGACCAAAAATTTACCAAAAATATGAAGGGCTCCCCCTAAGCATATGATTCCTGTCTTTGAGCTTTCTCATCCTACTACTCCCCCTTTGGCATCAATGACAAAGGTTGTCAAGATGTTAGTAGAGTTTGTAGTTATACTGGTCCATATCCTTAACCTTGTAGTTGGGTAGTTATTATCTGAAAAAGATCACCCAAAATTAAGTTTATACTATCCATAAACTTTTTGCTATCTTTTATTGTTGTTTCAGTCCTCTTCATAGTACCGGTGAGATGCTGCAATTGTTCTATTGGTGTTTTACTTCCCTATGCTAATGCCTCTGAGATTTCCTTCCGTAGAGATGCTAGATAGTCCAATCTTGGACTCAGTTTAGATCTCAAGTGTTTTGCCTTGTTTATTATTGTCTCTTTCACTCTTTCCTATTTAAGCAGTTCTGCCTCAAAATTTGCTAACTTATCTTCAAAAATAGATAGTGAGTCTAGTGAGTTGACAAAATTGTCTGCAAGCTTGTTTATCTCTTCCTGTGTCTTGCTTATTTTCTTGTCAATATCTATAGTCGGGAAGTTTGTTTTGCATGTGTCTTTATACTAGTTTTTATACTCTTTTAACAAACTACATAGTTCTAGTAGAAGTGTGTCAAAGTCTTTATTACACTTCTTTATTTCTTCCTCAAAGAATTTCCGTTTCTCCTTTTCTACCATGTCCTTTACAGATTCTTCCTTTATTTTCTCAATATTTTCAGAAATGTATTTACATAATGTATCCAACTGTCCTAAAGAATCTTTATTATCTATATTACAATCAAGAGCAATTATCTTCAAAATTGGTATTGAATCATCTATTGCTTTGTAAGCTTGTGAACTAGAGTCAGTTATTTTCTTGATGGATTCAAGTAATACCTCAGTCACATTTGTTGACTTTGATGATGACCCAAAAAACTAAGTATCGGTGGAAGTGACCATGCTTTTATTGACCTTTGGCAGGTCAGTTTGTGTCTGCATTTCCTTTAGCACTGGTTTTCCTGCTTCATTGCTTACCAGTGGCATTGTTTCCTTGTGAGCCTATTCTGGAGCCTTTAGCTCTATCGGTTTCTCTGTTTGTGCCTTAGATTCCATCTTTTTCCTTATATCCTTTGTCGGTTGCTCTGTATCTCCTTTTACCGAAGGCTCTTTAGCCATATCTAATTTTTCACTTGTAACTTTATCAATTGTTATGTTGATCTTTTGGGTATCAACATTTACAGTGTATAGGATTCAGGATTTGAATTGCTATCCTCTACATCCATGCTTTCAGCTGGCAGTTGGTTTTTAGGGGTTGTAGTCTTTACAGGTGGAGGTAGGTTATCTTTAACCTTTATGCTTGGAGGTCCACCAATTTTGCCTTTTGCTTTGTCCTTATCCTTCTGATATACCTTAATAGGCTTGGGATTCCTGTATTCTTCTTGTTTCTCTTTTTCAACCAAAAATATGTACCAACCATCTTCTATTTCCTCTGAAACTTCTGTAACTCTACCTACCATTAGTGAAATATGTCGGTGTGCAGTGGAAAAAACTGTCCAGTTAGCGTGAGCTATTAGATCATCAATTTCCTTTGGGGAGTTTACCGGATACACAACAAGTAGTTTTTCTATTTTTATTTTCTTGTCTAATTCAATTACTCATTGCCTTCTGGCCTCAAGTCTTTTGTATAAGTCATCAGGAATTTCATTTATGACTTCCATCAAAAACTTTTTGAACATGTCCATATGCAGTATTACACTTTCCTCAACTTGCCCTTTTTATCAGTAGATAGGGTGTCATAAATTTTCCCTATGTTCTTCAATTTTCCTTCCTTTGTGATCTCATTTAACAAAATGTCTAGAGGTACCAAGTCAGTTTTTGCCTTTTTCTTTTTCTTAGGAGTCAGCTTCTTTTTAGGTGTGACCTTTCTGACTGGAGATCTCACAGCTTGTTGTTTCTGCCTTGTCCTTCTAGGTGAAGGAGTGGTTGCCGGTGAGGGATCTCTTTTCCTGACAACTCTTTTAAAGGTTGTTGGCATCTCTCCTTCCGAAGAAGTACCTACCAGTGATAGATGAGCTTCAAGTTGTTGGGCTACCAACTCATCTTTAGTTATGCCAGTTTTCTTTAATACATCTTCCTTAATGGCTTTTGCTTGTCTGGATCCTTTTCTCACAAATGCCTCTACCTTCTTTACTCTTTTCTTGGACTGTATTTGTTTTTCTATTGTTTCATCACTACCAAATACTTCCTCCTTAGGTTCATTAGGGGCTTCCAGAAGTGCTTTGGCATAAGTTTCAACTATGTCGTCATCTGTCTCATAGCCCATTTCTGTTACCCAGATTGTCCTTGGGATGACTGCTTCCATCCATATTTCATCCTTTTTGATAACAAAGCATATATCATCTTTGTATTTATCTACAATTTTCTAAGATAACTTATCCTTTTCTTCATTTTTGTCATTAGTGCTTGGAAAAAGTCATGAATGTTGTTTTCCTTATTCTCACCCATGGTATTGAATAGTTCAGTCAGTTATTTTCCTACCGGTATGTCATATCCTAGTTCTTTATATCCTATACCAGGAACTTATTTTGTTATATGAAGCATTAGACATACTAACAGATTTCCAAATCTGAAAGTTCCTTTCTTATCCTTCTTTATCTTTCCAAGGTTGTCTATCAGTTCATGCTTTAACCATTCATAGATGTCAATTTTTGCATTGTCTATTATCATATCATAAGCACTCTTAATGCATAAACTTGAAACTAAGTTAAGTCTATTGGCATGAGTGGCTTTGTAACCTAATATCATACTTAAAAATCTCACATTTGTATCCTTTACATCATTAACCCTTAGAGATCTTTTATCAAATGTTGCACCTGTTAGGTCTATGACTAAATCATTTGAAACTTTCTTGTTTTTGTCTGGTCTTTTATCGGTGGCTGGTAACCTTGTGACAGCCTTTACAGCTTGCTTGGTGATCTTATGAATTGCATCTAACTAGAAAAATTCTCCATAAACTCTCCTTAACACTATCCTAATCACATCCTTAGGAAATTCAGGAATCCTAAGGATTTCTATAAATCCTAGGGTTTCAATGATTTTGTGTTCAGCTTTAACATTGCCGGTATCATCACATATTTCAGTTTTATACATGGTTTTGATTTCCTTGTCTCCTAACTCTTCAATATTGCAGTGAATATACATTCTAGGGTCTTCAACATATACAACACCTTTAGGGATTTGAGAAAATGCATGTAAGGTATCATCCTTCTTTGCTATTTTGAGGACCAACTGAAATATGGGCCTAGGTCCTTTAATTACTTCCACAACAGTAGGGTTCGCTATGTATTCAATTGCAGAGGTGGATGCCATGATAAAATACCTTTTTCTGTCTTGGATGGATGATTGCTTGGAGTGTGCTTGTTCCTTGCTCGAAATGCCTTAGCTCAGAAATCTTCATACTCTGAAATTTTGAAATCACGGTAAAATGAAATGGAGCCAAAACCTTATTTTATAAAGTCTTTTTTGCTATCTACCACATTAATTGCATGCCAGTTAAGTATTCACTTAACATTATTTTTTTGCCGGTAATAAGTGATTTTCAACTTCTTATCTCTAACTGAGGGAATAATAGCACATGTGTCATTAGATTGCCAAACCCTCAAGGAAATTTTCTTCAATTTGATGAAGAACTTTCTACTGGTGGAGCACTGCTCTGTCCTCAATCTCTTTGCTCTTTGCAAAATCTCATAGACAAATCCTGCATTTCATTTTTTGTTGTCATGATCTCTTGTTTCAACTTGCTTATCATATCATTAAGTGATTCCTTTTCATCATTCTCATTTTGCAATTTTTCACAAAGTTCTCTTCTCTTCTTTCTTGTAATAGTAAGATTTTCTTGAAGTGCTTGAATGATATCCTAAGATACTCTTAAGTCATCTTCTAATTTGACATTTTTCAACTTCTCTGCATCATAGTCAGTAAGAGCTCCTTCAAGTTGCTTCATTAGATTTTCCATCTTTACCGGTGTCAAGATCTTCCTCAAGCTATTAGGCTTCTGAAAATAGAGGACCATGCTCTGATACCAATTGTTAGGATTCCCACAGATACTGAGAGAGGGGGGGGTGAATCAATATCTAACCAGTGAGTAGTATTTCTTAAGTTAAAAGATGTAGGACATAAAATAGTAGTATACTGGTATGCAAGAATTAATCCAATAAACAGAATCAGAAACATCCACATGAAAAGAACACCATAACACAAGATGTTTAATGAGGAAACCCGATGTGGGAAAAACCTTGGTGGGATTTGTGACCCACAATATTCACTTACTGGCCAATAAGAGAATATTACTTACAAAAGGGGCTTGCACATGCAGGAAGGCCAACTTCCTAGAGCTCATTGCTCAATGAGAAGTCACACTAACTTACAATGAGGATTATACTAATCGAATGATCTGTACTACTTTACAATAGCATCTCCAATGCCAGATTCAGTACCAGTTCTAACTTTGTTCTTTACATATACCCTTGACCTATAATTCGCACATTAGGTCTACCTAATAATTTTCTTTATGCTCGCTTGTTTTCACTTACAAATGTCTACAATGATCTCTTTTATATACAAGAGTCATTTTACAATTTGCTAAGTTGGCTTACAATAATAATCAAAATATTACATATCAAAAATCTTGTCGGCCTCTTTGTCGGTATACATCTTTTCTGTGCCAATGTCGGTGTAGAGTGATCATGTTGATGCTGGTGCACTATCTTGCTTGTGTAATTCTTTGCCGGTAAGATGTCTTGCCGGTGCCATAGGATTGCAAGGTTGCCATCAATGACAAAACCTTCAATCACACACAATGTCTCATTGGAGTGTCCATATGCCAACACAGTTTCCCGTCGCGGTATAGTGACAGTTGTTGGATCTCTATGATCTACTTGACCTTTAACTCACCCCTTTTGTGCATGTTCTTTATCGTTGATCCACGATGAGTTTAGGTCAAGCATATTCCAATCATGGATCAATGACCATCGTTGGATCATCCTGCAATCACCATCCGATCTGCCTGACTTGCTCGACCTTTATCTTCTTCTTGCCAACCTATCACAAAATTTGGATGCCTTGAGGTGTGCATGCATGCGGGGGGCCCACTAATGCTGAGATTCCACTTGCCAAAAACCTTTAAGCTTTTGACACTATAGATATATGTGGCTTTGTATTTAAATACAAAACATTTCCTCCCCACGACAAATTTGGGATAAATGTTTATGCCTAGTGACATTTACTTGGAAGTTTCTCTGGCCTTTTAAAACCCTCTTCATTACATGCAGAGGGAGAATGCTAGCAAGGGCCGTAGAGATTTGGATTTACACCTGAAAATCGCATTTACTTGGAATTTTTTTAAATGTCTTCACTTTTCACAGGAACGTGAGGAGAATGCCACCAAGGGGTGCATGGAAAACATATCATCACTTGTCAATGATTCATTTACCAGTTGCAAATCTAGGAAAATTACTTCAGATTTGTTTTTCTCTTTAATACCAAGATCAACAAAAGATTTAAATTCTGAATTCATATCAACATATGAATCCACATCATTATATCTATCAATCTTATATGCATTTTCATCTTGTCTCCTATTCAACTCAAATGTAGGGAGAGAATCACCAGCATATGTATCATACTTCACACCCTCAAAAACATCATCAGTATCAAAACATATACTAGTTGGGTATGAGAGATTGGGGACACTTCTGGATGCATACCTCTGAAGATCAGTAGCTAAAAGTTCTGAGATGTGTTCACTACTTAGTCAACCTTCTCCTTTATTTTCATTTTCCTTGGCTTTACCTTTTGTGTTGTAAACATTGTCCCAATCTGATGCAGGCATTAAATCTTTTGTGCTCATGTCTTTGTGCACATTTATTTTATCATTACAACAACTTGCATCTACATCATTACCTTTATCATGCTGATCATAAAGTATTGCTATATGTTGCAACATAGTTTCATAACCTTGGTTGCAAACACTTTGTGGATTGAAACTAACAACAAGATGATCTATATTATTCAAATCTGAAACCTCAACAGGCTCATGATTATTTGAACAATAACTTATGCTTTCACAATTTTCTTCTTGCTCTGAATACACATCTGCACTATCAGGATAAGAGTAAGAATAATCTTCAACATCATATGAGACATCTCCACTCATGGATTCATCTCCATCACTGTACTTAAAACTATGTGCATTTTCAGATTTAGTCATTTCAATCTCATTTATCCACTCTTTAATGTGTGCAACACTTTCTTCCCTTAAGGTTTAAGACCAATTGACCGAGTTAGGCTCATCAAGCTCTAAGAATAATTGAATCCAAACAGACTCATGGGGTCTAACATCAACTGGAATCTCATTTAATGCAACACTAAATCTTTCATAAAAGACGTATGATGATTCTACATTTCTCTTCCCTACTTTCCTTCTTAAAAGCAAGATGATTTTTTCTTGGATCTTTTGAAGATGTATTTCAATCTCCCTATCAATGTCTTTCAGATTTGACAAAGGAGTTTTAGACCTAGGAACCACATCTCGATCCATCATTATTGAAACATCTACTGAATCATTACTTGGACAATGCATCTTTTACTATTTTACAAACCTTTTTAAAAAAAAAACACATGTAGTCATGAACTTCATAACTAGACATATTTCTCACAATATTTGACTGAAAACCTTTTAAAACATGAAGTATGTAAAGTGTAGATTTCTTTTCCTTTCAATGGTGACCTTTTCACCTTATAAGGAATAAATAGTTATCTCAACAATAAGGAATGCCTGGAGTAAATTTGTTGCTTCTGTCCACTTCACCTCTAACTGAAAATTTGAAGAATGCCTCCAAATATTAGGTTCATTCTTGCAGAATCACCACCTCCCTGAAGAGGAATAAAATTTCAACCACTGATCTTCACTCTGAAACACTTTTAGACTTCTGGGTCTCATAGAGTAGAGTCACATAATAGGTTTTTTTTTAATTTCTTAGCAACAAAATCTCCAGGACACAATTTCAAATCTGAAAACAAATTTCAGATTTCTAAACTTTTGAGACTCTTCCCCAAATGAACTTTGGCCAGACTCATGGGTTTGACTTGACAAAATTTTTACATCATTTTCCCTAGCAGAGTCACCATTTTTGTTGTTCTAAAAAATGAGCAAACCAATTTCACCTACAATTTATCTATAATAGCCAACTTCATACAATGAATAACTTCAGGACTTGGACAACATAACAAGGATTTTAATCCTTCTACTCTTCAAGCTCTGCAAAACCTAGGTGGGTGTACCTTTGATGCATTGACTCAGACCCATCACACACATATGGCAGCATCAACAATAAGCAGATGAATCTCAAAAGGCTTAACAACTAGGAGGTTACTGCAAATGGGCTAGATCTACATTGACATCTCAACTAAGTTGAAGCATGAGATATGTGGAACAAACTAAAACTAAAAGGATATTTGATTTCTAAAAAATCTCTGAGAATTCCCAGAATTTTCAAGACTAGTGCCTTATCCAAGGGGAACAAAGTCATACATCAAACTGTAAATGAGAACCTCTACTGCAAGTCCATCTTCATATTGAAATATTCCTGCATAAATGCATTACTCAGCTTATTCACAAAACCATCAGATCTTGAAAATATATTCCATTATTTATGATTGATTATAGAATTTAAATTCTTCCTTGAAGAATGCCTGCAAACAATCACAACAATCTACTTGAGATGACAAATTCCAGACTCCTTGAGGATTTAATTTGTAACAAAGAAATATATATCTATAGACAATTTTGTGTGAATTTATGCATGCCTTACATACATATAAACCTGCAACTAGAAACATCTACAGCAAGAAGATATATTCTATTACTTGAAAGAAGACACTACACTATAAAAACTTGTGAGGCCCTACCCCGATTCAGTTTGACATTTTTAGTTATTTGCATATTGAGACTATTATGGATGCTTTATTTTATGCTTTATGGACTTAGAACTTATATGATTCCATAATTTGGATCACACTGACATATGTGGATGCTTTATTTCATGCATAATGATTATGAAACTTTAGATATGTTACTAGAATAGAATTACATTATGATGGTGAATGTCATTATTGAAAATTTGCAAGATTTTATTTTGATGATAGAAAAATGATGCTTATTTATGAGTGGTTCAATTTTGGGAAATTATGTTAATTGCTTATGTGAAATTAAATTTGAAACAAATGAGATATTGAATTATTGTTGCCTAATGTATGAGTGTTTGATGTGCAATGGAATCCATGTATTTGATTATGTATAAATGTGATTATTTGGAATTACTAATGTGTTAATTGAGATGCGCAGGAAAATTATCCATGTGACCATGGAATTTATAGGGAGAACCAAGCCTAGACCGATGTGCGTTTGTTAAGCTGGGAGTTGTCTATTTGGAGAGACAACACCTCATTGTAATGTATTTTATTTGTGAAGTGTATAATGCTTGAGTGTTAAAAATTAATTTGTATGTATATGTGTAATCCTACAAGAGACAAATTCCATGTGTGATTTTTATATTGTGTTTTTATTGTGTCACTTGA
The DNA here is from genome assembly GCF_030272615.1 of Cryptomeria japonica. NCBI lineage: Eukaryota > Viridiplantae > Streptophyta > Pinopsida > Cupressales > Cupressaceae > Cryptomeria > Cryptomeria japonica. Next base: position 181,516,735 of record NC_081405.1, read on the forward strand.
CACATGTGCTGATTAAGTGTCATTGATTTTGACTTGTCTCTTGGAGGGAGTTTTGTTTCTACCAAAGCCATTCAAAAACATGAGTGTGGTCCCAAATTTGCCTTGGGTAGGGAGTCTTGGGAGTGGTCAACTCAAGTTTGACCCGTAGGTAAACTTCAGTTGGGTTTCCAAAGGGTTTAATGGACTCCTAGGGTAAGTTTTAAGGCTTTTCCAAAGGTCCAAAGGGTATACCTATGGGTTAGGGGTATTTTGAAACATGTGGCTTCTCCCATGTGACTATGTAGTCACTTCAAAAAGTGATATTTCCAACATGCACGAAAATTCAACTTAGAAGGTTCCTCCTAGGATAGACAACCTTCTCTTTTGATGTCAAACCCTCTTCCCCATCTTCTTCCACCTTTTCCCTTTCCAATTTTGGTAATGTGTAAGAGTTTGGGGAAGGGAAACCAATGGGAACTCACACCTCACCCAAGGGGTTGGGAAGTGTGTGAGAGGCCTTCTTAGGCAAGAATTGGAGACTTAGTGGGTAATCACCCACTCTCCATTCTTGGAGATTATGCTTGTTTTGAAAAAGTTAGTAGGAGTTTAGCACTTTTGGGGGAATTTGGAGAAAGTTAGTGTGGAATTGGGCAGCTCATCCCCAACTAATTTTAGCATACCTATTGGCAAAATAAGGTTGGTTTCTTCTTATCTCCTCTTGTTATGTTGTATGTGTTAGTTTATGTTGTTTGTAAAAGAAAAGAGTTGCTTGTAATGAGAGTGTTTTATGAAGTTTTTGTTGAAGTTAAGAAAGTGTAGTTTTCTTTTATATGTATTTTGTTTTGTGTTCTTGTTGTTTTGGGAGTGTCCAAGATCACCTACTCTTGGGAGGGTAGGAAGATCTTGGGGTGGAAGGAGTATGACAGCCATGGGTGAGAGGCTCTCCTTATGGAGAGTGATCTCAAGGTTGTCCTTGTGACCCTTGTTGCATAGCCTTGTGTATGCATTTGGGGGTCATAAGGGGAGTAAATATGGGCTTGAGCCTTTTTGGGGGGCATAAGGATTGTGGAAGTATTTGTTGCATTTGAATTGCCATGAGGTGGCTTGTGTTGTTTTTTTTTTGGCATGCATTCTCCCCATTGGTACTTGGTCCACTTCCACCCATGGAAGAGTCACTATGAAAGTGGTGAATGTGTAGCTTGGGAAGGGAAATTTGAATGTAAGTGTCTTCCTATGTTTGTTGTGGAGTTGCTTGTTTGTAACCCGTCTAGTGCTTGGTTATCCAAGCTCGGGGGTGGCTTCTAGTAAGCCTAGGCTGGGAGGTGAGCTTCCCATGGTCAAAAAAAAATAAAATGTGTTTTATTGCAGGTTGCATGGGAATGGGAAAATGAGGTTTAAAAGACTATGTTGCTGTTTTATGTTGCAGAAAAAAAAGTTAGTATGACAATGTATTCTCTTTTGGAGTTGTAAAGGAAAAGAAAAAGAAAGAGCTAGATTGTGTTATTTATAAGGAAAGAGGATTATGTATTCAATGTTAGCTTGTAAAAGAAAGAGGTAGTCAATGTTGTATTTATTTTTTCCAAAAAGTAAAGCTATGCATTCCTATTCCATGGAAAGGAAAATGTAAATGTTTTATTGCCAAATCTTTGTGTTCATATTTACTTGAATTTAGATTGCAAAAAAAAAATATGTATGATGTTCTCACTCTAGTTAGTGTTGCAAAGGAATGAAGAAATAGAAATACTTCCTTATAGATATTAAGATAAAGTTTATGTTTACTTGCTGGACTGTATTAAGACAGAAAATTTGTTTATGCCTTATTAAGCTTTTGAAAAGAAATGAAAAAATTGTTATAATCTAATAGTGTAATGCAAAAAAAATTTTAGTGTAAATCTAAAAGATAATATAGTAGTCTCTTGGAATGAGAAGTGAAATATTGATCTTCATTACCATTCAAACCCCAAGAAAGCATAAAGGGGTATTTTAAGAGTGATTCTGGAAACACATCATATCTGTTATTGTTTAAATGAATTTTAGGCAATATTAGTTGCAGCTGTAATAAAATAAAATTTTGCTTGCCTTTCCATTTGTAAATGTGGAAAATAAATCTAGTTATATTTTTGTTTTTAAAAAAGAAAGGAAAAAAAAAAAAAAAGGAAAGGGAACTTCATGATAATGAAATGAAATAAAACATATCCCATTCTCAAGTGTGGTTTAAAACCTGTTTTAGTTTTATAAAAAAAAAATACATGTACATTATTAAAATCTGTTTATGTGCAGAATCTGCACATCCCAAAATATAAATAGACAAACTGAGAACAGATATGGTTTATCATTGATTCTGGATGCACCTATAATTTTCAAAATATTTAAACATACATACATACATATATATATATATATATATATATATATATATATATATATATATATATATATATAAATAGTAAACTGGATCATGCCTGATAAGAAAATTTATTGCATATAAATCTATTACAGAAAGAAGATCCAATGATATATATATATATATTAATATGTTGGAGAATTAACCCTGTGAATCACCTTATTAACGTGTTACCATACCCCGAAGGATTGAAAGTAAAACCAACGTATGAAGAAACAAACAAAAAAAAAAAAACGTTTAACAAAAATTTGCGCTAGGCTAACGCGGGGCCGTAGCACTCGGCGGCGGCGGCCGCAGCCTGTGGCACCCGCAGACTGCGGGCGGCGACGCCGCAGCCTGTGGCGGCGCCGTCCGCAGCCGGCGATGCCCGCAGAGCTGGCCCTCCCTTTTCCCCCGCTTCGCCTGCCGTGGCTTCAGCACTATAACAAAGAAACGCCGCCCGGGTTGGTTGGTAACACCGCTCGGCTCGCTCACCCTGCACGCTCCTCCCGCGGCCGCCAAATCCCCTGCACACACAAGCACGCGAAAAATAGGGGAAACAAAAAAAATAGGGTTAAGAACGGTGGTCTACACACACGCCCTAACCCTAACTTCGGGTTAGGGCAAAGGCATTAAGTTCTTAGTGTTCTTTTTAAAAAAGTGAGGGAGATAGATAAGGGGGGGGTAATTTAAAAAAAAAGGGGGGAGATAACTTAATATAATAAAATTTAAAGCCCCACTCCCTTTTAGAAGTACATTCTTAGATAAAACAAATAAGGGAATAAATACATGGGTATATATGTATATATATATAGATATAGATATATATAGATATAGATATATATATATATATATATACACACACCTATAAAAGTAGATTAATTATAAATAAATGTGTAGATGTATAATTAAGTTGGGAATATTTCCTCTAAATACTTGACCGATGTAGGGGAAACTTTATAAAAGGATTTTAATACCTAGGTGGATTAGATTTTAAAAAAATAAAGGGGTGTCAACACTAAGTTCGTTGTAGGGCCAAGAGGGCCAAATTAAGAATAAGATTATAAAGTGATTTTAAATTTTGGGGGCTTCATGTAAATAAGGTGTTTTAAATTACAAGGATAAATAAATTTAGAAATCCTAGAAGGTTAGGAATGGCAAAACAAATTTCATAAAGAAAGTTTAAATTCGGGAGTAATCATTATACTTGAGATTCTAATTATTTATTAATGAAGATTAGTGTTAATCCTTTTGGGAGAGATTTAGCTCGTGGATGACTTAGTAAACCTTGTCACCCAATTGAATTTAATCGCCTGATTTACACCAAATATAGTTAAGACCAAACCTAGATGCATTATTTTAGAGAAGTAAGTCGATAATTAGTTAAGTATTTAAAAAAAAAAAAAATTATTCCGTTCGTGCCCAAAAGTTGGGCATGACAAAACTCTAGAAGAAAGACTTAGAGCTAGAAACACAGAATTATGGAGCTCTACTCACAAAATTTTTTGGAACCCTTACCTAATGAGAAGACCTGAGAATAGGAATGGAGAGAGGAAAATTCTAATTTTATTAATGACAAGTCCCACTCCCTTTGCCATTGGTTGCTCACATACTTGGCTTGCAGAAAATCCTCTCTAATAAACTCAAAAATCCTTTTGAAATTGCAAGGAAATTGCCCTTGAGATATTTGATGTGTGTTACAACTGACTATAGAAACAAACTCATAATTTCAAGATATTTCCGATGATATATAATACTTGTATATTTGGGCAAAAAATAACCCACAAGTGAATTAAACTCTCATGCAGGTTAGTCATTTAAATTTTGGCATTTTTGTAATATAGTCCGAAACTATATATTTAATTTTGACTTTTGCCTTGATCCTCATTTTGAGTTCTACCACGTGTCACCTCTGGATTGGCTTCGGAGTCCTTGTCCTACCACCTTAGCATGACTGGACTCACTACCAAAATGAAGCTCTCCCTTGTTGCTTAGATGCGATGGAATCTCTAATGAGCAGTTTCCCATCGTGACCTAGCGACCATCATTGGATCTTCTTAGGATTTGCTCGCTCATGAGGTCTTTAGCTTTTTGGGTGTTAGCATTTTATGCTAGCAAGATGGAGACTATTAATGAAATTTCTTTGATCACGAGGTTCGATTTTTATTTTTTTTTGGTCGCTCACCCCTTCTATCGGGCCCACCACATGTCAGCCTCTGGTTCACCTTTGGATCCATCAGGGCACCACCCTAACTGCCATATCACCTTAGGCTAGACTTTCCACTTCTTTGTCATTGAGTTGCAATGGTTATTCATCGATCTATTTCAGACTGTGGATTAGCAACCACCGTCAATCTTCCTCAGACTTGCTCACTTGTTAATCACTTTAATCCACTCCCTTATGTTGCATGCCACTTACTAATTTGTCCATGCATCCAACTGGCCACCATCTAACCTACCACGTGACTACCACTTCATCTTCACTGGACCCACCACAACCTTGTCGTTGATTCGTGTTAGATAACTGGCATGCATCTTCACATAGCGGATCAACGATGACCACTGATCTATGATGAACCTGCTCTCTCTTTAATTTTCCTTAGCCACTTTCCTACCGGTTCCCACCATTTGGTCGCCAAGTCATGAGGGTTAACCAATGAGCGGTTTCCCATCGTGGTGTAGCGACAGCTATTAGATATTTTCAATCAACCGTTAGATCTACTTAACCTGCTTGACCTTTATCTCTTTGTCCATATGTGTCACGTGTCTCCTCCTGCCTGCTCGCAGATACACCTATCTTGCCACTTGGACCCTCCACATGGACTTGGGCCTACCTTGGTCACCAAGTCACGATGGGTAAGTGATGAGTGGTTTCCCATTGTGGTATAGCAACAACCATTGGATCTCTATGATCTACTTGATCTTTAACTTGCCCCTTTTCTGCATGTGCTTTATCACTGATCTATGATGAGTTTAGGTCGAGCATCTTCCAATCGTAGATCAACGACCACCGTTGGATCATTCTGTGATCACCATCCGATCTGCCTAGCTTGCTCGACCTTTTTCTTCTTCTCGCCAACCTATCACAAAAGTTAGATTCCTTGAGATGCGCACACACGTGGGGGGCCCACCGACACTGTGTTTCTACTTGCCAAAATCCTTCAAGATTTTGACACTATAGATATATGCCGCTTTGTATTTAAATACAAAATATTTCCTCCCCACTACAAATGTGGCATAAATGTTTATGCCTAACGACATTTACTTGGAAGTTTCTTTGGCCTTTTAAAACCCTCTTTAGTACACGCAGGGGGAGAATGCCAACAAGGGCCGTAGAGATTTGGATTTACACCTGACAATCACTTTTTCTTGGAAGTTTTTTAAATGCCTTCACTTTTCATAGGCATGTGAGGAGAATGTCACCAAGGGGTGCATGGAACTGGCTCTATTTTTTATGCCCTCAAACAAAGTGATTCAAGTTGATTCATCAAGTGCCATTTTGAAAGTGCATAGTAGAATTTTGAAATGGGCATCTCAAATTAACAAAATTTTATAGGTCCCAACAAGTGGTTTACCAGAATCCACTTGCAGATCATGTGAACTAATCAAGCATAACTGACAACATTTATTACAATGCAAAATTAGGGTTAATGACAATAAAAAGGGAAGTTAAGTTATTTTCTTCCCATAGTGATCAAGTATTCAAGTGAGAAAATCTCTAGAGCATTTCAGAGTTATAGAGAAAATTGAGCAAGCACTTTCTTTCGAGCAATTTGATCTCTTAGTAACATTTTTGAGGTATTTTTTGTGTTTGGTTGCAATGGATTCATCTTCATCTAGCATTGATACTCCCTTGGTGGTTGAGATTAAGAACCACCCTTGTCCCATTTTCTATAAGCAGTTGTACAAATCCCTCTTGGATGAGCCATAAGGTGATTTTTCCCAAGTTTATCTTGGAATTATTCATACAGAGGATATTAGGGTATACATCTACTGTAACATTGAAGAAATTGGAGATTATGAGTTGTCCCGTGTTTTCATCGAAAAACCTAATTTCTGACAACTAGCTGAAACTGGAATTTGTAAATTTGCAGAGGAAGGGTTTCACGTAGTTTATGGATTTCTTGACTTTTGATGAGGAGGAATGGTTGTGCTATGTTTTGACCTACATTCATAGAGAATTCATCTGGTTGGACCAGTCGTACAAGATTACTAAGGAATTTATCAAGAATGTCACATGTTTTCACAAAATTGGAGGCATTCCTAGTACAAGATGTAAGTTATCTCATTACTGAAATGAATAAACTTATTGGCACAAACTTTGATGGAAGGTCTATGAGGGTAGATGATGCCAGGGACATAGATACTAAATTTATAGTAATGGTTATTGGCTATAAGGTATATCAGTCAAAATGATTAAACTATGTAGCTGGCAACAATATTTTGGTTGCTTATCAGATGGTAAAGGAGGATGTCCATTATGATCTATGTAGTGTAATGCTAAAGTAACTCATGACTAACCTATAGAAGATCAAGCAAGACAAAAAGAATACTTTTTGGTATGTGTCTTTCATTATTTGTCTAGTACTTTACTTTTTGGGCAATATTCCTAGTTCTGGAAAGACTCTGTGGGCTTTTTACCATCTGGTAGCAACCTAGATTGCTCAAATTTTTGATAGACAAGGTGATAAGGATAAGAAAGCCAATTTGTGCATATTTTTTAAAATATTTTAGGAGGAAATGAAGAATAGGTCCTAGATTCCTAAATCTATAGCTGAGAAATATAAGGACACAATTTACTTTATGGTAGATAAAGATGAATGTGTGACGGAAGTTGTACAACCCATGACTATATAGATAATGCCTATGGGTTATGAGGTTGAGGAAGCTACTTTGGTTGCCTATGCACAACACTTTTTGTAGACACTAGTAGATGAAAAGGAAGAGAAATTTGGAATTGCTAAGGAGAAAGGACTTAAATTTCACTAGGAATAGGTAGCTTCGACAATCCAAAAGAACATGACCCAGCTAGTAGAAAAGTCACTGATAAGTGAAGGTGTTGACAGATCTAAGGTTGAATAGCATGTTAAAATTTTGGAATAACAGAGGAAGAAAGAGTTAAAACAAAAGAGGAAAGAGGAAAGGGAAGCTTGGAAAGAAACTTAGGCGACACCCAATGTGGTCCCGGTTACATCAGAGACATCAAAACAACCAGAAGTTGAGCATGTCAGTCAAACACTGATAGAGCCACCCAAGAAGAAACGTAAGGCGAACCAACAATATATGACTATTTCTTTGTAAATAGAATCAAATACTGAGATCAATGAGTTTCCCAAGGAGAAAGGATTTTTTTCTAGAGTGGTAAGGGAGAAGAAAGAAGAACAAAAGGTTGAACCTATCAAGGAGACTCCTTAGAGACCAAAGATCACCATTGTACATAAGAGAAAATCCACATCATATGAGCAAGATAAACCAAAATCTAAATGGAGAACTAGTAAGAAAAAGATGAATGCACAAGATTTGATTGAACATATTGTAAATGATGGTAATTTAGATAACATTTCTTCATTCTTTGACAATTTTGGTGATGAGGATAAGAAGAAAATAGAAGAGGATATTCATTTATATTTTGATTCATTTAGTAGAGCATTGATATAATTAGAGAAAGTTTTGCCTAATGAGTTATTTTATAGATTAGAGGTCAGAAAGAGACACACTCAGTATTTGGATAGACAAATTAAGGAGAGCTAATTGTTCAACCTTTTTCCTTCTATAACTCCTCTTGAAATGGATGATTTAATCAATAAAACTAGGTCACTAGAATTCAATCCCAAATTCAGGGTTAACAGTCTCATGTTGGACAGACTTAAAGAAATCAGAAAGGAGACAATTGATATATGGGTGAGATTTCTTTTGGGTCTTGGCTATGAGTTAAGTTCTAGTTTTGTATAATCATAGAACATTCAGTGACCTAAGGATATGAAACCAACTGTAAATAGTGAGAAACTAATAAGCACTCAATTGGATACCACTATACTAGTTATTGAGTCCCATTTTGAAATAGAGGATATCTCGATAGATAATGTACAAATATCAGAGGATGCAGAGGCAGATATAAATTAGGTTATAGGTATAGAGAAGTATGAGGTTTTGGGTGAGGCACCAAGTGGCAAATCCACCAATGCACAAGAGATAAAGGATACAAAGGTTATCTCTCCAGCTGATAAGGGTAAGGAGACTATGGTGGATCTCTCCTCTGGCTTAGCAATTGACACTTTTGCCAAAGATAAAGGGAATTTACCACAACTTTCGATCATCTTTTACAAACCATACCATATGATGTCACTGGTAGAGAAGATTTTGGCAGTGACAACTCTTTAGGCATAGGCTACTCAGGAATTGGCTTAGGCATAGTCAAAGGATAGGAAACATATTGAGCACAATTTTGAGGTTTTGAACCAGTTAGTCCTAGAATTTCAAGCTTTGGATGGTGCAATCTCTTTAGGTAAATTAGGGGAAATCATTGATTTTATCCCTAAGCATAATGATTCTTTACTGAAGATTTCACTAACAAAGGCTAAAGAAATTTTTGTTGTGGCCTGGAAGTTAACATTTTTGAAAATGATTGATAATGGTAAGGGGAAAGTTCAAACTTGTTTACAGTCCATTGATGCAGCCTTGGATGAAGGACATGATGTTTATAAGACTTGTCTAGATTTTGATAAGCTAATAAAATCCATAAACAAGCAACCATCTGACTATAAGAAAAACTTTATTCAAATTTCTAAATCTCACCACTCGATAGTTAATTTGAAAATTCTTTGGATGGTCCAATTTTGACGGTTATGGGTCAAATTTTTGAACTAGAGAAGGATAGGGACATAATAATAAGAAAATAAAATGACCTCCGGAATCTAATTGGTCCCCATCTTGATAATTTGTTATTTCATAAAATAGAGTGTATTTCTAACTTGCAGATGGAGGATCCCACTACTTTTGAAGAAATATAATATCATGCCAGCATCTTGAATGGATTCATCTCAATTTCTTGAATCTCTTGAGAAAGATTGGGATACTTAATTTTCATTTTTGAAGAATATGTATGCGGATATTTTGAAATTTGTATAGAATCGACTCATGTCTATAACTATACAAAACTCTTTGTAGGCACCCCAGTTTACCATTGATGTCAAAGGGGGAGGAATAAGTGAAAAACGTATATATTTCTTAGGGGGAGCATTGGATGTATATAGAAGAAACTTGTACAGATCAATAGATTTAGATTTAGTGGCAATTTCATAGATGGTATCATTTTTCACATGGGTGTTGCCATCAATGCCAAAGGGGGGATTGTTGGTAATTGACACTCATCTGGTGAGGTTCATGGTATTATGGGTTGTCATTGATGAAAACTCATCATCTCAGGGTAATGGTTATGTAGTTTGGTTAACCTACATTCATTGCACTTAATTGGTATTGGTATTCATATTTCTTTACACCAGCACTGACACTAGCATTCACTTCATACTTGGCTAAGTCCCGATCCCACTAACATGTCTAGATCCTAGTACCATGTATATGGAACCCAGTAATGGATAGGACATAACTAAGGAAATATTTTTCTTTTGATTATGTCTTCATGGATTTTGATGGTAACATGTGATGCTCAACATGGTTATTAGTTTTATGTTTGATTTTCATTATGTTCTGACAATTGACTTGTTTATATTTCTTGTTGAAGCCGAAATGGTTAATTTAGAAGGATATTTAAGAAGATCACCTCAATGATAGATCAGATATATGTTAGGTGGTATGCAAGCTTTTGATTGCAAATATTTCAATGAGTTTTGGTATGCGATTGTAAGCGACTGCGTGTAGTTTCACATCCACAACTTAATCAGTAGGAGAAAAAAGTATCAAATAACTGATATACAAAAAAATATATTAGAGCATTCATTAGAATTTATTCAGTGTAGTCAAATGCTATTTATAAGTTCATTTTCTTTTTTAAACACTTGTAAGTATTCTATAAGTTAGTGAGACTTTCTATATTTTGAGTTTGAGCAATGAGCTCTAGGTGGTTGGTCTTTCTACATTGTGCAACCCCTCTTATGGAATATTTGTATACCTTGATCAAGTACATAGATAATGTAGGTATTAGCTCCACCATGGTTTTTCCCTTTGCAGGGTTTTCTGTGTATAAATCTTGGTGTTATGGTGTTGCCTTTCATTGTGTTATTTTCTTTATGCATTATACTTTTATTTACTGTTAACTGATTAATAAGGAATAAGTTCAAAACTAACTTTATCGATAGAACACTAATTCACCCCCTCACTCAGTGTTTTTGGATTCCAACACTAGACACATTCCAAAATGATGAGGCCTTCATTGACAACCTTGGCATAAGGAATGATCTTCCTCTTGGGGACCACACACAACAGGATACATCATATAACTCTATAGTGTGACATATCTTGGAGAGGGCATGAAACCTTCTCATCACAAAATTTTTTAAAAAAAATTATGGGTCTTATGATGAAAACCACATTGTGGCACTATTTGACCCTAAAAAGGTAAAAATAAAGGACGTATTTGAAGGTGAAAACCTCTCTGAGGCACCTAAGGATGGAAGGTTTGACACTCTCCCCACAAAATCATATGAAGAGAAATCATCAATACTGGTGGAGGAAACTATTAATACAAATATTGTCAGAGAAGAATTTCCATGAAACATCTTCTTGGCACAATGTTTGATAGAAAAAGAAAAACCAAAATTCATAAGTTTCTTCACAAAACAACAAATTAAATTTTCACGGTCATATGTGAATATTCTTGGATTGGAACCTGATCTAGTAATGTATCATTTGACAGGTACTTTAGGAGCTAAACTTGTAAAACAAAAATTGAGAAAGATTCATGCATAGGTGGCACTGTTAGTCAAGGTAGAGCTGGAGAAGTTATTGGATGTTGGATTCATTAGACTGATTGATTACCCTGAGTGGATTTCTAACTTGGTACCTATTAGTAAACCATATTGTAGTATTAAAATATGTAGAAATTTGAGAGACATCAATAAGGTTTGTCCTAAAGATGATTTTGTTGGCATAACTAATGGAGATGATGATGAGATGAGGTGATGATTGGTAAAGTTGATATGATCAAGTATATGTTGTCATTGATGTCAACTAGTTTGACCGGATGCAAAACTACTAGAGGAGAGAAGAGTAAGATACTTGGAAAATCTATGTTGAGTTAGGTGTTGCAGTTCAAAATATATGTTCATAACACTAGCATGAGTCTTTGATTGAAATTGCATCAAGTTTGGTGAACCAGAAAATGCATTTATAATTGATTGTTATGAACTATGCAAAGAAGAATGGATACCAGTATCAGATCTTTAACCAGTAATGATTTAAGGTTTGGTGGTGGATCTTATCATGATCATAACTTAGTGATGATGTATATTAATTTGTGTGTTTGATAAGATAGTATTTGAGCACATACAAGGATCAAATTTCTTAGACAACAATAAAGTGATTATAATAATGAAACAAGGGTTCGATTTCTTATCAAATCGATGTGTGGTGATCATTCAATGGAGCAACTCATCTAGAAATTTATTGTAATGATTTGTAATGTATTTTAGCAAAGTTTCTTTTCCACACAAAATATAAATTCACTATATCTTTTTGATGTAATAAGGTTTCATAGTTGCCCTAACTGAAAAGTGTATTTAAGGCTAGTTGGAGAAGAGATTTTGTGTTGGTAGTTTGAGAAGAAGTTTTTTCCAAACTAGTTTGAAGTGTCTACATGTGTGTAGCAGAGTTGTGTTGAAAGGGATCTATACTAGCAAGCATGGAAGTGTTGTAATTAGATCATTTGCCCTATTGTTCCCTAATAGTTACAACAATTTGAAATCCATTAACCGGGTAGGTCCTAATAGGTCTGATATTGTAAATCCCTTCACTGGGTGGATCATTAACTTGAGTTTGAAATACTTTAACAAGGTTACTCTTAACATGAGGAGATTGTTGGAAATTGATACTTATCTAGTAAGGTTCATGGCATTATGGGTTGTCATTGATGCTAACTTGTCATCTCAAGGTAAATAGTTTCATAGTTTGGTTAATTGGAATTCATTGCACTGAATGGGTATTGGTATTCACATTTCTTTACACCAGCACCGACACTGACACTGACATTCACTTCATACCCAACTAAGTCTTGATCTTGGTAACATGTATATGGAACCGAGTAATGGATAGGACCCAGCTTAGGAAATATTTATCTTTTGATTATGTCTTCATGGATTTTGATGGTAACAAGCAATGGCTAAAATGGTCATTGGTTTTATGTTTTATTTTCATTATGTTCTGGTAGCTGACTTGTTTATATTTCTTGTTGAAGCTAACATGGTTAGCTTAGAAGGATATTTAAGAAGGTCACCTCATTGATAGATCAAGTATATGTTAGGTGGTATGTGAGCTTATAATTGTGAATATTTCAGTGAGTTTTGGTATGCAATTTGAAACAAATGCTTGTAGTTCCATGTGAACAGCTTAACTAGTAGTAGAATAGAGTATCAGAGAACCAATATATAGAGAAGGATATTAGAGAATTCACTGAAACTTATTCAACATGGTCAAATGCTATTTATAAGTTCATTTTATTTTGTAAACACTTGTAACTATTCTATAAGTCAGTGAGACTTCCTATATGTTGTGTTTGAGAAGTGAGCTCTAGGTGGTTAGCCTTTCTGCATGTGTAGACCGTCTTATGTAATATTTGTATACCTTGATCAAGTATATAGATATTGTGGGTATCAGTCCCATGATGATTTTGCCCTTTGCAGGGTTTTCCACGTATAAATATTGGTGTTATGGTATTGCCTTTTATTGTGTTATTTTATGTATGCACTCTAGTTTTATTTACTGTTAATTGGTTAGTAAGGAATAAGTTCAAAAATAACTTTACTAGTAGAAAACTGATTCACTCCCCACCCTCTAAATGTTCTTGGATTCCAACACTAGACACATTCCAAAATGATGAGGCCTTCATTGAATACCTTGGAATAAGGAATGATCTTCCTCTTGGGGACCACAAAGAAGGATACATCATAAAAATTGATAGTGGGGCATATCTTCGAGAGGATGCCAAACCCTCTCATCGTAGAAAATATAAAAATAAAAACAAATCATTGGTCTTATGGTGAAAACCACATTGTGGCACTGTCTGACTGTAAAAAAGTAAAAATGAAGGACTTATTTGAAGGTGAAAACCTCTCTAAGGCACCTAAGGATGGAAGGTTTGACAATCTCCCCACAACATCATATGAAGAGAAATCATCAATACTGGTGGAGAAAATTATTAAGACAAATATTGGTAGAGAAGAATTTCCACACAATATATTTTTGGCACAATGTTTGATAGAAAAAGAAAGACCAAAACTCATAAGTTTCTTCACAAAATGACAAATTAATTTTGCATAGTCATATGCAGATATTCCTGGATTGGACCCTGATCTAGTAATGCATCATTTAACAGTTACTTTAGGAGATAATATTAAATAGTTCAAATAACCAGAAGACAACTGAGAGGGGGCAATGAATCAGTTGTCATAGATTATAGAAACCCTAAACATTAATACCAGAATAGTTGATAAACCAATTAATCATAAACAATAATCAATTAATAAATACCATCCATATGACACCAAGATTTATATGTGGAAAACTCAGTACAAGGAAAAACCATGGTGGGAAGCCTACCCACAGTCAAATAATACTTCTGCAATAAGTATGTGAATTACAATTGAGGGGCCTGCACTTGCAGGAAGGCCAATAGCCTAGAGTACACTGCTCATCACAAAAGGAGCCTCACAAACTACATATAAATCTAGAATACAATCTGAAGAAGTGTTGAACTGTAAAAGATAGCATCTCCTATGCCTGAGTATAGTTTTGGTTAAGCTCAATACTCGAGGAATAAATCCTCTTACGTAAACCTAATTCGATCTCCAATTCTTGACCAACTCCTTTGCCTAAATGATATTACATTATTTGCACATTACATTCCTTGACCATGACCTCTAACAATGACCATGATGATCTACAATGAGATCTTACATCTATATATATACAAACCCTTGACCATAAATAATTAGGTCAGCCACCTGACAATAAACCATTTACATAATTAAAAACCATGTTGGCCTAAGACCAAACAAATAATATCCAGCATATAAGACATCCTGGAAATACATCAATAGGTCCAATCCACATGTTACATTAAAGTCAATCCATAACCTAGATCAACCAAGACCCAGTATAGGTCCACATGTTACAACAATGATCTCCATTCACCAAGTCTTGAACATGATCACCAACAACATCCTGAAACTCCACCTGAAGCTGCACCAATACCACTTATGCAATTCATCAAAGATCTTCACCAAAAGCTCTACCAGTGAAACCCTCATTGAGACCAGAAACTAAGCTTATAAGAAAGGAGGATAGCATCCGATCACAAGACCAAAACCAACTGACCAAATATGAGCATTTGTATCATCAACAAGCCAATTCCATCACCAAACTATACCAGATCCTATCAGATCATATCGAACCCAAGTTGACTAGAAACCACTCGACTTATTAGGACCAGAAAGGTGTCGCTAAAGCATCCAAATAGCTAGTGTTGGCATCAATGACAAAACATCAATGCAATAGATAATCAATTTCACCAAATGGCTAATAGATAAACCTTCAAAACAAAAATTGAGAAATATGCATTCATAGGTGGCACTATTAGTCAAGGTACAGCTGGAGAAATTATTGGATATTGCATTCATTAGACTGATTGAGTACCCTGAGTGGATTTCTAAATTGGTACCTATTGGTAAACTATATTGTACTATCAAAATATGTACAAATGTTAGAGATATTGGTAAGGCTTTTCCTAAAGATGATTTTGTTGGCATAACTAATGGAGATGATGATGAGATGAGAAGATGACTAGTAAAGTTGATATGATCAGGTATATATTTTTATTGATGTCAACTAGTTTGACCAGATGCAAAACTAGCAAAGGAGAGAAGCAGAAGCTACTTGGAAAATATATGTTGATTCACGTGTTCTGGTTCAGAATATATGTTCATAACATTGGCATGAGTCTGTGAGTGAAATCGCATCAAGCTTGGTGAACCAAAAAGAAAATTTATAATTGACTATTATGAACATTGTGTTGGGACTCATCAAAATTGAGTCAAGTTTAGAGGCCTATTTCAAAATTTTGCTCCGCATGTCAGAAAAGTACCTGAATAAATTAGTTTGAATGGCCTAGTTTGTGACAGGTCAAAATGGAGCCCGTTGATTTTAAGAGGGTAAGGCTCGGGATTCATGTCCCACACCTTTCATTTGGCCTATTCAGTGATGTGCAACTTTCAGAATTCAATTTGGATAAGTTTATGAGGTACCCATTTTGAGGGGTGATCTGAAAGTGCATTTTAGGCACAAATGCAGATTTTATTGAGTAGCCTACTTTGAGCAATTATATCTTTTGCCTTGTTGATTATCATGAAAAAATTAAAAATGGATTCAATTGTATGCATAACTGTAAGTTAGCCTACAAAATTTCAAGCCTTGACGAATCCATTTGCTCATTTTTCAAAGCCAAATCCATTTGCAGTTTGTGTGGTTTTGCAAGTCCCTGTTTCGACAGCTAGTCGGAGCCCTGTTTCGCACAAGTGTAAAAGTTGCCTCAGTAAGAATCACATCATAATATTTGTTCCAAGCTAATGTTAGTATAAATGATGAGCTACATTTAAAATTTCAAGCCTTTATCAATCCGTTTGATCTATTTTCAAAAGGATTCATTTAGCTATCATTTTCAGTTATCCGTACTTTCAGTGCTATATTAGTTAAAGTAGCTGTTTTTATGAGTGTGCCATTTGCATCTTGTCAATCTTGTGATCAAAATGAGAATTCAAAGATTTAATATGTACTTCAAGGTATCTATGTTTCAATTTTGAGGGCCTATGGAGGTCATTTGATATTTTTGAGAAAGGCGTCATGTGTTGCCAGGACATTGACTTCATCAGGTCCGCAGTGTCGACAAAGCTAGTTTGTCATTTTCGCTGATTAATATCTCTTCACTCGCGACACATCTTGAGAAACCGTTTGGTAGATTTCATGCTTGCATATCAGAGTACATGCCTGTCAGATGGCGAGCTCCAAAAAGGTGTATTGACAGGTTTGAAAATTACGTCTTCGCGATTAAATGTGAAAACGTGGCGTAATTGCTAGAAGGATGTAAAATGTGGATTAATGATCCAAAAATGATGTCGATCATTTCCAGAGGTGTGTTTAAAGTTCCTGAATCATTCCAGAGGTCAGTTGCATGAAATTGAAAACTTTTTTAGTTGGACCCACTTTGGAGCCTGACCTGACTCATGCCCGTACTTTGATTTTATTAGCAATTTTGTTTACTAAAAGATCATGCAAGATCTCCTCCATATGTGGCTGTTAGTTAAGGCATTGGAAATCATATGCAAAATTCAATTGTGAAGTGTTGAAGATTTCAATAAATGCAAGATATCAGCTTGTCAGGCAAATTTGATGTGAAGTCAAATAAGGAATAGCAAAAAGAAAGGATAAGTTGATCTATAAGTCCGTTGGGAGGGAGAGATGTCAAGAGTCATCATTTGAAAGGACAAAAATTGATTCACCAACATGTAAAAGAGACCCAAGGAAATCAATTCAACCATTTATATTTCAAAATTGATTGTGATCTAAGGCAGAGTGAATTAATACCAGCAGACCAATGACTTTCAAGGAGACATTCAATTAAATACAAACAGTTTACATTCCCCTTCTCTCATGTAGTTTTGGCAGAGGCTGAAACTTTATGCAAATTCCATTGGCCTGGTCTCCAATTCTCCTTGCTGTGTGTGGTTTGTAAAAGAGAGCAATAAAAATCAAAGTCAAATGCAATCCTCCAGCAATAGCTCCTCCCTAACTTGCATTGCCATTTCATCCTCCCAGCAGTCCACGTGAGGATTAGAGGAGGGCTTGCAGAAGACTCCAAGTTGCATGTAGTTCATTGGAGGGTTGTTTTGATGTTTTCAGAAACCATGCTAAATGCAAAGACCAGTCCATCCTCCTTTCTCACGTGGCATGCAATGCAATGTAGAATTCAGACCAAATGCAATTTAATAGAGTAAATCCCCCCGCATGGAATAGAATGTGGAGTGTGGGGAAGGCACAAAATGCTTTCACAACAAATGCAAACAATCCAAAACCATCCCACATGACTAGTGAAAAAGGAAGTTTAAAACTTCAAGCAAATGTGTGGAGGATGGAGAAGGAGCTGCAGGGGGATGTAAGGCAAGTGCTCCAGGCTCACGTGGTGTTTAGAGTCACGGCAAATGTTAATAAACTACAGTGGCTTCCTCCCTCATGTGCCCCCATATCCCACACTGTGCATGGAAATTGAAAGGTATTAAAAATTCAAAGCAATGCAATAAATAGATGTATCTCTAGCTTTTCAAACATGTTGAATCCTCCCTTGCATAAAATGAAATGGTGTATAAGTTTTATAAATCTTTCAGTAAGTGTATTTTCAGAGAAAGGGCGATGGTTTTGAAGCTTCCAAACAGTAGGTTCTATTAGTGGTTAAGTTTTAGTTCCCAAAACCTCAGCCACCATTCTCCTTTGCCAGTCATTGAAAGGATAAAAGGCTTTGTAAACTTTCAAGTAAATAGCATTGGTAGGTGTAAATTTAAAATCCACATTTTGCCCCAAGTCTTCCCTCTGCGTGGTAAAGGAATAGCAGGTAGTGTGGCATGGAGACAATAGCAGCAATCAAAAACCAATAATGCAAAATGTAATAGCATCCCTCTTGTGCGTGGTTGGAAAGACCATCGAACTTCATGCAAATGTCCAGAAAACACCATTAAAACACTCAGGAAAAGCTCCAAAACATGCAGCTCTAGGCATAAGCCTTAATCCCACATGGACTTGGAAGTGGTTCTCTTTTATATTTAAATGCAAAACCTTACTAATGTAATATGTCTAAACCATAAAGGCTTTTGACGGATGGCCCCTATGGGCGCCCAAGGTGGGCCCACGTGTGAGCACGGATCCCGAGGGGATGAAGGAGGTGACTGAGCAATGACCAGGTGGACCCCACACAGGCACACTTCCTGAGGTAAATGGGCAAATTTTGCAGAGAAAGGTCAGCTTGACCAGTGATTAGGTCTGAGATGATCTGATGAAGTGCATGATTTCACGGGCTGAAGATGCATGCGAGTTACACCCTTTGAAATAGTGAAAAGGGTAAAGATCATGCAGGTTCCAGCCGATCGGATGGTCCACGTGGTTTCGCAGGCTAAAGTTGCTCGCCAATTAAGCCCTGCGAAATAGCGAAATGTGAAATGGCAAAAATGGTGAAAATGTAGTGGGTTAAAGAATGTGCATGTTAGATGGAGATCAACGGCTCGTGCTGCTTCATGAAGGAAAGATGCACATGAGATAGAGGCCATGAAGTGGCAAAAGCCAAGTGGCACACAAGTGGCAGGTCTAGTCAGCGGTCCAATAGGTGGGTCCTGGTGAGGTGGTGATGACGTGGTGCAGAGGTGGCGATGATGTGGATGACAAGCAAGCAGACACATGGCGAAGTGATGAGGTGTCATCCGAGGTGGCACCCAATGGACCCCATCAACCAATCAGGTCCTGCCATGTGGCAAAGCGTCGGGGCCCAAGAGGAGCGAAAAATTAAAATTAAAATCAGTAAATTATATAGTTTAAACTATATTAAAATTCAAAAAATTTAAATGATGTGCACAAATGGGGAATTAATTTGCCCAGGGCTCATTTTTTGGCCAAATGTAGAAGTATTATATATTGTCGAAAAGCTCTCAAGATGAGGAATTCAGTTATGGAGTTAGTTTCAACATGTGGGATATTTTGGAAGCTGTTTCCATGGGAAAGAAGAAGATAATGAATTTCAGTTGGAGAAAGGGGACACATGGCATGTTCTGATGGATTCTGATATTTTCCCTCTCCTTCTTATTCCCAATTCTTCTCAGTTGTGGGGGTTCCATTTTTTGAGAGATTTGATCCAAGGGAGAAATCCAAGATTGCAGGTTCCAGTGATGGAATCTTTTTATCAATGCAAATGATAGTGTGTTCTTCTATGTTTTCAGTGTTGTCTTTACTGTAGGTTTAGTTTCAGTTTACAGGTTCACATATATGCAAGGCATGTGTGAGTTTCCATGAAATTGTCTCCAAAATGTACTCAGATTCATATAATTTCATATTACCAAGGATAATTTGAGTTGTCTCTTTTAGATTCCTCTAAGAGTGTAATGTTTGTCTTTTGGGTATTCTTCATGGAAGGATTTAAATCCTAAAACCTAGCATTAATGATTTTGAATGCATATTGGATATATATACATATAAGTATGGTTTTGTGATAGAGCAGAGGATTGTATTAATGTAAGGCATTGATACATGAAAATTTAATGTTGAAAAGAATTTGCATCTGAGATTTCTCTTCCAGTTTTATGCATGACTCTGTTGCTTGGATAAGGCACTGGTCTCTTGTAATATTGAAAGGTTGTTAGAATACCATTTAATAATCCAAAATAAGAATATCATTTTATATTTTATGTTATGTGGAAGTGTCCCTCCATCTCATGATTCAAAATGTTGAGTTGCAAGTGTGGATCTAGCCCATCTGCAGTTACCTCTTAGTTTTGAACCTTTTGAGATCCATCTGCTTTTTATTGATGCAGTCTTGTGTGTGATAGATCTGATTAAACACATCAAAGGTATACCCGCCTAGGTTTCGCAGAGCCTGAAGAGTAGAAGGATTCATATCCTTGTCATTTTTTCCAAGCCCTGAGGTGTTTCATTGATAGAGATTGGCTATCTCGTAGATAGATTTACAGGTATACTTGGGTTATCACTTTTGGTGAACAAAAAAAATTGTGACTTTGCTGGGGAGTCATGAGAATGGAAATTGCCTAAATTCATCCAGTTGGTCTATCTATTGTGTATGCATAGAGTGTGAAAGTGAATTTATGAGTTAGAAAATGTTCCATGTTCTGGATCTGCAAAATGATATGTGTTTCATATCATATTTTATGAAGGAGTAACAATGAATGCATGGTTGAAAGTTGTGAGAAGTTCTTTTAGCTGTAGGTGAATTTTTCCCAATTCCTTAGTTGGGTCATGACAATGTGGTTCATACTAGTATTAAATATCCTGGAAGAGTGTTGATTGTAGCAAGATCGAAGGAGTAAAGAGATTTAAATTTATGATTGAATGGTTCTGCTATTGAAAATATCCTCTATGCAAGAGGTGGTGATTCTATGATAAAAGACCATGCCAAAAGTGTGAAGTAAATCTCCAGATCTATAAGTCTTACAGCTACAAATCTCCAGGTATTTTCAGAGGATTTAAATGCAAGGCACCTCTTCTGAAAGTTTGAATGTATAATGTAGTTTTCCCATTTAGTGAACAACACTAGTTTAGAGGGAAAGAGAGAATCTCAAAACTGATTTGCATATCTATGTTGCTAAAATATTCAGTGTATATTATCCTCCATAGTATGCAAATGTGGAAGAACTTTATGTCAAGCAATGTTAAGGAATAGATTTGAATAAAGATACTTGCTTGAAGTTTTTTATACAAGGTTGTATAATCATTTGTGGGAGTTAGAAAAAATGAATAGTGAAGTTTTTCAACCTTGTGTATTTCCACATAGAGCCATGCCTGGTGAAGTGTCACAACCGTATAATAGGAGAAGTTTCATCATGAACCATTATGTTGTTCTAAATTTCAGAGATATTCTAGGTTACCCAAATCCCATACCCACAGAAATTAGAAAGTATTTGCCCATATTTAGTGGGAAGTAATCAGAATCAGCATGTCAACATTTTAAAAGATTTTCAAATTTGGTAGAAGAATTCAAAATTTGTCAGGAAGATATATGCATGAAATTGTTTGTTTAGTCATTGAAAGAAGATGCAAGAGATTGGTTTTCTTTTTTGCCAGTGAATTCTATTACCTCATGGGAAGAATTGATTTCAGATTTCATGGATCAATTTGATGAGAAGGTGAGTGATTCTGACTTGCTGAAAGAATTCACTTATATACAAATCAGGGAAGATGAATTGGTACCAATGTTTAATATTAGATTTTCACAAGCTTTGTCCAAAATTTCTAGAAAGTATAAACTTGATAATAAAGTATGTCTGGATGTTTACATGAGTGCATTTGATGAGAAGATGGGTTTCCTATTGAGAAACAAAGAACCCAAAACCTTGTATGAAGCTTTTAACACAGCTAGATATATGGAAAATAACTTGAAATTTGGGATAGCTAAGAGGTTTGTGTTTATTGTAGTTTCTTATCAAAGCACCTTCAATGGTGAAATACCATGTGAAGATGAGAAAATCATTCCTTGTCTAGGTGCATCAAGCTCTGCAATTCCGAATGGTTTTGTTGATGCATGTGTTTCAGATTTAAATGAGAGTCAAGAGCCTCTACTGTTAATGCAGTTGTATCTCATAGTAGTGATGGAATGATCAGTGGGAAGTGTTGTGAAAATGTTGATACAGAGATAGATATATACAAGGGGTATGTACCATTTGATTTGTATGCCAGTTATGATGATTATGTGGTTGCCAATTACCAAGTGAATCATGCATCTATCCGGTATAATATTAATGAAAATAATGATGGTGATGACCATCAATCCTTACATGATGTTGATGTATTTGATGTTGAAATACTAAATACAGAGGGATTACTAAGTGTTGCTATTTGTGTGAGTGAAAATGTGCCATATGATGAAAATCAGAATTGTTTAGTGCAAACAATAGTTGATCCTCACTTAGATATTGATAATCTCAATTGTGTTGAGGATGAAGTAAATCTATTTTCAGATTTCACTTCAGATTTCACTTCTTCTAATCATGTTGATAATCTTTCTATTTTGAAAGTTATGCACAAAGTTAATTCAAAAAATTGTAATGGTACACATGATTGTGATAAAGATATAGCACACATGGATGGAAATTTTTTTACGGAATCTCACATGGAATAGCAAAGTGCAATGCAAGTCTAGAAGATTGCAGAACTTAAGAAAGCTCTTGGAGTTGTGGACAAGAAGGTTCAAATGTTGGAGAGCCTTCGAGTTGTTGATGAAGACCTTCTGAAATATAGTGAAGAGGATTCTTCAGAAAAGGACTATGAACTGAATGTTTGTATACTTGATGAACAACATGCTGATCTAACAGATGGTTCTATGACAGAAAATTTTAGTGAACATGCTAAAAACTCATCTGATGAAGTAAATTGCAGCGATGTTCATTTTCATTCTTTGGTTGATGACAAGTGTTTTTTTGGTGAAGAAGATCAATTGTGGCAAGATAAGTATGATTAACTTGATTTTCAGAATGATGGTCATAGGATAAAATCTTATGAATGTGAAACATGGAACACTGAGGATTGTTCCAGCCAAGTGTCAATTTCTTCTTTGCTTGATGAAGATGATTATGATGATCGAATGGATGGTGTTTTTAGCAATTTTACTAATGCTTTATTCAATGCTGATATAGATACGGACCAGCCACTTCAGTGTCATAATGTTCATAAGGGGGTTCTTCATTTTGTTTCTAACCCTTTGTATGAAGAAATAACTGATCAACCAAATGTTGTAAATGATGAACTAGTCCATAATACTAATAGAATTTTGAACAGCAATAGCATGGGTTGTAAAAAATTATTTCATGATGAAGGTAAGAAGCATGGATTATGTGATGATCATTTAAAACCACAAATGAAAGTGTTTCAGGTGGATATAATTTTGGATGAAAAAGATTCAGCTGAGGATTTGCTTCAGCCAAAGGTATGCATTCTTTTCCATGAATGGGATGTTAAGAATGTAGAGGTTTTCAGTTTGATAAGCAAGGATAGTATGAGGTGTGATCAGCATAGTGAAGTATCGCATCCGGATTGTAATGTTCATGTTCCTTGTTTGCATCAGCTAGTTAGTAATGCCCCTCATTCTATGAATTCAAATGATAACAAGGTGAGTGATGATAGGAATTGCAATGTTGAAAATGAGTGTTTTATTTTTCAAGTTCAGCATGATGATGTCCTTGCAAATGGTAGAACTGATTGGGATAGTGAAATGCATGGTATCTTGTGGGAAGGCCTCTATGGTGAATTATCTCATGTTTTTACTTGTGTTGAAGTAGTGTGTGATTACAAAGTTCAAAATCAGACCAAAGGTAAGCACACCAGCTATTACAGTAATGAGACAAAAGAGGTGGATTATAAAAGTTATGCTCAGTTGTTATTGAAAGGTGCCTTTTTTTGGATCTTAACATCAGGTGATGAGAATCAGATTTTTGATAGAGGTAAATGCTAAGATTGTTTGAGCAGCTTATGATTAGTTTTGAGTATGTTTGTATATCTTGTATAGTTGCTTTGCTTTCAGTTATGTGGTTTTCAATAAAGTGCCTTACTATTTGGGTAGAATAAGAAAGCCCAATTTTTGAGAAGAGAAGAAATGAGAATGATCCATTTTTGGGTGGTCTGCTTAACCATTGATTCTAGATTCTTGTGTTGATCTTGCAATCAACCATCCCCAGTTAGAGCCACTATTGGGACTCATCAAAATTGAGTCAAGTTTAGAGGCCTATTTCAAAATTTTGCTCCGCATGTCAGAAAAGTACCTGAATAAATTAGTTTGAATGGCCTAGTTTGTGACAGGTCAAAATGGAGCCCGTTAATTTTAAGAGGGTAAGGCTCGGGATTCATGTCCCACACCTTTCATTTGGCCTATTCAGTGATGTGCAACTTTCAAAATTCAATTTGGATAAGTTTATGAGGTACCCATTTTGAGGGGTGATCTGAAAGTGCATTTTAGGAACAAATGTAGATTTTATTGAGTAGCCTACTTTGAGCAATTATATCTTTTGTCTTGTTGATTTTCATGAAAAAATTCAAAATGGATTCAATTGTATGCATAAATGTGAGTTAGCTTGCAAAATTTCAAGCCTTGACGAATCCATTTGCAGTTTGTGTGGTTTGGCAAGTCCCTGTTTCAATAGCTAGTTGGAGACCTATTTCGCACAAGTGTAAAAGTTGCCTCAGTAAGCATCACATCATAATGTTTGTTCTAGGCTAATGTCAGTATAAATGATGAGATATGTTTAAAATTTCAAGCCTTCATCAATCCGTTTGATCGGTTTTCAAAAGGATTCATTTAGCTATCATTTTCAGTTATCCGTACTTTCAGTGCTATATTAGTTAAAGTAGCTATTTTTATGAGCGCACCATTTGCGTCATGTCAATCTTGTGATTGAACTGAGAATTCAAAGATTTAATATGTACTTCAAGGTACCTATGTTTCAATTTTGAGGGCCTACGGAGGTCATTTGATATTTTTGAGAAAGGCGTCATGTGTTGCCAGGACATTGACTTCAACAGGTCCGCAGTGTCGACAAAGCCAGTTTGTCATTTTTGCCAATTAATATCTCTTCGCTTGGGACTTGTCTTGAGAAACCGTTTGATAGATTTCATGCTTGCATATCAGAGTACATGCCTGTTAGATGGCAAGCTCTAGAAAGGTGTTTTGATAGGTTTGAAAATTATGTCTTCACGATTAAATGCGAAAATGTGGCATAATTGCTTGAAGGATGTAAAATATGGATTAATGATCCGAAAATGATGTTGATCATTTCCAGAGGTGTGTTTAAAGTTCTTGAATCATTCCAAAGGTCAGTTGCATGAAATTGAAATTTTTTTTAGTCGGACCCACTTTGGGGCCCAACCTGGCTCATGCCCATACTTTGATTTTATTGGCAATTTTGTTTACTAAAAGATTGTGCAAGACCTCCTCCATATGTGGCTATTGGTTAAGGCATTGGAAATCATATGCAAAATTCAATTGTGAAGTGTTCAAGATTTCAATAAATGAAAGATAGTAGCTTGTCAGGCAAATTTGATGTGAGTCAAATAAGGAATAGAAAAAAGAAAGGATAAGTTGATCTATAAGTTGGCTAGGAGGGAGAGATGTCAAGAGTCATCATTTGAAAGGACAAAAATTGATTCACCAACATGCAAAAGAGACCCAAGGAAATCAATTCAACCATTTATATTTCAAAATTGATTGTGATCTAAGGCAAAGCGAATTAATACCACCAGACCAGCGACTTTCAAGGAGACATTCAATTAAATATAAATAGTTCACATTCCCCTTCTCTCATGTAGTTTTGGCAGAGCCTGAAAGTTTATGCAAATTCCATTGGCCTGGTCTCCAATTCTCCTTTCTGTGTGTGGTTTGTAAAAGAGAGCAATAAAATTCAAAGTCAAATGCAATGCTCCAGCAATAGCTCCTCCCTAACTTGCATTGCGATTTCATCCTCCCAACAGTCCATGTGAGGATTATAGAAGGGATTGTAGAAGACTCCAAGTTCCATGTAGTTCATTGGAGGGCCATTTTGATGTTTTCAGAAACCAAGCTAAATGCAAAGACCAGTCCATCCTCCTTTCTCACATGGCATGCAATGCAATGTAGAATTCAGACCAAATGCAATTTAACAGAGTAACTCCCCTTGCGTGGAATAGAATGTGGAGTATGGGGAAGTCACAAAATGCTTTCACAGCAAATGCAAATAGTCCAAAATCCTCCCACGTGACTGGTGAAAAAGGAAGTTTAAAACTTCAAGCAAATGTGTGGAGGATGGAGAAGGAGCTGCAAAGGGATGTAAGGCAAGTGCTCTAGGCTCACGTGGTGTTTAGATTCATGGCAAATGTTAATAAACTGTAGTGGCTTCCTCCCTCATGTGTCCCCATATCCCACGCTGTGTGTGGAAATTGAAAGGTATTAAAAATTCAAGCAATGCAATAAATAGATGTATCTCTGGCTTTTCAAACATGTTGAATCGTCCCTTGCATAGAATGAAATGGTGTATAAGTTTTATAAATCTTTCAGCAAGTGTATTTTCAGAGAAAGGGCGATGGTTTTGAAGCTTCCAAATAGTAGGTTCTATTAGTGGTTAAGTTTTAGTTCCCAAAAATTCAGCCACCATTCTCCCTTGCCAATCGTTGAAAGGATAAATGGCTTTGTAAACTTTCAAGTAAATAGCATTGGTAGGTGTAAATTTCAAATCCACATTTTGCCTCAAGTCTTCCCTCTGCGTGGTAAAGGAATAGCAGGCAGTGTGGCATGGAGACAATAGCAGTAATCAAAAACCAATAATGTAAAATGTAATAGCATCCCTTCTGTGTGTGGTTGGAAAGACCATCGAACTTCATGCAAATGTCCAAAAAACACCATTAAAACACTCAGGAAAAGCTCCAAAACATGCAGCTCCAGGCATAAGCCTTAATCCCACATGCATTGGGAAGTGGTTCTCTTTTGTATTTAAATGCAAAAACTTACTAATGTAATATGTCTAAGCCATAAAGGCTTTTGAGGGATGGCCCCTATGAGCACCCAAGGTGGGCCCATGTGCGAGCATGGATCCAGAGGCGGTGTCTAAGCGGCGACCAGTTGGACCCCACGCAGGCATGCTTCTCGAGGCAAATAGGCAAATTTTGCAGAGAAAGGTCGGCTTAACCGGTGAGTAGGTCCAAGATGATCTGATGAAGTGCGTGATTTCATGGGTCGAAGATGCACGCGAGTTACACCCTATGAAATAGTGAAAAAGGTAAACATCATGCAGGTTCCAACCGATCGGACGGTCCATGCGGTTTCACAGGCTGAAGTTGCTCGCCAATTAAGCCCTGCGAAACAGTGAAATGCAAAATGGTGAAAATGGCAAAAATGTAGTGGGTTAAAGAACGTGCATGTTAGATGGAGATCAACGGCTCACGCTGCTTCATGAAGGAAAGATGCACATGAGATAAAGGCCATGAAGTGGCAAAAGCTAAGTGGCAGGTCCAGTCAGCAGTCCAGCAGGCGGGTCCTAGTGAGGTGGTGATGACATGGCGTAGAGGTGGCGATGACATGGATGACAAGCAAGCAGACATATGGTGGTGTAAAGCAGAAAAATCAAACCCTAGTTGCTCTCCCCTCTTCCAACTCCGAGGAGAGAGAAGGGAGGTCACTAGGGTTGGCGGTTTTCACTTAGGGGGACTTTACATTCAAAAGAGGGGCTGAAACCCACAAGATCCAATCCCATACAATGCAAGATTGGATTCTAAATGAGTTTCAAGGGTTAAGACAGCAAGGCTACCCTCTTTTGTAAAGAATGTTGATAAGAGAATTAAGCTAGGAATGCATAGAAAGTGAGAAAGATTCGCTTCTAAACTGAGATAGGGATATAGGATGAAGCTGCGGACCTGGAATTAGCAGTAAAATGTCGATACGACGCTGTCCTGCAAATTTGAGCGAAAGTTGATGGGATAATGGCGCCCGACGTGCACACGGTCCTCCGAAAAATCTGCGAAACGAAGGGGGATCTGTTCGTCTCTGCACAAGGATTCCAGATCTTCAATTTCAGCCGCGTACCTGCAAGCTACACACAGAAAAGCGAAGACGATTGGGGGGTTAGGGATTAGGGGTTTGCCCTTAGGTCAAACCCCAGTTTTGGAATTAACCAAGAAATGAGAAATGTTGTAAATGTAAATGTTTGTAATGTAAAACAAGTACTAATACCTTGTTGTAAGGATGTTTGTATCCTTATGTGCGAAGGTATAGATGTTTTTGTATGTTGTATGTTGTAATAGTATGTAGTAAGTGATCTCCTCTTCAATGGTTGAATCCTTGTCTTGAATGCAACACTTAGCTTTGAATGGAGACTTAGAATGCTCAATTGCTTGGAGGAATGCTTGAATGCTTGAATGCTTGAATGTTTGAGTATCGTTTCCACGCCTTTTCCATCTTACCAAAATGGGAGAGGAAAATGTAGTTTATATACTTGTCAATTAGGGCTGATAGACTGATTTTCCCGACATTAGGCCGACCAGGAAATGTTATTTTTCCAATTTGCAAACAAAAAGACCCAAAGCCCCATAGGAGACCGGGCCCAAAATAGGGCCAGGGACCAGGGCGTTGGGCGCTCTGGTCCCACCTCCCGGGACAGCAGGGTGCAAAGGAGGATCAGGCCAGGGTGCAAGAAAATGCAGTTTTTGGTGTCGCAGATGAGTTTCAGGGTCTTCATTTAGGTTCCATGTTGCGTCACCATCGTGAAGACCCAAATGCAGTCGAAATTGCAAGTGTCGCAATCTTAGGATGCTACATTTAGCCCCCACTTTAGCGGGAGTATGGGCGTACGCTCATACTTTTGGTAAAGTACAAGGAAACAACATTGAAAGACTTTCACCACGTCAAGGAGGCAAGACACACCAAGCCCCTAGCGGACTAAGGATCTTACGACTTTGATTGACAAAGTAAAAGGGAAGATCACAAGGGAGAACCATGACTGTCAGTAGTAAGGTTCCCTCACTATGAGTCATGCAAGAGAAATACCAAAAATTTTCAAGGCAAAGCTAAGTTCACCAAGAAATTTTCAAGTATCTTGAAGGGATAGACGGGGTGTATGCCCCCCTACATTAAAGCGATCGCACATGCCTCAACGGGGGTGATTGCTTTAATGTAGTGATACACATAAGAAATGAGAAGGGAAAGGAGCACGCTATCACAAAGATTTAGCCCCCAAGTGTGAGATAAACCCAAAACACAAAGCACGAGGTGACTTCACTTTCCTCGGGGTTAGTATGCTGTATGATAAGTCATGTATATCATATGTATGTATGCATAATTGTTCTTCATTCCCCAATCAAGGAAGGTCACCTAGAAGAAGGGAACACATGTGTCTTGAGAGAGACCAAAAGAGTTCTCAATGCTTTACATCATCCTCAAGTAGACAACACTAAGGACAACAAATAGAAGAATGAGAATAACACATAGAAGAAGTAACACAAGAGAGGAGGAGAGAATCTGCTATGCTAATGAAACTAGTCTAGCACGTCATCTACCCCCCGATCTTACTGATCAATGTTTCGGGAAGGCAGGGAACACGCTAGAGGAGGAACATCCAACACAACAGATGGAGCTATCACAAGATCCAAACAAGGGCTATGTTCATGTTCCAAGCCACGTTGTTCTTGTCTAGGAGCTAGGATAAGTGCTTTAGAAAATTTGTTAGATAAATGGTTATCAATATCAACAAGTTCATATTCACTATCAGAAGCAAGAGGAGTAACATTTTCATCATGAATAACATTTTCATCTATATCATCATCAAGATTTATAAAAATAGGATCTTTAACTCGCACAGGATCAAGACCATCATGCATCTTATGTTTAGGAGATTTTGGCTCAATTTCCAGCTGAGGAGAAAATGGAATAATGCTTGTTGAAGGTGTTTTTGGAGATTGTAAAGTTTGAGAAGCAGCTGCTTGAGCTCTAAGATGACACTTTCATCTGTGTTCACGCGCATAACGATTTCATCTAGTCTTAGTAGGAAGTTGAGAACATTGAGGAGGAGGAATGTTCTCATCCTTATCACTTAGGTGTTTAGGTTGTGGTCTCTTAGGCTGGATAATAGGAGAAGAAGAAGGTCTCTTCTCTCTATAAAAGGAAGGAGGAGGAACTGCTCCATATAAAGGAGGAATATTTGGTTTAGGAAGGAGACGAAGTCCATCATGACGAGGAGGTATAGGTCTACTCTTAGAAATTTTATTAGGCATAGACATAGTTACATCCATAGGGATGGGTTGGGAATCTTCTTGAGGAAAGCCATTAGTTTTATCTTTCAAAGGAAGAACTTCCTTCTCAAGAATGATAGGAATATCAAGTTTGGGTGTTCTAGGTTCACTTAGAGATAGGATCATATCTGTTTTCCACTTTTGATAAGATTTGAAAAGATGATCACTTCGTGGAGGAAGAGATTGGAATTGTTTCGGCCAAAAATAATCAATAGGAACTCTAGAAGTTCTTCCAGCTGGTTTAAATAGACTATGATTAACAGTAACAACTTCACCATTATGGGGAAATTTCAAACACTTGTGAATAGGAGAAGCAATAGCTTTCATGGAAGATAGCTAAGGATAGCCAAGCTTCACACGAAATTGTTCGGACGAAGGGATAATAGAAAAGCTCACATCAAGGGATTTGTTATGAACTTCAATAGGTAATGTAATAGATCCAATTGCAGGAGAAGAAAATGCATCAAATAATTTCACAATCACATCTGTTTTGTCATAGATCACTTGATTCAATTGCAAAGTAAAAAGAAATTCTTCAGTAATAACATTAACCATGCATGAAGGATCAATAAGCACTCCACGGAAAGGTGTATTCTTGACTTTTGCAACTATGTATAAAGGAACATCAGGTGCCCTGATAGTTTCACTAGAATCAAATGTGATGGAAGGTTCTTTAGGATTTTCTTGCTGCTCTACAAAATTAATCACATTCGGAGTCATAGACACAAGACCATCAGATGAGAGAGAGGAATCATTAGTCTCAATCGCATTAGAGGTATGAGAAGGTAATGGATTAGTAAAAATCTGAAGATTTTGGTTAGGAGGAGCTACAGATGTGTTGCCTTTATCATTCACTCCGGAAACAGAGATAGTATTATTATCAATCAAATCTTGAATTTTACCCTTTAAAGCAAAACATTTTTCAGTATCATGCCCAGGTTGACGATGAAATTGACAAAAAGATTTGTTATCAAAATAAGGTGAATTAATCTTTGTAGGATCAATTTGCCTTATAGGAGGAAGAGTAAGCACATTTTGTTCCAATAACTTATTCATAATACTATGCAATGATTCATTCAAAGGAGTATACTTTCTTTCTTTCTTGAAAAACTTAGAAATAGGAGGCACACCTGATGTTGCATTCACATTGTTGTTGATGATGTTTTCATTGAATTTGATGGAATCTTTGTTTGGTTTAAACTTCCCAAATGGTTGTTGACTGCTATCACCCTTATCACTCGGAGCCATAGGATGTGATTGTTCCATTTGACTCACAGTCAGTTGATAATTGTGAAGAGTTGCACACAACTGTTGGAAAGAAGTAAACTCAGAAAACAGAAGTTTGTCTCGAATATCTTTTTGTAAATTAGAAATAAAGATTCTTTGAATATCATTGTTAGGTACTGGAAAAGAAATTTGAGCATACAAATGCTTATATCTACCAATGAAATCGGTCACTTTTTCTTTAACACCTTGTTTACAATGCATTAAATCAATCAAAGTAACTTTCGGACTTATATTGTTTTGAAATTATTGAATGAAAGCATTTGCAAGTTGTTCGAAAGAAGTAATAGAATAAGAAGGCAATGAGCAATACCATTGTAGGGCTTTGTCTCTTAATGTCCTAGTAAACAGTTTTGCAAGCAACCTTTGGTCATAAGCAAAATCGGTACATATTGTTTGAAAAGTCTTAACATGTGTTAGAGGATCACTTTTACCATTGTAAAGCTCCAAATGTGGGATTTCAACATGTTTAGGAGGGATAGCTTGGACAATGTCAAGAGAAAGTGGGCTCGCAACATCAAATGTGGGCACACTAAACTTAGATTGATTCATAGAGGCAATTTGTTGCTGTAAAGAAGAGACAGTTTGTGCAAGATTGTTAATGGTCGCTTCAGTCGAAGAATTCATATTAGATGTGTTAGATTGAGGCGTTATGTTATTGAAAGAAGGTAAAGAGTAAGGTGGTGGGACACTATGATAATTAGTCATAGGAGATGATTGGACAGGAGGAACACTACAAGGAGGAATGGAATGGTTGAATGAATTGCCCCCTTGTGTCATGTTCATTTGTGGAGATGTTATAGGAACACTCATTGAAGGAATGAATGACGAAGTTAGATTAAATGAAGGAAGAGGGTTAATTGAAGAAGAAGGATTGCCCCCATGACTAGTGATCACAGGGGGAATGTCTTGTATAGAAGTAGTCATTATGTTTGATGTAAAGGTAGGTATCCTAGCAATAGCAGTTGTCAGAGGAACATAATGATTGACTTGAGTAGGAGGTTGTGTATAACCCAAAGTTTCGGCACAACTCTTTATAGGCATCACATTTGAATCCACAATGTGTGCAATACCACGCAAAATATCAATTCTATTCTTATCACTTTGAAGCATATGTTTTAGACCCTCAATTAAAGGAAGAGCTTGACTATCGGGGTATTCTTGAGACATCCACTGTCGAAAATCGTCAAATTGATTATCCAATTTTGAAAGTTGTTCTACAGAAACCTCATGGAGAGCTTCTTCATCATTAGGTGGATTAGAGGAATTACCCATGTCCTCGTTAAAAAGGCTATTCAAATTAGGTTCCATCTCCTCGGTAATTAAACCTCGGAAAGACTTAATTCTAAGGCTTCATCTAACGGGAATAGTGTAAGTAGGGCTTATTGTTGTAAAACTCATGCACTAGAAAGGGAGAGAAGATTTTGAATTTAGAGGTAGCAATTTTCAGTAAAATCAGCCAATCTCCTAGATTTAAGCTGTTAAATGCAATCACGACAATCTCCCGAAATTTCAGAAAAAATGTCCGGGACCGTGGCGCTCGGAGTGCACACAGTCCTTGCAACTTTTTTTGAAATTTGCAGGGATGAAAGTTATGATGATTTTAAAGCTAATCTGAAAAAATTGAGTGATTTTACGATCTGTAGATAGGCCAAATTAAAGTTGCAATCTCAAAATTGAACCCTACCCAGATTATCGAAAAATGCAAAATTTGAATTTTGCAAAAGAGAGGGAAACTGAAATTTTGAATTTTATGATTTAAGAGGGAATACCAAAAGCAATGCAAGTTTTGAATTTTAAAAGTTGACTCAATTTCACGCAAAATTCAATTTTGAAAGCGGAAATCAAAGTTGTTGTAATTAAGCACTTAATTTCAAAAGTCACAAATTGCAAGAATTTGAATAAAGCACTGAAATTTCGAATGAATGCAAACACACTTTTCAGATTTAGGACAGTAAGAACACAATTTTGACACAAGATTTTAATTTCAATGATTTTTGAATGATTAGAAGCCTTAATCCAAGCAATTACAAGACCAACTTTGACTGTAATTTTGAAAGTGTTAGAATTGATAAAATCAACCAAAATTCCGGATTTTAGCAGAAAAATACAGTAAGATCTAGCTCCCGAAATTTCGGAAAAAATGTCGGGGACGATGGCACTCGGAGTGCACATGGTCCTCGCAACTTTTTTCCAAATTTTCAAGGATGAAAGATATTGTGATTTTATTGCAGAATCCAAAGTTACAGCTGATTTGGAGATGTTTTGATCAGTGAAATTGTCGGACAAAGGTTGAATCAAGAGGGTTTCAAAAATTAGGGTTTTGACACTTAACCACTTAATTTTCAAAATTAAAGCACAAATATGAATTGATAATTTGTAATAGAAGGGTAGATCTGAAACAAGCATTAACAATTAAACATTTCACAAGCTTAATTACAAAAAAGAAAATTTAGGGTTTTCATGCAATTAACCTCTAAAATTTGCAAAAGATCAAACATGGAAATGCAATCAAGGAAGCCAATTTTCAGATCTAAGCATGAAAAATCAGAAAGGATGCTCACGTCGGGTTCACCAAAATGTAAAGCAGAAAAATCGAACCCTAGTTGCTCTCCCCTCTTCCAACTCCGAGGAGAGAGAAGGGAGGTCACAAGGGTTGGCGGTTTTCACTTAGGGGGACTTTACATTCAAAAGAGGGGCTGAAACCCACAAGATCCAATCCCACATAATGCAAGATTGGATTCTAAATGAGTTTCAAGGGTTAAGACAGCAAGGCTACCCTCTTTTGTAAAGAATGTTGATAAGAGAATTAAGCTAGGAATGCATAGAAAGTGAGAAAGATTCGCTTATAAACTGAGATAGGGATATAGGATGAAGCTGTGGACCTGGAATTAGCAGTAAAATGTCAATACGGTGCTGTCCTACAAATTTGAGCGAAAGGTGACGGGACGATGGCACCCGACGTGCACACGGTCCTTCGAAAAATCCACGAAACGAAGGGGGATCTGTTCATCTCTGCACAAGGATTCCAGATATTCAATTTCAGCTGCGTACCTGCAAGCTACACACAGAAAAGCAAAGACGATTGGGGGGTTAGGGACTAGGGGTTTGCCCTTAGGTCAAAGCCCGGTTTTGGAATTAACCAAGAAATGAGAAATGCTGTAAATGTAAATGTTTGTAATGTAAAACAAGTACTAATACCTTGTTGTAAGGATGTTTGTATCCTTATGTGAGAAGGTATAGATGTTGTTGTATGTTGTATGTTGTAATAGTATGTAGTAAGTGATCTCCTCTTCAATGGTTGAATCCTTGTCTTGAATGCAACACTTAGCCTTGAATGGAGACTTAGAATGCTCAATTGCTTGAAGGAATGCTTGAATGCTTGAATGCCTGAATGTTTGAGTATCATTTCCACGCCTTTTCCATCTTACCAAAATGGGAGAGGAAAATATAGTTTATATACTTGTCAATTAGGGCTAATAGACTGATTTTCCCGACCTTAGGCCGACCAGGAAATGTTATTTTTCCAATTTGCAAACAAAAAGACCCGAAGCCCCATAGGAGACCGGGCCCAAAATAGGGCTAGGGACCAGGGCGCTGGGTGCCCTGGTCCTGAAGGACCAGGGTGCTGGGCACTCTGGTCCCACCTCCCGGGACAGCAGGGTGCAAAGGAGGATCAGGCCAGGGTGTAAGAAAATGCAGTTTTTGGTGTTGCGGATGAGTTTCGGGGTCTCCATTCAGGTTCCATGTTGCGTCGCCATCATGAAGACCCAAATGCAATCGAAATTGCAAGTGTCACAATTTTAGGACGCTACAGGTGGAGTGACGAGGTGTCATCTGAGGTGGCACCCAGTGGACCCCATTGACCAATCAGGTCCTGCCACATGGCAAAGCATCAGGGCCCAAAAAGAGCGAAAAATTGAAATTAAAATTAGTAAATGATATAGTTTAAACTATATTAAAATTCAAAAAATTTAAATGATGTGCACAAATGGGGAATTAATTCACCCAAGGCTCATTTTTTAGCCAAATGTAGTAGTATTATATATTATCAGAAAGCTCTCGAGATGAGGAATTCAGTTATGGAGTTAGTTTCAACAAATGTGGGATATTTTGGAAGCTGTTTCCATGGGAAAGAAGAAGATAATGAATTTTAGTTGGAGAAAGGGGACACATGGCATGTTCTGATGGATTCTGATATTTTCCCTCTCCTTCTTATTCCCAATTCTTCTCAGTTGTAGGGGTTCCAGTTTTTGAGAGATTTGCTTCAAGGGAGAAATCTGAGATTGCAGGTTCCAGTGATGGCATCTTTTTATCAATGTAAATGATAGTTTGTTCTTCTATGTTTTCAGTGTTGTCTTTACTGTAGGTTTAGTTTCAGTTTGTAGGTTCACACATATGCAAGGCATGTGTGAGTTTCCATGAAATTGTCTACAAAATATACTCAGATTCATATAGTTTCATATTATCAAGGATAATTTGAGTTGTCTCTTTTAGATTCCTCTAAGAGTGTAATGTTTGTCTTTTGGGTATTCTTCATGGAAGGATTTAAATCCTATAACCCCAGCATTAATGATTTTGAATGTATATTGGATATATATACATATAAGTATGGTTTTGTGATAGAGCAGAGGATTGTATTAATGTAAGGCATTGATACATGAAAATTTAGTGTTGAAGAGAACTTGCATTTGAGATTTCTCTTCCAGTTTTATGCATGACTCTATGGCTTGGATAAGGCACTGGTCTCTTGTAAAATTGAAAGGTTGTCAGAACACCATTTAATAATCCAAAATTAGAATATCATTTTATATTTTATGTTATGTGGAAGTGTCCCTCCATCTCATGATTCAAAATATTGAGTTGCAAGTGTGGATCTAGCCCATCTGCAGTTACCTCTTAGTTTTGAACCTTTTGAGATCCATCTGCTTTTGATTGATGCAGTCCTTTGTGTGATAGATCCGATTAAATGCATCAAAGGTATACCCACCTAGGTTTCACAGAGCCTGAAGAGTAGAAGGATTCATATCCTTTTCATGTTGTCCTAGCCCTGAGGTGTTTCATTGATTGAGATTGGCTATCTCACAGAAGATTTGGAGCTATACTTGGGTTATCACTTTTGGTGAACAACACATTGTGAAGAAGAATTAATACTGATATCTAATCTTTAACTGGTAATAATTTAAGTTTTGGTGATGGATCTTATCATGATCATAACTTAGTGATGACATGTCATAATCCATATGTAATGATGAGATGGTATGTGAGCATGTACAAGGATCAAATTTATTGGGAAATAGCAATGTGCTTAGAATAATGAAACAAGAGTTTGTGATTGCTTATCAAATCGATGTACTATGATCATAAGAGGAGGAAATAATATAGAAATTTTTTGTAATTATTTGTAATGTATTTTAGCAAAGTGTTTTGCCATGATAAATATAAATTCATTATATTTTGTCATTGTAATTAGGGTTTGTAGCCGCCCTAACTCAAAAGTGTATTTAGGGCTAGTTGGAATAGAGAATTTGTGTCAGTGGTTTGAGAAGAAGGTTTTGTCAAACTAGTTTGAAGTGTTTGCATGTGTGTAGAAGAATTATGCTAAAAGGATTTGTACTAGAAAGCAAGGAAGTATTTTAATTAGATCATTTGCCATTTTGTTCCCTAACAGTTATAGTAGTTTGAAATCCCTTAACTAGGTAGATCCTAATAGGTCTAATATTGTAAATACCTTCACCAGGTGGCTGATTAACTTGAGTTTAAACTCCTCTAACAAGGTTACTCTTAACAAGGTAGATCTCCTAACAGGGCTGAGGCAAAATCCCTTGATCGAGTGACTCCTAATAGGGTCTTCTCTTAACCAGGCAAGGCCTTTAACCGGGTGCATTCCAAAAGAGTGAAAATACATATTGTGGGTGCTAATTCACACCATGGTTTTCCTAGTTGGGTTTCCACGTCAAAAATCTATGTGTTCATGTGGTGGATAAATTATTGTTTTGTGCATTTGATATCTTTACTTTGTTTGCATATTGGTGAACACTTGAGTTAATCTTTTGTTAAATCAGCTTAGAAGATTGTTTGAGTAGTTACCAGTATAGTTTTGTGAAGTGTTGCACATTTGTTTTATTACTGATTCACCCCCCCTCTTAGTAATAATGGATCCTCATAATAAAAATTGGTTTCAGAGAACTAGGTCATCTTTACGCAAATTGTTAACTACTTGAGGTAAAGATCCAAACTGATGAAGGAGGGTCCTAAGTTCACAAAGGATAACTATAGAATCTAGATAGATAGAATGAAGATCTACATCAAAGGTATAGGGACACAATTATGACAACATGTGGTAAATTAGTACACACCTCCTACCAGTACTTTGACTTTTGATCAGCTCAAGGAGCAGTAGGTGAATATTCAAGCATTGGAAGCCATTGTAAGTACTCTTTCTAATTATGAGTATATTGATGTTCACATGGTGCAAGAGCACCCTTTCAAGCTCTCCCTCCTTCTTTTTTTGTTGGTGTTATGCTTCTTTTCAAGCCATTGTATAAGAATAAGAGCCATGAGCTCATGTGTGCTAGACTAGGTCCTAGTTTTAAGTCCTTAGTGTTTTGTTGTTATTTCTTATGTAGGAGAGGTTGAGTGTGCCTTTGATGTGTGTTAGGCCTTATTTACATGTTATAGTCCGTAGGATAGCCCAAAATAGGCTTAGGAGTCATGAAAAGCAACAATGGAAAAGTTGCTCAAAAGATGCAAAAGCTACATGACAACTTTTAAAAGTTGTCAAGCAACTTTTCCACCCAAAATGGTCTAAGACCCTTGTTGAGCGTGGAGAGCCCTAATTTTGGCACACTGACTGAGGTATGGGTAGTATAAGTATTTCCAAACCCTAAATGAATGGGTTGGATGTTAGACATTGTACGACCTTAGCAAAAAGATCAGACTAAGACTGTGAAACTGTTACCAGTTAGTTTGAATGAAGAAAACAAGCCAGTTAATGGATTAAGAAACGTCTAAATCTATGTGGAATGTTTGTCATGGTGTAAATACTTTCATTTAAAGAAATTAGTTTAGGTTTTTATTTTAAGATTGAGTGTGTTTGTAAATAGTCTATAAATTGTCTTCTTACTATCCAGTTTTGGACAGGATTGTGTAAATGGCTGCATAACTCCTTTCCCCGTTGTGGAACCATCATGAAACCATGGATAATGAGAGTCCAGACCTTGTACCATACTAGAAAACAAGCAGGTCCCTTGAAAATGTAGGAAGGCCAAGCAAAGACCCACTCCTAGGTGAGATTGGACAGTGCCCAGTTAGGAGAGGTTAAGTTGCAGAGGTCTTGGAGAGCAAGGTTGGACAAAGGAGAGTACACCCTTTGGAGTAGGTGTAGAGGAGTGTTTGAAGCATCATTGGTTTGAAGGAGGAGCCTCCACCAATCTAGACAAGGTGGCTAAAACACATAACACTCACTGTGACCCAAGAAGACCATAAAACCCTCACAAAACCCTTAAAAACCCCAAAATTGGCCCTAGGCATTGTATGACCACTTGGAGGCCCAAAACCTAGAAAATCCTTGAGCCCTTGCCAACTGAATGGTAGTCCATTTTGGGAGTTTGGGTTGATTGTGCATTTTTTATGAGAGGAAGCCCTAAAGGACTAGGTAGGAGGCCTAATTGGTCCTAATTCTTGTAGCCCTATTTTGTAAGCAAAAACACAAATAGTGAAATCGGTAGGAAGGATGAAGGTAGCCATTTCTTGGGGGCACATAGAGGGATGAAAAACATGGTGTAGGGCCTAAGTTAACCTTGCTAAGACCTTGGAAAGCATGGAGCAAGCCTAGCCCTTATTAGCCATAGTAAGGGGTCTTGAGTCTCATGAGTAGGTGAGACCTTAGGAGTAGCATAGCAACTCATTGGTGGGTGGATTGGGAAAGGTCAGGGGATTCCTCAAGCAAAAGGAAGTCCTAGAGACCCTAGGGTGTGGAGAGAACACCAGGTGATCCTAGGGAAGGATCCAGGAGCATAGACTAGGCTAGTCTATCCCAAACTCCATCCCATCAGATTGGTATTAGAGCAAGTAAAAGACTTGTTGGACTGTGTATGTCTCTATATACTGGTGAATCAGTAGGGGAGAGAAGAATGGTTACTAATGCAGAGTTGGCTAGAGAAGTAGAAGAGCAGAAGGAGAAGAATAGACTCCTTGAAGTAGCTATGAGTGAGATGAGGGATAAACTATAGGAAGTGGTGGATCAGAGAACACATGAACCTTGGGTTGAAGACACCAAGGGTAAGGGCAAGAGAACCATTGACATAGATGACATTATACCTTAACCAGATCCCTTGTTTAATGAAGAGCCATTTGTGAAGGCTATCAAGGCTTTGAACACCAAAGCTTTTGAAGGATTGCCACTTTTCAGTGGAAGGATGGACATTGACACTATCATGGAATGGATTGAGGGTATGGAAAACTATTTTGAGTGTGAAGGAGTGATAGAGGCTCAGAAGGTTAAAGTTGCCAAATGAAGAATAAAGGGGAGAAACTTTGACATGGTGGAAGTACCTACAAGAAGAAAGAGTTAGTATGGGGAAGCTACCTATTGTAAATTCGAAGGCCATGGTAAGTAAGATCAAGGAGAACTACTTACCAAAGGATTATGAAGTCCAACTTCATAAGAAGAGATAGGGTTTGAAGCAAAAAGATCTTGATGTAACCTCCTACACCAAAGAATTTCAAAAACTTGGTCTTAGATCCAAAGTTCAAGAAGATGAATCTATTAAGGTGGCTAGGTATCTAAGTGGCCTAAAGTGGAACATTCAGCAGGAGATAAGCCTATGGACTCCTTCTACTATCCAAAAATGTCATCAGCTTGCTGCCAAGGTAGAAGAGAGAAACAAAAGGAAAGGAGACTCCAATAATAGGGGTAGAGGCAGAGGTAGACATCAAGTGAATCACCGAGGTGGTTACCAAGGCAAGTCAAATGAGCAGAGGAACCAAGGAGAAGCCAAGCTGACTGAGCATGGTAGTGAAACCAATCTCAGAGGAGGACATACTAGAGGAAAAGGTGCACAAGGTGGTCTAAGTAGAGGTAGAGGTACGGACAGAGGTAACTCCTACTTTGCAACTATGAAGTGTTACAATTGTGGACAATTGGAACACCCGGCATATAGATGCCCTGACAAGCCTACATCAACAAATAGTGGAAAGAGGGTTGCTTATGCACAAGAGGACTCATCAAGTAGCAAGACACCAGATGTGGACAAGATTGAATCAAAAGTTGGTGAGAACCTGATGTTCAATAGGATTTTGATCAGACAGCCGGTTAAGGAGGAACCCAAACATAGGAGAGCATTGTTTAGGGTGAGATGCAAAGTTCTTGGTAAAGTGTGCAAGGTGATAGTTGATACAGGCTCAACTGACAACATCATCTCAGAAGAGGTAGTTAGGAAGTTGAAACTCACAAGAATACCCCACACCAATCCTTACAAGGTGACTTGGTTGAACAAAGGATAGAGTGTGCTAGTCAATGAATAGACTTGGGTAGAGTTTTCTATTAGAGGATACAAGGATAGGATCCTTTGTGATGTGTTACCTATTAATGCATGTCACTTATTGCTAGGAAGACCCTGACAATTTGATAGGAAGGTGATCTATGATCGAGAAGAGAACTCCATTTCCTTTAAGAAGGACAGCAAGACTTTCAAGATTCAGTCTTTGACAAAGGATGAAGAGGGCACTTCAAAAACACCTAGTGTTTTAATGGCCATTGGTAAAGAGTTCTTAAATTTGCTACATGAGGAGGAGATAGTGAAGTGTGCCATCTTTGTGAAACCAAAGGAGGAAGAAGACAAGTTGCAGGTAGAAGTACCCAAGGAGGTGAAGCAAATGTTGCAAGAGTATAAGGATATAGTGAGTGATGGAACACCTGTAACACTCCCACCTAGAAGGTCTATAAGCCATCAAATAGACTTTGTTCCTGGTGCATCCTTACCTAACAAGGCTGCATATAAACTCACACATTATTAGAATAAGGAAGTAGCAAAGGAAGTGCAAGAGTTATTGGAACAAGGACTGATTAAGAAGAGCATCAGCCCATGTACAGTCCCGATAGTGCTAGCATCAAAAAAAGGAGGTAAGTGGAGACTTTTCACTGACTCAAGAGCAATCAATAGGATTACC
The DNA here is from genome assembly GCF_030272615.1 of Cryptomeria japonica. Classification (NCBI taxonomy): domain Eukaryota; kingdom Viridiplantae; phylum Streptophyta; class Pinopsida; order Cupressales; family Cupressaceae; genus Cryptomeria; species Cryptomeria japonica. The sequence goes on from NC_081405.1 coordinate 181,558,286, forward strand.
ATAAGGTATAGGTTTCCTATTCCTAGAATAGAGGATTTAATGGACTGTTTAGGAGGGGCTATGTATTTTACCAAGCTAGACCTTAAAAGTGGTTATCACCAGATTAGAATCAAGAAGGGTGATGAGTGGAAGACTACTTTTAAAACCACAGAAGGTTTATATGAATGGCTTGTGATGCCATTTGGGCTTACTAATACTCCAAGCACCTTTATGAGGTTGATGAATGAAGTGTTGAAAGACTTCATAGGTAGATTTGTGGTAGTGTACCTAGATGATATTCTCATCTATAGTAGAACCAAGGAAGAGCACCTTGAGCATTTGAGGTTAGTCTTAGAGAGGTTGCATGAGGAGAAGTTATCCATCAACCTAGAGAAGTGTGACTTCTTGAAGCAAGAGCTAGTTTACTTAGGATTTGTGGTGTCTAAAGGAAACTTGAAGATGGATCCAAGCAAAGTGGAGGCTATATTGAATTGGCCTGAACCTAAAACAAGGACTGAAGTAAGAAGTTTCCATGGATTAGCTCAATTCTATAGGAAATTTGTGAGGAATTTTAGTGGTATATGTGCACCAGTCCTTGACAACATTAAAGGAGGTCTTAAAACCAAGTTTAAATGGACTGTGCAGGCTGACAAAGCATTTCAATTGTTGAAGCAAGAAGTAGCCACAAAACCTATCCTTCTCCTACCTACATTTGATAAGCTATTCACTTTGGAGTGTGATGTAAGTGGATTTGCAGTAGGTGGTGTGTTGAGTTAAGAGGGAAGACCTGTGGCATTTTTCAGTGAGAAGCTTGATGAAGAAAAGAAGTACTCAACCTATGACCTAGAGTTGTTTGCATTAGTGCAGTCTCTAAAGAAATGGAGGCATTACCTACTCCCAAAAGAATTTGTGGTGTTCACAAACAACCAAGCATTAAGTTACATTAATACTCAAGAGAAGCTTAGCAATAGACATCTGAAATGGATGGAATATCTCCAATCCTTGACCTTCACCATTAAGCATAAGAAAGGGCAACTTAACAAGGTGGGAGATGCATTGAGTAGGAAGTTGCTAATAGTTCAAGAACTATAGTTGCATAGCATAGGAATAAAAGGATTCAAAGACCTCTATGAAGGAGATGAAGACTTTTCAACAGCTTACAAGATTTGCAAAGAGTTTGAGAACCATTTGGTGTGTTTGCAGATTACACTCTCCAAAATGGTCTCTTGTTCAAGGGTAATCAGTTGTATGTACCAAGAGGATCCATGAGGGAGAACCTCATCCAAGAAAAACATAATGGCAGTTTGAGTGGACACTTTGGAGTCAACAAAACCTTGGATTTAGTACAGAGGTACTATCATTGGCCAAAGTTGCAAAGAGATGTGAAGAGATATGTAGAGCAATGTGGAGTGTGTCAAAGAGCAAAAGGTGGATCAAGAAATGCTAGTCTTTATCAACCATTACCAGTCCCTAACAAACCTTGGGACTGTATAAGCATGGACTTTGTCGTAGGACTTCCCAAAACAAAGACAAGTATGGATAGCATCTATGTGGTAGTAGATAGATTTTCCAAGATGAGCCATTTTATCCCATGCAAGACTACACATGATGCAAGCTATGTTGCACATCTCTTCTTCAAAGAGATTGTTAGGATTCATGGACTCCCTTTAAGCATTGTTTTAGATAGGGACAACAAGTTCATGGGCCATTTTTGGCAAACATTATGCAGGAGACTAGGAACTAAGTTGTCATTTAGCTCAGCTTACCATCCACAAACAGATGGTCAAACTGAAGTCATCAATAGGGTGTTAGGTAACTTATTGAGGTGTTTAACTAGGGAGTATGGCCTAACATGGGACCTAATCATTCCTCAAGTAGAATATGAATATAATGACAATGTGAATAGAACCACTGGTAGAAGCCCTTTTGAGGTTATCTATGGCAGACATCCAAGAGGAGTATGTGAGTTGAGAGACCTTGGTAGCTTGGAAATGAAGAGTGGGCAAGCAGAAGACTTCACTTAAACCATCAAGGAAGTCCAAGAGCAAGTTAAGAAGGCCATCCTTGAATCCACTCAAAAATTGAAAGCAAAGGTGGATGAGAAAAGGAGAGAAGTTTAGTTCAAGGTGGGTGACTATGTGATGGTCCATTTGAGCAAAGCTAGGATGCAAGGTGGTAAGCCTACCAAACTACAGATGAAGAGGGTAGGACCTTGTAGATTCCTGTCGCAATATGGTAATAATGCCTACAAGGTTGACCTACCTTCAAATTTAGCTATATCACCAGTCTTTAATGTAGCTAACCTAATCATGTACAAGGGTGAGATAGAAGGGCAGACTGAGAACCAAGCCAAGGTACTGCAGGACCTTGATGTTAATGTCTTACCATAGGTGAAGAAGCCTATAGTAGAGGAGATCTTGGAATCAAGAGTGAAGAATTTCACCAGACATTAGGTCTACATGGAACACTTAGTGAAATGGGCAGATCAACCAGTATCTGAAGCTACATGGGTGGAGGAGAGCAGGATCAAGACACTTGGAATAGACCCAACTCTCATCTATTCTTCTTTTCCTTAGTTGTGTGTAGAGGGGGAGTATGGTGTAGTACCACCCTTTCAAGCTCTCCCTCCTTGTTTTGTTGGTGTTATGCTTCTTTTGAAGCCATTGTATATGAATAAGAGTCATGAGCTCATGTGTGCTAGACTAGGTCCTAGTTTTAGGTCCTTAGTGTTTTGTTGTTATTTCTTGTGCAAGAGAGGTTGAGTGTGCCTTGGATGTGTGTTAGGCCTTATTGAAATGTTACTATCCTTAGGATAGCCCAAAATAGGCTTAGGAGTCATGAAAAGCAACAATGGCAAAGTTGCTCAAAAGATGCAAAAGTTGCATGACAACTTTTAAAAGTTGTCAAGCAACTTTTCCACCCAAAATGGTCTAAGACCCTTGTTGAGCATGGAGAGACCTAATTTTGGCACACCGATCAAGGTATGGGTAGTATAAGTATTTCAAAACCCTAAATGAATGGGTTGGATGTCAGACATTGTACGACCCTAGCAAAAAGATCAGATTGAGACTGTGAAACTGTTATCAGTCAGTTTGAATGAAGAAAACAAGCCAGTTAATGGATTGAGAAATGTCTAAATCTATGTGGAATGTTTGTCATGGTGTAAATAATTTCATTTCAAGCATTTAGTTTAGGTTTTTATTTGAACATTGAGTGTGTTTGTAAATAGTCTATAAATTGTCTTCTTACTGTCCAATTTTGGACAGGATTGTGTAAATGGTTGCATAACTCCATTCCCCGTTGTGGAACCACCATGAAACCATGGGGAATGAGAGTGAAGAACTTATACCATACTAAAATACAAGAATGGCCCTTGAAAATGCAGGAAGGCCAAGCAAAGACCCACTCCTAGGCGAGATTTGATAGTGCCCAGTTAGGAGAGTTTAAGTTACAGAGGTCTTGGAGAGCAAGGTTGGACAAAGGAGAGTACACCCTTTGGATTAGGTGTAGAGGAATGTTTGAAGCATAATTGGTGTGAAGGAGGAGCCTCCACCAATCCAGACAAGGTGGCTAAAACAAATAACACTCACTGTGACCCAGGCAGACCATAAAATCCTCACAAAACCCTTAAAAACCCCAAAATTCACCCTAGGCACTGTACGACCACTTGCAGGCCCAAAACCTAGAAAATCCTTGAGCCCTTTCCAATTGAATGGTAGTCCATTTTGGGAGTTTGGGTTGATTGTGCATTGTTTATGAGAGGAAGCCCTAAAGGACCAGGTAGGAGGCCTAATTGGTCCTAATCCTTGTAGCCCTGTTTTGTAAGCAAAAACACAAAACAGTGAAATCGGTAGGAAGGATGAAGGTTTCAATTTCTTGGGGGCACATATAAAAACATGGTTTAGAGCCTAAGTTAACCTTGCTAAGACCTTGGAAAGTGTGGAGCAAGCCTAGCCCTTATTAGCCATAGTAAGGGGTTTTGAGTCTCATGAGTAGGTGAGACCTTAGGAGCAGCATAGCAACTCATTGGTGGGTGGATTGGGAAAGGTCAAGGGATTCCTCAAGAAAAGGGAAGTCCTAGAGACCCTATGGTGTGGAGAGAAAACCAGGTGATCCCAGGGAAGGATCCAGGAGCATAGACTAGGCTAGTCTATCCCAAACCCCATCCCATCATCATGGTATAGAAACCACTTATGAAGTTTGGGAAAAGTTTTTTGGCAATCGACACTCATTTGATTGGTTTCCTATGTTGTCATTAATGGAAACATGTTTCTGGTTCATTCTTTGGTTTGGTTCTTCACCGATAGACACGTCATTGACACTAACATGTATCTTCACTGTTAGGAAGAATTCTATGTGCACTAGCATTAAAGACTGATATGACTTACAAATAGGGTACCGGTATAGGAGGTTGACATCATTGGGAGATCTGGTAATTGGCAATTCATTTTATTATTTATGTATATATGTAATGAGATGACATGTATAATCATTTTGTAATTATCTATGTAAGCCCATATGAGTCATGAAGGATTGTGAGGGTATATAGTTTAGTTGATTAGATCATTTTGTGATATGATGGTAATTATTATAATGAGAAGAATATTGACGTTATAATGTGAAGATGTTGTTTTGTAGCAATACACTATATTGGATTTTCATAATCCATTTTGTAAGTCAGTGAAACTTCCTTTTGTACTTGAGTAGTGAGCTCTAGGCAGTTGGCCTTCCTGCATGTGTAGGCACATTATTGTAAGTAATATACATTCATTGGCCAGTGAGTGAATATTGTGGGTCACAAATCCCACCAAGTTTTTTCCCACACTGGGTTTCCTTGCCAAAAATCTTGTGTTATGGTGTGCTTTCTATGTTGTCCTTAATGTTCATATTTATTGCATTAATTCTTTTTTACCGGTACATTGTTTTGGAATGCAAAAAACTTAATAAGGTCAGAAAATATGTTAATCGATTAGATACTGATTCACCCCCCCTCTCAGTATCTTTGGGACTATCATCAATCCTAACAATTGGTATCAGAGCCTGGTCCTCTATTTTCAAAAGCCTAACAACTTGAGGGAGATTCTGACACTGATATAGATGGAAAACTTGAGAAAGCAATTGGAAACAACTCTTGGAGACTATGATGCCGAAAAATTGAAGAATATCAAACTTGAAGATGATCTGAAGATTGCACAAGAATTCATTCAAGGACTTTAGGAAAATATCACTATTGCTAGAAACAAAAGAAGATAGAAAGAAGAATGAAGATGACTTGACTAGGAGACTCAATAATGCTGGAAATGAAAATATAAGACTCAGTCATGAAAATGATATGTTGAAGACCGATTTGATGCACACACAAAATAATAAAACTGAACTTATGAGACATAAGGGAATATTGGAAAATGAGTTGGCTAATGCAAATCAACACAAAGAGAAATTCAAGAAAAGTTTAGAAGAACTTGATAATATGCTTAAAAATCAGAAACCTAATGGAGATACTAATGGACTTGGTTTTGAAGTTGGTGAAACCTCTGGTACTACAAACAATCATGATCATAGTAAATCGGTAAGACAACCTAATGCTTACAAATTTAGTGGGAAATGCTTTAATTGTAACAAGTATGGTCATAGAGAAAATCAATGTAGATCTAAAAACTATCAGAACATTAATGGACCCACCGGTCAATGTTCCAAATGCAACAAAATTGGTCATAATTCAGAAAACTGGAGAATGAATGTAAGATTTTATGTTTGTGGAAGATTTGGGCACTTATCTAATCAATGTAGAACACATACCAGCATAGGATATGGAAAGGCTATTTAGAAGAACAATGTGAATTGTTATGCTTGTAACAAGATTGGACATATTGCAAAATTTTGTAGAAGTAAGGCATCACTGACAAATAATAAAGGACCTAGTTTGAAAGGCAAAGAGAAGGTACATGAGGTAAAGTAAGAATTTTCAAAATAGTGGATTAGAAAGAGAGATCAAAATGTTGATGAGACTATTCCTTCACTGATAGAGCAGAGTATTACTCCACTGACAGGAGATTCTTCATCCAACTGAAAAGAAACCTTTTGGGGTTATGGCAACAACTTGAAAATTGTGCAAGTTTACCCTTGGTTGATGGTAAGAAGATGATTTTCTTCTCTACCGGTAGATATGTTAAGTTTCACTTAATCGACAAGCATTTATTGTGGTTGTTGAAGGAAAAGACATTATAAATCAATGTTTTACCTCTTTTTCATTCATCGAGCATTCAAACTTCCTAAGAGCACCAAAAGCCCGAGCGAAGGCATCCTTAGAGAGAAGTGAATCAAGATCTTTCAAGCATCCAAACCTATCAGGTAGATTTAGGTATTTATCAATGGCTTCCTCCTCTGCTCTAGAATTCATTGCAAACCCTACTATTATAGAAGTGGTTAAATGCCCTAGGCTAGTTTTTAAGATTATCCCCGAAGTAGCAAAGCATGATGATACCCTAGGTTCTTTTTCAATAATCCATAAAGGAGTTGCTTATGTAGAAGACACAAGAATTTACATACATTTCCATATTGAGGAATTAGGTTTAGAAGAAATCATGAAAATGTATAAAAATGTTATCTGTGATGAAAGTGGAATTGTAAATCCAAAACATAAGGTTATTGAAACCCTAGGTTTTGTGGAAATCCTTGACATCCTAGAATTTCCTAAGGAAGTTGTAAGGATTGTGCTCAACAAATTTCATGGTGAATTCTTTTGGTTAGACTTTGTTCATAAAATCACAAAAGAAGTAGTTAGGGTTGTGACTGGCTTACCCTCCATCGGTAGCATTCCAAATAAGACCAAGAAAGTTTCAAATAACATAGTGATGACTTTAATAGTTGAAACCTATGACAACAGATCGCTGAGAGTTAATGATGTTAAAGATGAGAATGTTAGATTCATTAGCATGATCTTAGGATATAAAACCACACATGCTAACCGTTTGAACTCAGATTCTAGTCTATGTATCAAAAGTGTATATGATATGGTTAAGAATGATGTTAAGATAGATGTATGTGAGTGATTGAAAGATGAATTGATTGACAATCTGAAGAAAATTAAAGGAGATAAGAAAGGTACTTTCCGTTTTGGCAATCTTCTTGTATGCTTAATGCTATATCTTACAAAAGAGGTTCTTGGTATAGGCAAGAAAGACTTTGGTTATGACATACCAGTAGGGAAAGAACTATTGGACATCTTCATCGGTATGGGAATAGATAAGGACAACAATATAACAAAGTATTTTCAAACCTTTAAGGCAAAAATGAAGACAAGAGAAAGGTTACCACAAAGTATTGTTGACAAGTATGAGAAAGAAATTTGTTTTGTGATCAAGAAAGATGAAATTTGGATGGAGGTAGTTCTTCCTAGAACTATTTGGGTGACATAACTAGGATATGAGGCTGATGTAAACATAATTGAAATATATGCCAAAGCCCTACTTGAAGCCCCTAGAGAACTGGAAGAAAAAGTCTTTGGTAATGCTAAATCTATAGAGAGTGGTGTACAAACATTAAAACAAGGGAAGAAAAGGGAGAAATATATAAGGAGTGCAACCAAGAAAGTGAAAGAAATAAAAGAACATCATGAATATCACTGGTATCAAAGAAAGTGACTTGGAAGGATTACAACTGGAGGCTCATCTCTCACCAGTTGGAACTTCATCAAACAGTTAAATCCCTGCAGAGTTTAAAAGAGTAGATAGGAAGAGAAAACCTTCACTGATACCCTCTCCTACACCTAATAAGGTATGAAAGAAATAACAGGCAGTGAGGCCCCTAGCTAAGAAGATGACACCTAGAAAGAAAAAGAAAAAATAGGTCATTCCTCCACTTGAGAACCTACTAAATGAGATAACAGATGATGGAAATTTATCTAATGTTAGAAAATTGTATGATACATTTACCAATGAGGAGAAATAAAGTATATAAAATAGCATCATCTTACATCTAGATATTTATAAGAAATTTTTAATAGAGGTTGTAGATGATTTACCTAGTAATTTATATAGGCGGTTAGATGCTAAAAGGTTAGCTATTATGGAACTTGATAAAAAAATAAAGATTGAGAAACTGCTAGTTGTTCATCCTATGAATTCAGTTGAGGAAATTGATGAGTTGATCAGTGAAGCAAACAGAACAGTCTTCTCAAGTGGACATCGACAAGTAAGTCTAATGGTCGGCAGGGTAAATGAAATCTTAGAAGAGATAGCTGATAAATGGGACATATTCTTTGTTCAAAAAGAGAAACAAGAAGAACTTAAAAGACCAAAAACCTTCAAGGTATACCAAAAGGATAGAGACAAGGGAAAAGGCAAGGTAGGTGGACTACCTAATATAAAAGTGATACCACCACCTTTTGTTACTCCACCAGTATAGACCAATAGTGCACTGACTATTGATAATGTGGAGACTCCACATTCTCAGTAGTTGGTGTACTCCTAATTCTGAAATTTTGTATACTATGAATATAGACATTTAGGAGGTCAATATTGTAGTTGATAAAGAAAACACTGAGGAAAAGAAAAATGATGTTGCTACTGAGAAACTGACTGATAATGTTGAAGTTGGAACACAAGCTGAAAATGTTGAGGTAAAGACCCAAGTTGAACATGTAGAGCATATAGTGGAACACATTGAGATTGGAGTTAGTGAAATGGTTACTAATACTGTCAATGCAAGCATTGAGAAACCTATAGAGACTGAGATACCGGCTGCAAAGAATACAAAGAAACCTATTGAGATACCAATAGTGGATAGTGCAGAGGTACAAACAGAGAAATCAACAGTGGATAACACTGAAAAACCTTCAGAAAAACTAGTTGATAACACTATGAAATAGGAAGAAACACAAGTAGAGAAACAGGTTGATTCTCAGGTACACACAGAGATAGTGCCCTTGACAACTACTAAGAAGCCTAAACCTTTGCTAGTAGAAATACAGACATAAACTGACCCTCTAGAGGTCGAGACAAGCAAAGTTGTTACTACCACCAATAGCATGGAGATTGTGAAGGTAATTGGACAGTCATCCGGTACTTTTATGATTGAATTCAGACCCACAAATGTGACTGAAGTACTCGTAGATTCAATTAAGAAAATTACTGATTGTAATGCATTGGCCTACAAGGCTATAGATGATACAATACCCATTCTTAAATTGATTGCACCCAAGTGCAATGTAGATAATAAGGATTCTTTTAGTTAGTTAGACACATTGTCTAAGTACATAACCGACAATATACTGACTATAGAACAAATAAATGAAGAGAGATTTAAGGAGAAAATGGACAAAGAAAAAGAGAAATTCTTTGAAGAGTCAATAAAGAAGTGCACATAACATATTGATACCCTTTTACCAGCACTTAGCACAACAATAATGGAGTTCAAGGAACTTTATAGAGACACATGCAAGACTAATCTTTTGACAGTGGATATTGACAAGGAAATTAGCAAAGTGCAAAAACAAATTGATGACATAGCTAATAATATCATTGGTTCATCTGAACCAATATCAATTATTGAACAAGAACTTGCTAGATTTGAGGAGAAATTGGAGAAGTTAGAGAAGGAGAAGGAAATAATAAAAGGAAAAACAAAAGAGCTTAAATATAGACTCAGTCCAAAGCTAGATAACCTCATCTTTCTAAGGAAAGAGATCTTTGAGCCACTTATTCAAGGATAGAACACACTAGAAGAGAAAATGCATCATCTCACCGATACTATTCAGAGAAAAGAGGCAACATTGAAAGACAGTAATAGGTTTACTCAGAGCTTGAACATGATTTTAGCAATCTTATTCCAGATTGTAACCAACTGGTTACAAAGTTCCAGTCGATAACTGCACTCATTTGAAAGATTTTGACAACCTTTTTCATTGATGTCAAAGGGGGAGTAGTAGTACTAAGAAAAAAATATTTTAGAAGAGATCATCTGCTCAGGGGGGCACATAGTTTTGGTAAGATTTTTTGACTTCAATTTTGGAACTCAATTTTGGAACAAATTTTGAATTTTTCTCATGAGTGTTGCCATCAATACCGAAGGGGGAGATTGTTGGTATTGCATACTATAATGATAGTTAAAAGTGATTGAAGGTGTTGTCATTGATGGCAACCTTGCAATCTTATGGAACTAGCAGGCACCAACACTGCCAGACTCTACACCGGCAGATAGTTCACTGGCAGATAGTTCACTCGCAGTGACAATAATGTTTACCGACACCCTAGCTGACAGGATTTTGATTATTGTATCTAATTGCAATATCTTTTGGTAAACCGACATGGCATATTGTAATAAGACTCATATATAAGTATGAGATCTTGTAGATTATTTTGATAGATACACACATGATAGAGGATAGATATGATGGATGTGTAGAGCGAATATTGAGGAAAATTTTGTAGAAGGATTTATGGTTATTGTATGAGCTTAAACTAGTACTGAACCTAGCATAGCAGATGCTTTTTGGAGCAGTACATTATATTGGATTCTCATAATCCATTTTGTAAGTCAGTGAGACTTCCTTTTGTATTTGAGCAGTGAGCTCTAGGTAGTTGGCCTTCTTGCATGTGTAGGCACATTATTGTAAGTAATATCCATTCATTGGCCAGTGAGTGAATATTGTGGGTCATAAATCCCACCGAGGTTTTTCCCACACCAGGTTTCCTCACCAAAAATCTTGTGTTATGGTGTGATTTCTATGTTGTCTTTACTATTCTTATTTACTCCATTAATTCTTGTTTACCGTTACATTGTTTTTGAATGCAAAAGACTTAATAAGGTCAAAAAATCTGTTAACCGATTAGATACTGATTCACTCCCCCCCCTCTCTATATCTTTAGGACTATCATCAATCCTAACCGCTGAAAGGATGAAGAACTTGAAGTTACAAGATGAATTGAATTTTGTCAAGGAATTCATTATGAAAGATGCCCTTAATGAAAAATATTAGAAACTGAGTCAAGACAATTTTCTCATGAGAAATGAAATGCAAGCCCTAACAATGAGGATGTCAAAGGAGGTTGAAGATCGGGAGATGAATGAAGAAAACATTGGGAGATCTCTGAAAGATAGATCTGAAGAATGTATCTGGTTGGGTCATGAAAATAATATGTTGAGAATAGAATTAGTGCAATCCCAAAGAAATGAACAAGAACTTGAAAAACATATGATAATCCTAAGAGATGATTTGGTTATTGCGAGTACAAGGATAAATTTAAGGTTAGTTTAGCACAACTTGATGAAGTATTGAAAAGACAAAGACAAAATGCAGATTCCAGTGGACTTGGATTTGAACAAGGTCAAAGCTCTGGTACTGCAAATGAAGATCAGAACCATAAGACACTAATAAGGCAACTTAATGCTTACAAATTTAATGGTAGATACTTTGTTTGTAATAAATTTGGTCACATGGCTAGGCAATGTAGAAACAGAGCACATCAAAACTATAATCTACTCTTGGTCAATGTTCTAAATGCAATAAGTATGGTCATAAGACAAAAGTGCATAATGAATGAAAAATGTCATACATGTGGAATATTTGTTCATATGGCTAATCAGTATAGGTCAAGCAATCATACCATTTATAACAAAGTAATTCAAAAGAACAATGTTGCATGTTATGCTTGCAACAAGATTAGACATATAGCTAAGTTTTGTAGAAGAAAAATCCACTGGTTAGCAATGATGGATCAAATGATAAAGGGAAGGAAAAGATCAATGAAATACAGCAAGATCATAACAAGAAATGGGTCATGAAGTTAGATGATCAATCAGGAGATGGATTTGTTCTTCTTACTCAACCGGCAAAGGAGATTGCTCCTACACTAGTAGGAAGCCCATCTAGTAACTATGTCTGATGCCTTAGGGGTAGGAAAAAATTCATGAAAATATTTCTTAAGCCCCATAAAGGAGTTCTAGAAGATGTTCTAGACTTTGGAAAGGTTTATTTGATATGGATATGTTCGACCAAGATCCGCTATGTTCCACCAAAAGTCTTTCATATCAATGACGGATTAGGGTTTCTTTAAGGTTAAAAGGTTGAATCCATTTCATTTTTTATCACCTTACATTTAGAGTGATTAAGAGAAATACAGAGCAAGTCTAAGGCAATTCAATGTGATCAGATATCTTCTTTGTTGATTTCACCAATGATCGAAAGAGTTCTCTAGGGTTTCACTAGCAACCATTTCTCAGGGACATCAAAATCATTTTTCATCATGGAAGCGAGATCATTCTCTTTACTTATTTTCATTGAAAATCCAACTGTTGTCAAGGTTAAGGATCATTCTAGACTAGTTTTCAAGCAATGCCCATATATTGCAACCTTGGATGATTTGGTTGCTGCATTTTATCATGTTCTGGAAGGAGTTGTTTATGTGGAAGATGTCAAAGAATACATTCACTGCCACATTGAGGATCTATGTAGTAGTGACATAAAGAGCATGTATATGAGTGATTTGATGGGTGACTCCAAATAGATCAAGCCTCAATAAAAGCACATTCAGGATCTAGGGTTTACTAGCATTCTTGATATCCTCAAATTCATCTGATATGTATTGAGAATATTTCATAGAGAGTTCATTTGGTTAGATAGACCTTATAAGTTCCAAAAGGAATCCATTAGGGCCATCACTAGTTTTCCATAGATTGGTCAGCATCTAGAGAAAAAGATTTCAAATGATCAAGTTAACAAACTCACCAGTGCAACTTCGGACCAATGATCAATGAGGGTCAGCACCATCACTGATAGAGACATTGTATTTGGCAACATGATCGTTGGGTATAAGCTAACTTAATCTTATCATCTCAATTCTATTTCTATCTCCTACATATATGTCGCACATAAAATTATGAGGGAAAATGAGAAGATATATCTTTGTGGATGGATGTCAGATGAGTTGTTAATTAACCTTCAGAAGATCAAAGGAGAGAAAAAGGGGATATTCCAGTATGGAAATCCTATTATCTGTTTGATGCTATTTTTCCTTAATGAAACTCCCAATTTTGGAAAGAGATAGTGGACATTTGATATCCTGCTAGGTAGACAACTGAAACAATCTATTGCTTGTTTGGGTAGTTAGTGAGATGATTAGGTTTTGGTTTATTTCGAGGCATTTCAGAAAGAAATAAAATCCAGAGAGAGGGTTCCTAGACATATTGTTGAAAAATACTCAACCGAGATCTTCTTTATGGTAAAAAAGGATGAAACCTTAATGGAAGCAATTAAACCCCTAAAGATATGGATAGAAAAGATGAGATGTGAGGTTGATGTTGAGAGTCTGAATGCTTATGCCAAGATGTTGATTGATTCTCCTATTGATGAGGCTGAAAAATCCTTTGGTAATCAAAGCAAAAGAAGCAAAAGTTCAAACTAAATTCAATCAGAAGAAGAGGGAGAAACAACAAGGCAAGGCCGATAAATTTATTGAAAAAGTATCCTAGGACATCAAGGCCTTAATGGATGTTTTTCCAACATAAGGAAGGAAGAAGAAAGAGCCTGAAACCTTCATTAAGCCTATTCCATTAGAATCTAAAACTGAAGATGACACTCCCCTAGCATTCAAGAGGGTATTGAGGAAGAAAGGTGAGGAGTCTAAGGAGGAAGCAAGGAAGCAATTGTTAAGAAAGGTCACAATCAAGGTACCAACCACCAAACCTGAAAAGAAAAGAGGTCCAAAGAAAACTTCTCATACAGGTTCTACACCATCTAGTACTAGCAGAAGAAAGAAGATGGATGACACCAACCTTGCTATTGTATCAAGTAATATAACTATAATCCCACCCAAGATATGTGCAGAACTAATAGATGAAATCACTAAGGATGGTATGTTGAAAAATGTATAATTCTACTATGAGCACATAGATAATGATGATTAGAAAGAAATTGAGGAATTAGTTTTGTTACATCTAGATATATTTAAGAAAGTTTTATTGAAAATTGAGAAGCAAATACTGATACAACTATATGACAATCTAGATGCTAGGAGATTATCTGCTATGGAGGAGAAAAGCACATAAAAATTAAAGAGTTATTAACTACTTGTGGATCAATTACTCCAAATGAATTGGATATGACCCTTGACATTGCAACCAGAACATATTTCATATAAAGAATAGGATAATTATTCTTAGGTCTGGTAGAGTTAATGAAATAATCAGTGAAACCCACAAGGCATAGGTTTAATTCTCTGTTGACAACCTTGGGTTCTACACTTCACTAAAAGCTAAAAGTGACACTACTAACATCTTAGTTTAAGGGAAAAGAAAAGGTATAGTGGGTTCCTCACCCACAATTTTGAAAGATATTAAGACATTGGATATAGAGCCCCTGATAGAATCTAATGTACATGACACATAGGAGATACTAGAAAAAGTAGATATACCAACAGATTCACAAAATGTACATGTTATAGATGTTGAGGAAAATAGTCATTTGGATTAGACTATATAGGTTAAGGATATAGTTCATGTGGAACTGATAGTAATAGAAATTGCACCAAGTGGCAAAGCCACCGGTGTAAAATAGAAAGGTATTAAAGTTAATCAACCATTAGAAGAGAAGGGAGGGAACTGGTAGCAAGCACATCATTATTGTCAATTGACACCTCATTGGTAGAGAAAAAGAGAATAACTGACATGATTTCTACTGAGCTCATGATGATGGTTGGTCAAAAGATGATGAAGGAAGGATCAACAAACAAATGAATAATTGATAAATCAATTCTAATTTTGCAGAGACTGTTAGGATAATCAGTGAACAATTGAGAGGGGGGGGGTGAATTAGTTGTTAACATATTACAACAATTAATCTACAATACAACCCTAAACCCAAGGACATAAACATTTAAATACCAATGAAGTAGAAATAGATGTCAGTAGACACAGATACCGGTAAACAATGCAACTCAATAATAAAATAGATAATCAATGCAAAGAAACCATACCACATAACATCAAGATTTGTATGTGGAAAGTCCAGTAAAGGGAAAAACCATGGTGGGAAGCCTACCCATAGTCAGATGATACTTCTGCAGAAAGTATGTGATACAATGAGGGGCCTGCACATGCAAGAAGGCACATTGCCTAGAGTGTACAGCTCATTACAAAACAGTCTCACTGACTACAAAGGTTAAAACCACCGCAAGATATTTGGACAACAATACAATAGAATGAAATGCCAGAGATAGCATCTACCATGCCTGATCACAGTCCTAGTTAAGCTCAACACCGGAGGCCTTTGACCTCTTCCTTAAACCCAACTCGATCCTCAATGATCGACCTAATCCTCTACCTGAATGATATTACAATATTCACACATTGCATTCCATACCCATTTTTCTACAATGAGATCTTACATCAACTTATACCAACCATAAGACCTAAAACCAATTAGGTCGACCACCTAAAAGATATTACAATAAGAACGTTACATAAATTCATATTACAATGATATGCCATGTCAGCTTCAGACTAAAACAATATTAACCAAACCATAAAACATCTTGGTAACATGTAGAGAACACGTTAACATGATACCGGTCCATAACCTAGATAGCCACAAGACTTATGCTAAGTCCACCATGCCAAAGAGATGTCTCCAATTGATTGAAGCATGATCAAAGAATATCTTCAGCATCTTGAAAGCTGCACCAACACCACTTATGCATCCCATTGAGAATTCTAAATGAAATCTCTATGGGTAAAGCCTCAAACTTGTGCTGATAAGGGTTTACCAGAGTGTATGATAGCAGCTGATTACCAAGTTAATACCATTTGATCAAGAAATTCTCCATAAGAACGTACAACATGTAACCAAACACATTCCATAGATCCAAACATTTTAGAAGTGTCCAACAGATAGTCTCTTCTGCTGGTAACACTAGTGTGATGCTAAAATTGTGGTTAGTACAAGATAGGCATACACATATAATGAGACAATAAAAACATAATTGAAAAGCTTAATTGAAAAACTAAATCAAAGACGCAAACCATAAGCCAACCTTGAAATGTCCCATTTTCTTCTATTCTTGAGGACCTTAAAGGTGTTGGATTGATGGACTCTCAGCAGAGCAATGACATCCAAAGTGGAAACTCGAGTTGAGTAGCTAATTGATCATGATTGATTATGGAGATGATATGAAATGCATGATGTAAGAAACTAGATTAACATGCTATGATCAATTCCAAATCTAATTACTAGAAAATTGAAATGCAAATTTCCTATAGTAATGATGCCTAAATTGATATGAGATGGGATCCATATTGCTCCAAAATGAGGGGTATTTATAGGAATTCCAAGGCCAAAGATGAGGTGGCAGGAATCGACGGTCTAGATTTGATCTGAAGATATCAAGGGTCAAGATTGAGGAAGTTGGAGAAGAGGTTGGAGGAAGGGACACTTTTCATCTCTGTGGTGACAAGTGTCAAGGAGCCTTGATCATGAGAGGGCAAGTGTCCAAGGGAGGAGACATGTGGCAAAAGTGCCATGTGTCTCAAGGAGAGAATATCCACACCATGAGAGGTTAGGATAAGGAGGTTAGAATGTGCAAGATAGAATAGGTTTAGTTAGAGCCAAGATTAGATTGAATGGATTAAGTTAGGGGATGGTTAGGTTGGGTGGTTAAAGTTAGGAGTCATGTTCTCATTTGAATTTAGAAATTAAAATAATAGAAAAATGGTAATTAATCTCAACAAACTTGAGTTTGTTAATCTTAATTAGGGATTAGAAGAATTGATTAGTATGGGGAGACATTAATTAATTGAGAATTAATTAATCAAAGGGGAATGTGAGATGAACTATATAAATAAATCATTTAGATTTATTTACTAGTAGATGAATAGAGAAATTAATTAAATTGCTTGTGAATTCAATTAATTGGGAAGGGGAATTAATCAAATAACTGCATATTTAATTAACTATCTTCAGACCATTTTTAGGTGTATACATTTTGCCCCTCTTTGAAGCGATGTGTGACGACATGTTGATTCAAAGAATAATCTCAATATGATGATGTTGTTGATTTGATAGAATGTAGATTTGATCTTGATTTGATGCAGATTTGGTTTCAATGTGATACTGATTTGATTTGGAGATGATAAATCTCGATATGATGTAGATTCAATGTTTGAGATGATATGATGTCGATATGATGTGGATTTGATTTTTGAGATGATAAACCTCAATATGATGCCCCTGATGCTGATTGATAGATATGTGGTATGATGATGCCACAGACATTGATTGATAGGTATACGGTACGATGATGCCCCCTTAGGAGATCAATTGAGATAATTGACCTTTGGAGTTTTTGGATCTTTGTGAAATTGATTTCCCGATAAACTAATGGATGATTCCTGTAACTATGGTTGATGAAAGTGCGAGTTCTTCGATCACTTTGATGTGGTTCTTGATGTGATGATTGATAGAATTTGATTGAATTGATAGGATTGATGAGATTGAGATCAAGTTTGGTTTCAGGAATGGCACCTCCTGTATAAGACAAAGATGATCAAAGCGTCTAGTTTTAGGAACGATATATCCTGTATAAGACTTGATCAAAATGTCTAGTTCTAGGAAGGATTCATCTTGTATAAGACATGATAGAAAGGATCAGATGAGATGGATTGATAGAATTGACAAGATTAATTGGCTAAAGAACTGACAATTTGTTGATATCATGTTGCAGGAAGATACATATATGCTGATGTGGGTTCATTTGAGGGGGTAGCATAAGATTCACATTGGGTTTTTTTAGATTTTTTTTAAAAATTCCATATGCCTCACAAAAAATTTATTAGCATTTTCGCGAGATGGGTTGGGGAGAAAATTACATTTTTAAGATGGGTTTTTTGATTAGTGAAATGAGTTGTTTAGATTTTTTTTTTAAATTTCACTTTGAAGCCAAAATTTTTTTTTATTATCACGCATTTTTTTTTTGTATAAAAAAATACATTAAAAAAAAATGATTTTTTATTATTTTTTGGAAATTTGGTGGGAGAGGAGGCGATGGAGCAGAGGTGGAGGTGAAGGCCCACCATGAGCACCACCACAGCCACTGTCGGTGCCTTAGGTGCCACCGCAGGCGCCAACCGCGGGGGGGGGGGGGGGGGGGGGGGGGGGGGTGGAACCCGTCAATTTTTATTTTTTTTTTGTCTTTCTGATTTTTTTATTTTTTATTTTTTTTATTTTCTAATTTTGATTTTGATGATTTTTAGATTTTTAGATTTTTGACTTGATTTTTGGACTTTTTTTATGATTTTTTGATTTTTGATGATTGCTGATGATTTGATTATTTTGATTTTTTGATTTTTCTCAATTTATACTTGATTTGATTATTCTGATTTTTTTTTTGATGATTTGATTTGATTTGGACTTGGAAAAGATGAGCATTGTGATCCCATGCAGAATGAAATGCAAATCTACTTTAAAATGCAAATGCAGATGCAAAAGAAATGCAGTGATTGAACTGGTCATGGAGTCATTGCTTTGTTTCATCATTGAGCCTTTAAAATGTGGGAAGTGAGTGTAAACATCAATAGTATAATTGAACCATGATGACCTGAGCACTACTTTCCTTGGTTTTGATATTTCAAGTTAGCATAAGCATCGAGGTATAATTGACCCAAGATGACTAGAGTGTTGCTTGCGTAAAACAGGCAATATTAACCATTTCTATATGCAGGTCCGAAATGTCTTCCATGATACTCTAATGTTCATTTCCTTAGACAACTTTGCACATATTGATGATTAATTTACAAACAGTAGACAAGAAAAGTATCATGTTCCTTCCTTGTTCCTCTAGTCAAAGACATCCTAGAGTTACTCAGAAATCATGATAGTGAAAATCCAAATAAAATAGTTGAACCATTATTGCCAAAGTGTTAAGATCATGAGTCAAGATATATCATCCATTGATATGTGATAGTTAATGGTTGATAATGTGATCTTATGTTCAATGTTGGATGTGTCTTAGTTTTTCGCTTGACAAGCATTGTCTAACTATTATTCTACCTGCTTTGATTAAGTTCAAAATGATCAAAAACTTTTTTCCCCCAGCTAGGTTCAAGATTTTGCCCCCAACCTAGAAACAAACCTTATTATGATATAGTCAATGATCCAAACCATGATAAGAAATCACCTGGGATGCCTGCGTATGCACAAAAGGCTTTATGATGAATATGAATAGCACTGATGGAACAGAATGCAAGTGGAAGAAAATGTGAACCAATAGATGGCAGAGCTAGCCGACAGATAGCGCATGTTTGCCAGGTTTTCACCATCTGTTTTTATTGCCCTTTTTCTCATATTTGATTTTGCTGTTTTTTTTTTTTTGCTTTTTCACTATTTTTGGATTTTTCTGCTTTTTCCAATGCTTTTGGATTTTTCTGTTGTTTCCAATGTTTTTGGATTTTTCTTCTTTTTCCAATGTTTTTGGATTTTTTAGACATAAATTTTTTTCAAATGCATGCTATTGATGGGTTCCTTGAGCTGATCTTTGTCTTGTGTTGATAGCTGATATGCCCCTGACCCAAATACTGTTGTGACCACAAATGGACCTAACTAGTTTGGTTCAAATTTTCCTTTCTTTTCTTGATTTGATTGATTTCATGGATTTTTCTTTAGTACTAGATCAAGTCCCCATTGGCAGAAAGGCCAAGATGTTGCTAAATCATGAAGTTCTTGTGTTGGTGCATGGACCAAGTTCCCATGGATCTGGCATTGTTTTCACGTTCTAACTATTTGAAAAGAATCTCGTTCCATAGTTGGCCAATAATAGCCCAAGTGTATGAGTTTTTTTGAAAGGGTAAGACCACTTGAATGAGTGCCACAAATGTTGTTATGGACTTTCTTTAAGGCCTTCTCAGATTCTTCTTGTTTGAGACATCTTAAGAGAGTACTGTCTAGACCTCATTTAAATAGGGTATCCATGATGAGAGTATAATGGGAGGATTGGCGAATAAAGTTTCTCTTTTGGTTCTTTGATAGGTCAAGAGGTAATGTGTTATCTTTCAGGTATGTGTAAGTTTGGCCATAACGGGAAGAATTATTATGTCCAATAAGTTGGCAGATGGTTTGGGAATCCAGACAATTATGAGAAGGGTATAACAACTCTTCAACCAAGAATTCATAACACTCTTGATTTTCCTGTGTTTGTAATAGAGAAGAAAGTGTTGCCATGGCATCTGCTGCTTTGTTATCATTTCTTGGAATTTGTTCAAAAGTGATTTCAAGAAAATATTTCTTGAAGTCATCCACCATCTTTTTTTAAGGCATGAGTTTGTCATATTTTGTTTGATAGTCATCATTGATTTGATTAATGACAAGTTGAGAGTCTCCAAATACTTGAAGTTGTTTAATGTTCCATTTTGTAGCCATTTTGATAAATAGAATGCGTACTCCTGATTTATGTTGTGCCATTCTATTGATGTTTGGTCTTGATCTACGTTGTGTTCCCTTATTGATGTTTTCTCTTGGACTAACATTTGGGTGATGTATTATAAGATCTGGATCGAACCCTGGAATGTTTGTGTATGACCAGGTAAAATTGATTTACCATCTTTTGAAGGATTTCAAATATCTTTTCCTTGTTGGTTCTGATAAAGAGATTGTTGGTGGATGTAGATCGATTGTGTCTATGATAATTGCTAGTTCTATTAGGATATATGACTTCTCTTGATAGTACACATGTAAGGTGTCAAATCTCCCATCTTTTGGCACATCAAGGAGGTTTTCATCGATAGATGCATCCTTTATTTTTACTTTTTCATGGTCTAATGTTGCCAATAAATGGTTTTCAGCATTATACTTGATATTGTTTTCTTTATTTTCATTTTTGCGACTACGAGATTTGGCACCTATTTGACTTGAAGATACGTTAGCGGAATCCCTGGTGGAAGTTGTTGTAGGTTTGATTTCATTAAGATATAAGGATATAGCATGGTCATTAGGTAAGGTATCAATGTTAGTATGTCCTTCATTTTCCCAGTCCATAGGTTCAGGATAGCTTAAGGATAAAGGATCTTCAGGTTGATATGTTTCAGAGATATTGGAAGTCATGATAGAGATGTCAGATCTTTCAGTAGGTATTTCCATGTCTAGGATGATACTCTCATCAGAATGACCTTGTACAAGAAAATCCTGATCGTCCTCGGTTAAGTCCATGTCAGCCATATGTGATTCTGATTCAAGTAGGCTATTTCCTAAAGTTTGTTCTGCATATGTGTGAACTACATCAACACCTACATCTGCTTCTTCCCTTTCAATTTCAATTTGCTCTTGTTTGTTGTTCCATGATAATGAATATTCTTTGTTCCCTTGATCTTTTAGCTACATTTGTTCTTCCATGTTTGACAAAATTGATGCAAATGATTGTTCCTTGGATTGTGTGTTTGAATGTGCTTCCTCTCTGTTATGTGAAATAATGATCTCTTGAGTTGATTTGAGTTTATTACCACACTGCACTCGATTTAAGTCGGCTGATATTGTGATTTGCTATCCATTGTATGGAAGTTTTAAGCACTAATGACATGTTGATGTAATAGCTTGTATGTCCTATATCCATGGTCTTCCCAAGAGTATGTTGTACAGTAGTTCCAAATCTAGGACTTGGCATGCTGTGTTTTCTGCAAAGGTCCCACTTTGATGGGTAATACCACAACTCCTTTAGAGGAATTCTGTTCTTCATTATGTGCTTTGATTTTGATCTTTTTCAAGGGATCAAATGCATCTTCTGAATAACCTAGAGCATGGACAAGACTTAATGAGAAAATATTTAAGCTAGCTCCCCCATCTATTAGGACATGTTTGATGAGTGTTTTATGAATGAGGACTTCAATTTGTAAGGAAGCACCATGGGGATGTTGTAAGGAATCAATGATTGGATATGAAGTAGATGGGTTTTGAATAGGATCCTCTAAAATAGGTTTGATGGCCATTATGGATATCCCTTGGGGAACATCATCTTTGGGTGTATTGTCTGGTGATGATGTTATGGAAGGTTTTTACACTTTTTTAAGAAATGTAAGCATAGATGCCTTTGGAGAGTTAATTTTCTTATGGGGGGATGAACCATTGTTAGATATAGGTGCATGATTGTGATCTTTCTCATCCAAATCTTTTAGGGATCTCTTTAAGAGGTGCATAAAAGAGCCACCTTTCTTTGGATATGCATTTGAATCTCTGTTGAGTTTTGACATGGTTGGATTTTGATTTTGGACTTGTTTGATTTCTCCAATATGTTGGCTTGTTATGTGTTCTTGTCTTTTGCTTTGGTATGCCATGTTTCTATGATCTTCAGGTATTTCCAATGTTTCAGTGATCGTATGTCTCTGCGCTGCAATTAAAATGGGCATTGTGTTTTGAATGTTTTGTGATTAACTCTTGCTTAATGTGCTACAATAAGTGATCAATTGTTGAGGGAATGATTTTTTTTAAGTATTTGCTTGTTTGCAAGTTTTTCGATCTTAGTTTTTGGAGTGCAAATTTTGTGATTTTTGATATGACCAAGTTCAAATAGGAATGATATATCCTATGATAAAGAATGAGGTTATTCTGATCAAGCATTGTAGTTTCATGATAAAGGATGATTGATCCTGATGAGAAACTATGTTTGAGTGATCAGTTTATCAAAGAGGGTGATAATGCACTTTAAGGTGTTTGATCTTTAACTTTTTTGAGGTGAATACTTGAGACCTTTGTGTGTCTTGCTCTTGAATTTGTTTTTGACAGAAGATAACCTGATTAAATGACCCAACAAGATGACCTACTCTTTATGTTTGACTGTTTGAGAAATGGGTTGTTTTTGTTTTCTGATTTTGATGTATTTTACCAAAAACGCTGACAAAATAACTAGGTACTTTGTTGTTTAGACTAGAAACGTTGTTGTTTAGACCAGGAACTCTGCTGTTTAGACTAGAAATGCTACTGTTTAGACCAGAAATGTTGTTGTTTGGACCAGAAACTCTGACAAACTTACCAAAAATGCTACTATACTGACCATAAATGTTGACATACAAACCAAAAACACAAACTAGGAACTCTATTCTGCTATACAGTGACTCTAAAGTTCAAATAATGATATGTAGGTTTAGCAAATTGACTGTTTGAACTTAGGAGATTACAATTTTGACCTAACTCTGTAACATGCTCAAACATTGAGAGTTAATATTGAAATATGAGAAATTTGACACTAACACCAAGAGAGCTGACCTTTGGATTGAAAATGTGACTATTTGGACCGAAGGTGCGACTGTTTGGATTGAAAGAGCTAATGTTTGAACTATAAATGCTAATGTTTGGACTAAAAGAATAACTGTTTGGATTGAAAAAGCTAATGTTTGGACTGTTAATGCAACTGTTTGGGTTGTAGATGCGACTGTTTGGACTATAGATGTGACTGTTTGGACTGTAGGTGCGACTGTTTGGTTTGAAAGAGCTAATCTACTGCAAAACTTGTGAATTTGATAGTTTGAAGTTTGAGTTTTCAATGTTTGTTGTATTTTAATGGATGATATCTTGACTTGACTTACAAACACAAAAATCAGATTATAATTTTGTTTCAAAGGTTTTTAATTGTTAAAAACACATCAATCAGTCTATCCTAAGGAGATTGGCTAAGAATGAAAACCTTTGCTTGCTGACTTAGTTACACACCCAATAGCTAATCAAAATACGGCCACTGAGTCTCACACAATGGATTCTCAACACTGTATTATCTAACTCCAAATGCTAATGGGGGAACGATATGGAAAGTGGCTTGGGAGAGTTACTATCTCTCTTGCACAAAGATTATCACCCTTTTAGAGGTGAATCAGGTAGCTTCTATTTTTATGGTTCTTAGTTAGGAATTCCATTTGAAATTACCACTTGAAGTCACACAAGCATGATTGAGGCCTATAGCTTGACAAGGTACCGAAACAAGCTGTAGTCACGTAAATGTGATTGAGACCATGAGGCCCTACAAAATGCCTAATATGAGAGATCTCAAAGAGAAAACTCAAATAATCCCATCCTCTGAGACTTTAATCATCAGAGGCCTACTTATTATAGTGAGTTGGAATGCTCAGGTCTAGCTATACTCACTTGGGTCGTTCTCATAGGGTGATTACTTTTTCCCACTATGGCAGGCCCGCTAAAGATATGCACTACTGAAAGTAAAGGATGAGTCTAGCTTTCTGATCACCTAAGAAAGGTGAGAGAATACTTGCCTATCATCAAGACACATAAGACATGTTTGTTCATTTCCATTGTAATTAGTTTATGTGCCTAATTTAACAAATATAAGTGCAAAATCCCATGACTACAAACAAAGTTAGTAGTTTATATTGCATTCTTTGGCGGTGAAATAGTTTATGACTCCGGTCTTTCACAGTAGAATAAGTACCTGGAAAACCAACAATCTACAAGTTAGGTTCAGGAAAATGATAGCCTAGAAGCAGAAATGAGGAATACAACATACAATATTTGTAAAATTAATAAAAAACTAAAAACGCCATCAAATTGACCAAGAACGCCATCATATGTGCAAAGAATGCTGCTCTACACACCAAAAACGTTGCTCTGCACATCAAAAATGTTGTTTTGCAAACTACAAATGTTGTTAAACAGACTGAAAACGCTGACAAATTTGCCAAAAATGCCACCATACATACCAAAAATGCTAAAGTACAGACTGAAAGCACTAAAGTACAGAAAAACATAAAAATAGAGTTGAGGAATCTCCCATAAATGTCATTTGAGGTGCTGGAACGCCACAAAAGATGCCAAAAATGTGATTCGGGAGTCCAAGAGAGCTAATCTACACTCCGAAAGAGCTAATCAACCTATCAATGAAATTTCCTACAAGCAAACTTGTTAAAGATCAAAGGGGCTAGGCCCCATGGTGGGTGCCAATAAATGTGATGCTAAAAATGTGGTTAGTACAAGATAGGCATACACATATAATGAGACAATAAAAATATAATTGAAAAGCTTAATTGAAAAACTAAATCAAAGATGCAAACCATAAGCCTTCCTTGAAATGTCCCATTTTCCTCTATTCTTGAGGACCTTGAAGGTGTTGGATTGATGGACTCTCAACGGAGCAATGACCTCCAAAGTGGCAATTCAAGAGTTGAGTAGCTAATTGATCATGATTGATTATGGAGATGATATGAAATGCATGATGTAAGAAACTAGATTAACATGCTATGATCAATTCCAAATCTAATTACTAGAAAATCAAAATGCAAATTGCCTGTAGTAATGATTCATAAATTGATATGAGATGGGATCCATATTGCTCCAAAATGAGGGGTATTTATAGGAATTCCAAGGTCAAACTTGAGGTGGCAGGAATCGACGGTCCAGATTTGATTTGAAGATATCAAGGGCCAAGATTGAGGAAGTTGGAGAAGAATTTGGAGGAAGGGACACTTGTCATCTCTATGGTGACAAGTGTCAAGGAGCCTTACTCATGAGAGGGCAAGTGTCCAAGGGAGGAGACATGTGGCAAAAGTGCCATGTGTCTCAAGGAGAGAATATCCACACCATGAGAGGTTAGGATAAGGAGGTTAGAATGTGCAAGATAGGATAGGTTTAGTTAGAGCCAAGATTAGATTGAATGGGTTAAGTTAGGGGATGGTTAGGTTGGGTTGTTAAAATTAGGAGCCATGTGCTCATTTGAATTTAGAAATTCAAATAATAGAAAAATGGTAATTAATCTCAACAAACTTGAGTTTGTTAATCTTTATTAGGGATTAGAAGAATTGATTAGTATGGGGAGACATTAATTAATTGATAATTAATTAATCAAAGGGGGATTTGAGATGAACTATATAAATAAATCATTTAGATTTATTTACTAGTAGATGAATAGAGAAATTAATTAAATTGCTTGTGAATTCAATTAATTGGGAAGGGGAATTAATCAAATAACTATGTATTTAATTAACTATCTTCAGACCATTTTTACTTGTATACAACTAAATCTTCTACCAGTAGCCATTCATAACAGCTAGTGTTGACATCAATGCAACACATAACCAATTCCTCCAAAATGCCAACAATCTCCCCCTTTGGCATTGATGACAACACTAGATGTGAAAAACATCTAAGTACCAAGAAATGTCAGACCAATCTCCCCCAATGGAAGATGACCAACAAAAAACTCTCCCTTAGAATAATATCTTTGTAAAACTCTGAATTATAAATATATCTCTCCCCCTAATGTATACAACTCCTTTTTATTTTTCACATAAATATCTCTCCCCCTTTGACATCAATGCTAGAAATCTGACAAAAATATCAAAGCAATAATGTAATTCCTTGAAACTCAAAACTGACTACTCCCCCTGAGTAGTAGCACCACTCACCAATACCAGAATGAATAGTATATCTGATAATGCATGTTGTACTAATGCCAAACTGCATCAATCAAGTCTCTATCGAGCGGACACACACCTCTATCCTGTCTCTCAAATAATCAAATGATTCCTTAGCCAGTGGTTAATTGAATATATCTACAATATGCTCTTTAGTGTTCACATAAACCAATTTAACTTCCTTTTCTTCTATCTTATCCTCCAGAAAGTTATACTTTATTGATATATACTTAGTCTTAGAGTGAAATACCAGATTCTTAGACATGTGAATAGTTGCAGAGTTATCACAGTAGATAACTACTGGTTCACTACATTTTACCATGATATCCTTCAACATTTGCTTCATCCACAAGACTTGAGTACATTTAGTTGTTGCTGCAACATATTCATCTTCTGTAGTAGATAAAGAAATGCATGACTATTTCTTGTTGATCCATGAAACTAGTTTCTTTCAAAGAAAGAATGCTCCACCAGAAGTGCTCTTCCTATCATTAGTATCTCCTGCCCAATTTGAATCTATATGTGCACACAAATTGAAGTTGTCATCTCTAGAATACCATAAGCCATATCCAGTTGTGCCTTGTAGATACCAAAATATCCTCTTTAATGCACATTCATGATTTTCTTTAGGATTACTTTGATATCTTGAAACAATACTCACAACATTCATAATATCTGTTCTAGTATGAGTTAGATATAACAAGCCAGTTTTCATAGACTTATACCTTGTTGGATTTATTGGTACAGATGTATCTTTGATAGATAATTTCTTACTTCTCACCATAGTAGTACTTACTAGTTTGGAATTATCCATACCAAACTTCTTCAACAATTCCCTCAGATACATTATTTGATAGATAAAGCTGCCTTTGTTAATTTGAGTCATCTGTAAACCTAAGAAAAAATTCATTTCACCAATCATGGACATTTGAAATTCATTCTTCATGGTGTTAGCAAATTCCATGCACAATTTATCTTCTCCTCCAAAAATGATATCATCAACAAATAATTCAATAATCTGAATATCATCATCAGTAATTTTGTAATACAAATTACTATCAGCACTACCTCTAGTAAAACCAAGCTTCAAAGGATGTTTATCCAACCTTGCATGTCAAGCTCTGGGAGCTTCTTTCAATCCATATAATGCTTTCTTTAACCTACAAACCATATCCTTATCATCTATCAGTGAAAAACCATCAGGTTATTCAATGAATACTTCCTCCTCAAGTTCACCATTCAAAAATGCACATTTAACATCCATTTGATAAACCTTATAGTTCTTATATGTTGTATAGGCAAGAAATAGTCTAGCAACTTCAATTCTAGCTATAGGTGCAAAAGGATAACCATAATCAATTCCTTCCTTTTGAGAATATCATTTCCAAATGAGTCTAGCTTTATTTATTATAACTTGACCATCCTCATTCAGTTTATTCATAAAAATCCACTTAGTTCCAATAACATTCTTATTTTTAGGTCAGGGAACTCAAGTCCAAGTTTCATTCTTCTCTATCTAATCTAGTTCATCTTCCATATCTTTTCACCAATGTTTATCTTTACAAGCTTCAATAACAGTTGCCAGTTCAACTTGAGAAATAAGACATACCTCTTCATTTTCCAGTCTCCTTCTAGTCATAACTCCCTTGTTCCTATCTCCAATGATTTGACCTTCAGAGTGGTTTAATATTACATACCTTGGAGTCTTCTAAACTCCAGGTTAACTAATTTGATCATTAGTCATAGTCGTGTTTTTTAACTATGTCAGTGTAACAATTTCAGTGTCCTGTACCGATTGGCGTATTACTAGTTCAGTTATGATCATCTCCACTATCGGTTCCCTATCATATGATATTGATTGATTTTTGTATTGCTCATCCACTTTCACATTTGCACTTTCCACAATTTTCTGCAATCTTTTGTCATAACATCTATATGCTTTGCTTTGATTAGAATAACCAAGAAATATTCTTTGATCACATCTAGGATCAAACTTTCTAATTGAATCATTCTATTTGATATAACATTTACTTCCAAAAATTCTGAAATATTTAATAGCATGTGTATGTCCAAGCAATAGTTCATAAGGAGTCTTACCAGTTTCACCTTTGATGTGAACTTTGTTGAATGTGTAGACTATTGTACTCACTACTTCTCTCCAGTAGATATGAGGCAATTGGGATTCCATCATCATGGTTCTTTCTACATCCACCATGGTTCTATTGTTTCTTTCCACCACTCCATTCTGCTGAGGAGTCCTAGGTGTATATAACTGTATCCTAATTCAATTTGTCTAACAATAACTATTAAATTCATGAGAAGTGAACTCACGACCTTGATCTGATCTTAGATATTTGATTTTCAATCTAGTTTTAGTTTCAACTTTCACTTTAAAGGTATTGAATTTCTCAAAAGCTTCAGACTTCTCCCTAAGAAAAGTCACCCACATCATTCTAGATAATCATCAATTATCAGCATGAAGTATCTATCACCTTGAAAGCTTCTAATCCTTGTTGGACCACATAAGTCAGTCTGAATCAAATCAAGAACATCATTATATTTATCTTGTGTGCTCTTAAAAGTAGTTCTCACTTGCTTTCCCAATTGATATTCCTTACATACTCGATTATGAGGCTTCATAATCTTAGGTATATCTCTAATTGCCTTTGTTTAAGTGATCTTGACAATGAAATCGAAATTAATATGACACAACCTTTTATGCCATAACAACTCTCATCAGTATGAGTAATCAAACATGTCTTATTACCAATGTTCAAATGAAAGATATTACCTCCAATCTGAGTAACAATAGCAATCTCGAAACTAGTCTTGTGAATGATTTTGCATTTACTATCCTTAAATTGAAGTTGGAATCCCTTATCCACCAATTGACCAACATTGAAAAGATTATGATCTAAACCTTCTACATAATAGACATTGTCAGTATTATGCTTACCATCCAGAGAGATAGTGCCTCTACCTTTGATCATACATGCTTTGTCATTTCCAAATCTTTCTTTATCACCATTGTATGCATGCAGGGATACAAATTTTCTTTTATCTCCAGCCATATGATGTGAACATCCACTATAAATTACCCATTCATCCTTATCTTCAACTTTTGCTGCCAAGGCCTTCTCTTAATTTATGATAGCTGGTTCTAGTTCATCTTCTTTTAGGGCATAGAACACCCATTCCTTTCCATTGCCAAATCCACTAGCAAAGTCTTCTACCGGTTCATCCTTAGAGTCATCAGTTACTCCTTCCTCATCCGCTATGAAGCATTGTTTGTTTCTCTTGAATTTATATATGTTCTGATTAGGCTTAAAATATTTCTTAACTCTTTCCTCAAATCTTGCATTCCTTTTAGGACTTCTAGATGCAAAATGACTAATCTTATGACATGCAAAACATTTAAAAGGTGTTTTTCCTTCATACTTACTTCCTGCTGGTATTTTAGGTATTCTTCTAGCAAATAAGGCTTCAAGTTGCTCAAATTCTTCAACTTCTTTCCTCATGTCTTCCAATTCCTTTGCATATATGGTTTTTCAATCATTTTTATCAGTAGATGATGATGATGATGCATAAAAATTAGGTTTAGATTTTGCAGCTCCAGAAGGTCCAAATTCTTCAAGCTCAAAAGAAGATAACTTCCCAATCAAAATGTCTCTGTTAACTGAGGTTTTTACCATTGTTCTCAACTCATTAATTGTAGTTGCCTTCATCTTGTAAGCTAGTGTAAGGGCTCTCAAGACTTTGGAAACTATTTCATCTTCACTTAGAGATCCTCCACAACATTGAATTCCCATGAAAATCTCATTTACTTTCTCCATAAATGTAGTGATTATTTCATTGTCATCCATCTTCAAGTTTTCATATCTAACCCGGTAGCCATCAAGTTTAGCAATTTAGACAGTAGGGTCACCTTCATTCAAAGTTTTCAATTTATCCCACATAACCTTTGCAGATGTTTTATCAGTCAATCCCATGATCTACTGATCAGTAAGTGCACACAAGAGGGCTTCTCTAGCTCTGCAATCATTTTAAATATTCTTATCCAAGTCTGCCAGAGTAGGTTTGCCAGATGTCAGATCATAAGGTGTATAACCTTTCTCAGTGATCTCCCAAATGTTGTTGCCAAGACATCTAAGATGATTCTCCATTTGAATCTTCCATACCCCATAATTTGTTCCATTAATCTTAGGGATTTCTCTTCTGAAGATAGTTATCGGTGGATTAGTTGCCATAGAATATACCTCAAGTGGTTAAGCTTTTGCAAAAGAGGACCAAATCTCTAATACCAATTGTTAGGATAATTAGTGAATAACTGAGAGGGGGGTGAATTAGTTGTTAACAAATTACAACAATTAATCCACAATACAACCTTAAACAAGAGGACATAAACATTTAAATACGGGTGTAGAAAAAATAGATGCTAATAGACACATATATCGGGAAAGAATGCAACTCAATAATAAAATAGATAATCAATGCAAAGCAACCATACCACATAACACCAAGATTTATACTTGGAAAACCCACTAAAGGGAAAAACCATAGTGGGAAGCCTACCCATAGTCAAATGATACTTTTGTAGAAAGTATGTGATACAATGAGGGGCCTACACATGCAGAAAGACACATTACATAGAGCACACTACTCATTACAAAAGAGTCTCACTAACTATAGATGGTAGTTTTAGATATTTGGATAACAATCCAATAGAATGAACTACTAAAGATAGCATCTACCATGCCTGATTACAGTCTTGGTTAAGATCAACACTAGAGGCCTTTGACCTCTTCCTTAAACCCAACTCGATCCTCAATGATCAACCTAATCCTCTACCTGAATAATATTACAATATTTGAACATTGCATTCCATACCAATTTTTGTACAATGAGATCTTACATCAACTTATACCAACCCTTAGACCTAAAACCAATTAGGTCGGCTGCCTACAAGATATTACAATAAGATCATTACATAAATTCATATTACAATGATATGCCATGTCATATTTAGACCAAAACAACATTAACAAATCCATCAAACACCTTTGTAATGTATAGAGAACATGTTAACATGATACCGGTCCATAACCTAGATAGGCACCAGACCTAATCTAAGTCCACCATGCAAAAGTGACACCTCCAATTGATTGAAGCACAATAAGAGAAAATACTTAGCATCCTAAAAGGTGCACCAACACCACTTATGCATCCTATCAAGAATTCTCAATGAAACCTCTGTCGGTAAAGCCTTAAACCTGTGCCGATAAGGGTTTACCAGAATGTATGATAGCATCTGAATACCAAGTTAATACCATCTAACCAAGACATTCTCTAGAAGCATGTACCACATGTAACCAAACACATTCAATAGATCCAAACATGTTGGAAGTTCCCAACAGATAGTCTCTTCTGTTGGTAACACTAGATCTTCTACCGGTAGCCAATCATAACAACTAGTGTTGACATCAATGAAAAAACATCAATACAATAGATAATTAATTCCTCCAAAATGCCAACACAGACTTGTCCTAGAGTGCCATTTTTACAAAGGAGAAAGCCCATCCAGAAAGCTCAAAATAATTACTGAGCACATTTCTAAGGATTTTCAATCACTACAAAAAATACCTAACCCACAAACATTACACAGATTCACACAAGCCAAGAGAGCTACTTTTGATCAGATGATTGAATCAAAGAAGAAAGAGATCACTGACAAACTGAATTTAATTGATAATACTTTAAGTGAATGTACTAATATTTACAGAGTATGTTGTAACACTAGATTACTTATTGCAGATATAGATAAAGAGATTAAGGATTTATAGGATAAAACTTTAGGTATAGTCAATTCTTTTGATGGTTCCAATTCTTTGACTATATCTATTGATGGGCAGATTTTGGTATTGGAAGCTCAAATTTCAGCTCTTGAAAGGGAAAAAGACAAAATTATTAGGAGAGCTAAAGGGCTCAGAGGATTGGTGAGTCCTCATTTGGACTCCTTGAATGTACATAAGAAGGAATGCATTGATATGGTTGGTAAGCCCACATTGGCAGAGCTTGAGGGAAAAGAGTCCTATGCTCATATTCTTAATGGACTTATATCAGTTTCTACCACATTCAAATCCGGTTGGGACGCTTATCTAGAGCTTTTGGAGAAATCCTATCCGGAAATTTTCAAGTATATTTAGCTCTAGTAAGGTGTTTTGGGAGACATTATTTGTACAAAATTTTATTCTTCGGACCATAGTTTTTGGTATTTTTTTGGCATTGATGTCAAAGGGGGAGGTATAGGTGAAAAATATATCCTTGATATTAGGAGATATGGATTATATGTACAGATCATGATCACAGATAGATATTCAGCTTAGGGGGAGAAGTCTCATGGTGAAACCAATAGATGGAAACCATTATCATTTTTCACATGAGTGTTGTTATAAATGCCAAAGGGGGAGATTGTTGGTAATTGACACTCATTTGATTGGTTTCATATGTTGTCATTGATGGCAACATGTTTTGGCTTCATTCTTTGGTTTGGTTCTTCACAGGCAGACACTTCACCAACACCAATAGGTATCTTCACAGGTACCAAGAATTCTATGGGTATCGACATTGAAAGCCAACATGACTTACAAACATCGTACCCGTATAGGAGGCCAACATCATTGGGAGATCCATGAATTGACAATTCACTTGGTTATTTATGTATATATGTAATGATCCAACATGTATAATAATTTTGTAATTATCTATGTAAGCCAGCATGAGTCATGAAGGATTGTAAGGGTATATAGGTTAGTTGATTAGATCATTTTGTGTTATGATGGTAATTATTTTAATGAGAGTAATATTGATGTTATAATGCAAAGATCCTGTAAGATGGTATTTTGATAAGGGTTTAGGGTTTTCAGAACCGAAACAATTAGAGGTTGAATCAGAACTCAACCAAGCATAGTAGATTCATTAAATGAGTTCAATCTTATGTTTTGTTATTCAAAGTGTCTTTAGTTAGTGAGACTCCTTTGTGTTGAGTTGTGTGCTATAGGTTGTAAGCCTTCTTGCATGTACAGGGCCTCATATTATGTAATATCTTTTCATATGGCCAGTGGATTGATATTGTGTGTCACAAATCTTCTCGTGGTTTTCCCTTTTTGAGGTTTTCCAAGTTTAAATTCTCTATGTTATGGTGTTTATTTGTATGATTGGTTCACTGATTTCTTTAATTATATATATATATCAGTTTACCGGTTGGTGAATTCATGTTATAATAAGGTTAAAATTGAACATTCCAATAGAACACTGATTCAACACCCCCTATAAGTGTTCTTGGAAAAATTTGAAGTTGATTTATGGTGGAGATGAGCATGTGCAAAAATATAAAGAAGAAAGCCTAAGAGGCAATTTTTATGACATGAGGATGATGGAAGGTGAGAACATCACCCAATATGGACAAAGAATAAAAGAAGTAGTTGGAGAAATGAAAAGTGCTGGAGGAACCATAATAGAAGACACTATGGTAAGTAAAATGCTTAGAACCCTACTACCTTCTTATTCTATTAGAGTATCTTCTATCTAAGAATTAAGGTCAGTCAGCAAAGATAAAGTTACAATTGATTCATTGATTGGAAAGCTTACTTATTTTGAATTGAATAGTTTTGACAATAGTGTACCTAAAGTAGAATATGCTTTCAAAGCATCAGTATCTAATGCAGCGGTAAGAAAAGGAAAAATTTTCTATCATAACCATGAATATAGGTCAAGTCATCATGGTAGTGGTAATGAAGAAAAGGATGATGAACATAACTTGAAGGAAATTGAGGCTTTATTGGCAAAGAGACTTCCTAGAGGCACCAGTAAGTACAAAGGCAAGCTTCCTCTCAAGTGTTTCTCATGTAACAAAATAGGAAATATTGCTGCTAATTGTCATAATAGTGAACACAAAGAAAAGTTAAGAAAGTTTAAGGGAAAAGGTAAGAAACAATGTTATGTTGCAATAGATGAAGGTGTTACTGATGAGGAATTAGAGGATGAAGATAATGAGGAATTTTTTTTTGTAGAACATAAGGAAGATTTCTTTGACAAGAAAGCTTTGGTGTCTCATATTGATAGTAGTGATGAGTGGGTCATTGATAGTGGTTGCTCACACCACATGATTGGTGGCAATAACAAATTCATCTCACCTAAAGCATTGAATGGTAGAGTAGTGAGATTTTGAAATAATACACCATTCATGGTAAAAGGTAAAGGTTCAATTTTCTCAAATGGAAAAAGTAATATTGATGATATGTATTGGGTTGAAAGATTGAAGCATAACTTGTTGAGTGTTGGTCAGCTAAATGATAAAGGTTATCATCTTGAGTTCAAGAATGGAGTGTGCAATATTTTAGGAAGAAAAGGAGAACTAATTCCTACTGGTAAATAGACAAAAGGTAACTTATTCCATTTGAACACTAATGTTAATAGTTGTTTGGTTGAAAAAGTTGGGGACAGTTGGCTATGGCATAGAAGATTTTGTCATGTCAATTTTGATAATTTGGTCAAGGTCAGCAAGTCAAGTATGTTAGAGGTATACCACACCTAGTCAAGCCAGACAATGTGATTTGTAAGGAGTGTCAGTTGGGTAATATGACTAATTCCTCTTTCAAAAGCAGCTCATTTTTTTTAAAAAAGATTTTAGATTTTGTGTACACTGATTTATGTGGCCCTATGATGACTAGAAGTTTTCAAGGTGATAAATATTTCATGATATTTACTGATGATTATTTAAGAATGATGTGGGTTACATTTTTGAAGGAGAAGTTTGATGCTTTCAACAAGTTTATGGCATTAAAAGCCTTAGTGGAGAAAGAAACCGGTAAGAACCTAAAGTGTCTAAGATCTGACTGGGGTGGAGAATTGAAATTAGCTGAATTTGTGAAATATTGTGATGAGAATGGAATCAAGAGACAACTATCTGCACCAAGGATGCCATAGAAGAATGAGATTACAAAACAGAGGAATCAGACCGTAGTTGAAGCAACAAGAACAATGTTGATACAAGGAGATGTACCTAAAATGTTTTAGAGAGAAGCAGTCAACATTGCAGTATACACAATGAATCAAATATTGGTCAAGATAGGTAGTGACAAAACTACTTATGAATTATGGTATTGTCATACTCCTATTGGTAGCAAGTGTTACTGTAATGTCACCAAAATTTAATGGTCAGTGAAAAATGTGTGAATGAGAGATCAAGAGAAAAACTACCCTTTCCCTTCAAGGAGAGATGAGAGTTTCACTACAAATCTCCATTCAAACACTTTTCATGGATCACATTGGAAGAGGGGGGGAGAAATCCACTAGATTCAACCTCCAAAGAAGAAGATAGAATTCTAAACAAAATGGGAATGATAAGTTAATCACCTCTTCTATTTGAAATGGAAAGGAATTGATTGAATTATCTATAGAGACTAAGTGCAAAAGTGACAAAGAATTGATTATAACTTAAGATCAAAGCATGGGATGAATTTGTCCACTTGGATCTAGTAGTAATATGTTGAGACAAATCTGCCTTGTGGATTTGAGGAAAAGTTGCCCAAACCATGGTGGGAATGTACATGGTCCTCCGAAAAATCCGCGACATGAAATGGTTTTTCTGCCTTTGCAAATTAAGCCCAAATATGAAAGTACAGCTGCGCACCTGCAATCTAAACACATAAAAGAGGGGGAAATGTGTTGGGATTGGGGGTTTGCCTTCAGGTCAAACTCCAATTTTGGAATTAACCAAATGATGAAAGAAAGTACTTGCAAGTGAATGTAAATGAAATACTGAAATGTAAATCACCTCAAAGAACGTTGTAGATAGAATCTAGGTAGATTTGATTGGGTGGAATTGAATATTGGAATGAATCTCCTCTTCAATGGTTGAATCCTTGACTTGAATGCAACACCTAGCCTTAAAGGTGTTGGCATATGATGAATCAGTATGATGATATGATGATAATGTATGTTTTCATTGATTTCAATAAGTGCAGGTGAACCAGTATGAAGATTGGA
Source organism: Cryptomeria japonica (assembly GCF_030272615.1). Taxonomy (NCBI): domain Eukaryota; kingdom Viridiplantae; phylum Streptophyta; class Pinopsida; order Cupressales; family Cupressaceae; genus Cryptomeria; species Cryptomeria japonica. Next base: position 181,594,700 of record NC_081405.1, read on the forward strand.
AGAAGTTGTTATTAATGTTCAAGTTGGAGAACCGATATGAAGAGATGTAGTGGACTGGTGTCAGGGTTTCACTAAGTGTGACTACCTGTTGGTAGTCTCAGCTCTAGGGTTTCCAGTTTGGCAATCTAACTTGAGCAATGCAACCAGTGATATTATGTGATGAGTTAGCTAAGAGATAAGGATGACATCGAGATGGCACATTAGTTTTGTGCACATGAAGAATTTCCTTGAGGATCTTGAATGTGAAGATCGATTGCATTAAATGTCTACCTTGGGAATGAACATTCTTCTTAGCAGTATATGAAGAGAGCGTGATGGGTTACTAATTTCCATATGCGGTGGAGAATGGAAGATGCAAAATGACTTGTGATTTGTTTGAGATTATTTCATTCTATGCAATGTGTTTTGAATGGTAGGATTGGATTGCTTGTAATTGTAAACCTAAAATGTTTAGGGTGTAGGGTTTATGCTATCGACCTAATTGTTGTCTATAAGGTCAATGATGTTTGTTATTGTTTGTGTTGGAAAATCTTATGTTTGTATCCAAGTGATGAGATACTTGCCAGACTAGTGAGTGGAAAACTGTAGAGTGTGATTGCAGAGTAGAGGAACTGAAAAGGATCTATCATAGCATGTAGTGCTATTATCAGACCAGAGCTTTACCTGTTGTCTTCTAACCATTTAAACAGTTGGAAAATCCCTTTACTGGGTAGCTTTAATAGGCTTATTGCAAATCCTCTAACTAGGTGACTCAAGATCATTGAGTTCTTCAAATCCTCTAGCAAGGTAACCTTTAACAAGGTTTCAACCTTTAACAGGGTATATAGCCATCCCTTAACTCGGTGATCTTTAATAGGATTGGTTCCTAACAGAACCTTATTATAAAGTCTTTAACCAGACTAGGCTCCTAATAGAGAAACCTTCAAAAGAGTTCAAAAACAAGCTTGTGGGTATTCATCCCCAATGTGGTTTTTCCCATTTGGGTTTCCATGTGAAAAATATGTGTGTCATGAGTTGTGCATTTTTCATGTGATGATTTAGCAGTCTTTGTTTAGGTGAATATGAATGCAAAGCTAATGGTTATGGTATTACTAATACAATACATGCATGAGTATATTGGCAAAGTTTTTATCAAGTATTAATTGTTATTTGAAGTATTCAGTTTTACTAGTTTAGCTGTCTGAAGTCTTACTGCGTTTAACCGTTATTGCCATGGTTAAGTTCAGTGATGAAGACAACCAGTTAGAATTGTTTAACTTGATAAGTTGTTGAGAAGTTTTTGTATGTACTGGTTCACCCCCCCTCTCATACTATTTAGGATACTTATTGCTCATTGTTATTCATCAATTGGTATCAGAGCAACTCTAGGTCCTTGGTGATATAAGCTTAACTGCTTGAGGTAAAAGATCTCGCTTTAATGATGAAGAGGGAAGATCCTAAGTTCAATAGAGATAACTTCAAAATATGGAAGGACGGAATGAATATTTATATCAAGAGTTTGAGTGCTCAACATTGGAGCTATGTTGAAAATGTCTATGTTATCCCCACTGGCACTCTAAACGATGATTGGAAAAGAGAGATTCAAGAAAATGGACAAGTCATGGAAGCCCTTATTAGCAGCCTGTCTGATATTGAGTTCATTGATGTACAAGATAAGGGAAATCCTAAGGATGTATGGGACACTTTGGAAACCATTTATGGTGGTGATGAGAATGTCAAGCAAGCTAAGGAAGAGAGCCTTAGAGGAAAATTTGAAGACATGAGGATGGTTGAAGGAGAGACCATTCAACAGTATGGCATAAAGATCAAGACTGTGGTTGGAGATATCAAGAGCACTGGTGGAATAATTGATGATACCACTATTGTTAGTAAAGTTTTGAGATCATTATTACTATTCTATGTAATCAAAGTTGTTTCTATTCAAGAGCTAAGGTCTATCGACAAAACCAAGGTATCCTTAGACTCTATCATTGCAAAGTTGACTACTTCTAAAGGGCACTGGAAAATATAGGGGTAAGCTTCCTTTAATTTTTTTTCCTCCAATAAGATAGGACATATAGCTATTTATAGTCCTAACAATGACAATAAGGATAAACTGGAGAGGTTAAGAAAGTACAAAGGAGGAGGTAGGATAAATTGTCTTGTTGCAGTGGATGAAGGTGTTACTGATGAAGAATCTAAGGATGAAGAGAATGAGGATATAGTGTTTGACAAGAAAGCCCTTGTCTCTCACATTGACAACTCAAATGAGTCGATTATTGATAGTGGGTGTTCTCACTACATGACTAGTGAGGGGAGAAAATTTATGTCTGTATAAGAATATGATGGAGGTTTTGTCTAGTTTGGCAATGATGCACCATGTTTGGTGAAAGGTAAAGGATCTATCTCACTGAATGGAAAGAGCAGTATGGATGATGTCTACTAGGTAGAAGGTCTTAAGCATAAGCTTTTGAGTGTTTCTTAGTGAAATGACAAAGGACTCATTTTGGAGTTCAATGGTGGAGTTTGCAGTATGATTGGAAAGAGTGGTGAACTTATTGCCACCGGTAAGCAGACTAGAGGTAACTTGTTTCAGTTTAATGCCAAGATTAGTCACTATCCAATGGTGAAGTTTGATGACATTTGGATATGGCATAGGAGAATTAGTCATATGAACTTTGATAATATTGTAAAGGCGAGTAAGATCAAGGTAGTAAGAGGATTGCCTTTGCTGAACAAACTAGAGAATTCTTTGTGCAGAGTGCCATCTTGGGAAGATGTCTTCCTCAAATTTCAAAGGTAAGTCTTTTTCAGCAGAGAACTTACTTGATCTTGTGCACACCGATCTGTGTGGTCCAATGAAAACTAGAAGTATTCATGGAGATGGGTATTTCATGATTCTTACTGATGATTACTCAAGAATGATGTGGGTCACATTCTTGAAAGACAAGTTTGAGGCATTTGGAAACTTCAAAGCCTTAAGAGAATTGGTAGAGAAAGAAAGTGGTCAAGGGATAAAATGCCTAAGAACTGATCAAGGAGGTGAATTCACTTCTGATGAATTCAACAAGTATTGTAAAGAGAAGGATATCAAGAGGAAGTTGTCTGCCCTAAGGACACCACAACGGAATGGCATAGTAGAAAGGAACAATAGGACTATAGTTGAAGTAGCCAAAACAATGCTGATCCAAGGAAAGGTTTCTCACACTTTTTTGGAGAGAAGCAATGAGAACTTTAGTCTATACTATGAACTAGGTACTCATCAAGAAAGGTAAAGGTAAAACCCCTTATGAGTATTGGATCGGGAAGACTCCCACTGTGAGTTATTTTAAAGTCTTTGGTAGTAAGTGTTACATCAAGAGAAGTGAGCATCTGAGCAAGTTTGATGCTAAATGTGATGAAGGAATATTTTTGGGATATTCCACTAAGAGAAAATCTCTCAAACGCTACAACAATAGAACTTAGAGAATTGTTGAGAGCATCAACATTAGGGTTGATGAATCCCTTGAGAAACCTGAGGAAACCTGTAGTGAGCAAGTGGAAGATGAACTGGGTGTAGCCTTCTAGGAACCGATTAAGAAAGAAACAAGCAAAGATCTCAGTGTTCTTGTACTGGTAGAAGTTGTAGTAGGTGAAGAAAAAGATGGAGAAGAAGTAGAAGAAGAGGAAAAGCAAGTAGAACTAGCTAGAATCATTCCTAGATATGTGAAACTAAATCATGATCCTAAGCAGATCATAGGTGATAAAGATGCAGGGATACTCACAAGAAGAAAGGTGAAAGAAAACTCTTGCATGATTTTTGAATTTGAGCCTAAGACTACTAGAGAGGAACTTATAGATGAAGACTGGATTAAGGCAATGGAAGAGGAGCTGGGCCAGATAGAAAAGAATGCAACAAGGTTTTTGGTACCCAGACCAAAACACAAGAATGTCATTGGTACCAAATGGGTCTTCAAGAATAAGCTGAATGAAGAAGGCATAGCTATAAGGAACAAGGAAAGACTTGTATGCAAGGGATATGCTCAGGAAGAGGGAGAAGACTATGGAGAAACCTTTTCCCTAGTGGCTAGGTTGGAGGGTGTTCGAATACTACTTCCATTTTCAGCATTTAAAGGATTCAAAGTATACTAGATGGATGTGAAGTTTGCATTCTTGAATGGAATCCTACAAGAGGAAGTGTATATTGAGCAACCAGATGGGTTTTCTTTATCAAAAGATAGTGACATAGTGTGTAGATTACAAGGCCCTATATGGATTGAACCAAGCACCAAGGGCATGGTATGAATGGTTTCACTCTCATCTTGTGAAGATAGGATTTTAGAAAACAAGTGAGGACAACAACATCTACCTGAAATCTGAAGGTGATCAGATTTTGATCTGTGAAGTTATTGTAGATGACATAATCTTTGGAAGAGATGATGAAATGTGCAATGCATTTGCAGATGAAATGAAGAAAGAGTTTGAGGTGTCTCTAATTGGAGAGATAAAGTTCTTCATTGGTCTACAAATTCAATAGATGAAAGAGGGTATCTTTATTACTGAGTCCAAGTATGTCAAAGAGGTATTGAAGACCTTTGGCATGGAGGAGAGAAAATTGGTGGGTACACTGGTGGTGATAGGCTGCAATTTGACTAAGGAAGATGATTTAGTGTTGGTGAATGAAAAAGTGTATTATGTGGTACACTACAGATCGGATATTGCTCATGCAGTGGGCATTGTGGCCTATTTTTAGAAAAGTTTGAGAGAATCCCACTTGGTAGCAGTCAAGAGGATTCTTAGATACCTGAAAGAGACACTTGATTATGGATTGTGGTATCCATACAATGGTGATTTTAATCTCAAATTATTTATCGATGCAGATTGGGTAGGTAATGTGGATGACCGGAAGAGCACAATCGATGGAGCGTTCTTTCTTGGTGGAAGACTAGTCTCATGGACGAGTAAGAAGTAGAGTTGTGCTTCCCAGTCTACAGTTGAAGTGAAGTATGTGGCAGTATTTATGAATTGCACTCAAGAAATCTGGATGAAGCATGTATTGGATGGTTTCAAAGTACCTATATCTGAACTGGTGAGTGTATTTTGTGACAACACAAGTGCAATAAATATTTCTAAGAATTTGGTATTGCATGCTAGAACAAAGCACATTGAGCTCAAGTATCATTTCTTGAGAGAGAGGGTTCAAAACAAAGAGGTTCTATTAAAACATGTTTCCAGTAAGGAGCAACTAGAAAACATACTCACTAAGCCCTTACCGAAGGCTACATTTACCTATTTAAGAGGTGAATTAGTGGTTTTGCCCCTTCATGAAGTAAACTAAAGCTTTGTGCTCCACATCACTCAGGTACTACAGTATCAAATCTTTCAAGATTGATGTGTTGAAGGATTCTACTCCATAGGGGGATAAGCATAGTGGAAAATGGAAGCTTGTGCCTCCACTTTGGCATTCTTGTCAAAGGGGAAAAGATATCTGATATATGGGGGTGAATTCACAATAATGGTTCCCACTTTTTTGCCACTTTTGACACTGAGATGAACATTTTTAAAATCTTCTTCAACTTCCAACAACTATAACTTTTAAACTATTAAGAATTTAAAGATGATGTAAATTATTGATTTTTAGCAATTTTCTATAGATTATAAATATATTTTTTCAATTTTTTTTGAAGATTTTTAAAAAAATTTTTTCCATCTCCCTCGAAAAGTATTTTTTTACAGCAAACTACATTTTCTAAGAGTGATGTTCCTCCCAAAACGTATAATTTTTTTTCTATAAATAATAAAAATTCAATTCTTTCGAATTTTGGTGTGTAACATCAATATCTAGGGCTTTTTGTGGGTTTGATAGTGATATGTTGAATATTTTTCATTTTATTAAGTTTTGTAGTTCGACTAGTTATAATTCAGACATAAGTTTAGGTTTGAACACATAACTTGTTCTATATTTCAAAATTATTATTATTTTTTTGTTATAAAGAAGACATCAATGCCTAGGGCATAGATATTTTTCAGAATTTTTTTGAATTAGTTTCCTATTTTTCCCAATGTGTTGAACAGAGAAGTTCATGTTCGATGAAAAACCAATATTTCATAAAATTAAAAAAAACAAGAACATAATAAATTCACAATGTAATAAAATTATACTCATTGGAAAGGTTTTTCCAAGCACTACCATCTTATATTTTTGGGTTATCAAGATTATTTACTTTGAGCCTTGAACCAAAGGTTTGGAGGCCAAAATTTCTCAGAATTTTTAAGAATTCAGGGAGAGATTTCAAAAAAGGTAGTTCATACGAACATGGGTTCGAATGAAGGGGGTTCCAATGAAGGGGGTTCAAGTGAAGGAGGGTTCGAGCAAACCCCCCCAATATAATTAAAAATTGACAAAAATAACTGTTGAAGGGGTTTCGCTCAAAAAGGTAGGTTTGAGCGAAGTGGGAGGTTCGCTTGAACCCCAAACGGTAGTTCGTACGAACACCCTCCAATTTTTTTTTCTCATCATTGTATTTTTCCTTCATGGGTAAAACTGGGAACCATTACTGTGAACTCGCCCATGGGGGAGAAGATATATAGTTGCACTAGTCTATGTTGTTTATACTTGTAATGCTACACTGAGTATTGCCATCAATGCCAAAGGGAGAGATTGATGACATACGATGAACCGATATGATCGTATTGTGATATGATGATAATGTATGTTGTCATTGATGTCAATAAGTTTGGGTGAACCGGTATGAAGATTGGAAGAAGTTGTTATTAATGTTCAAGTTGGAGAACCGGTATGAAGAGATGTATTTGACCAGTGTTAGTGTTTGACTAAGTGTGACTATTGGTTGGTAGTCTTAGCTCTAGGGTTTCCGGCTTAGCAATTTAGCTTGTGCGATGCAACCAGTGATGATTTGTGATGAGTTAGCTAAGAGATAAAGATGAGATCGAGATGCCACATTAGTTTTGTGCACATGAAGGATTTCCTCGAGGATCTTGCATGTGAAGATCAATTACATTAAATGTCTACCTTGGGAATGAACATTCTTCTTAGCGGTATGTGAAGACAGCGTGATGGGTTACTAATTTCCATATGTGGTGGAGAATGGATGATGTAGAATGACTTGTGATCTTTTTGAGATTGTTTCATTCTATGAAAAGTTATTTGAACAATCAGGATTGGACCACTTGTAATTGCAAACATAAAATGTTTAGGGTTTAGGGTTTATGCTATCGACCTAATTGTTGTCTATAAGGTCGATGATGTTTGTTATTATTTGTGTTGGGAAATGTTGTGTTTGTATCTAAGTGATGAGATACTTGCTAGACCAGTGAGTAGAAAATTGCAAAGTGTGATTGCAGAGTAGAGGAACTGAAAAGGATTTGGCTTAGCATGTAGTGTTGTTATCAGATCAGAACTTTACCCATTGTCTTCTAACCATTTCAATAGTCGGAAAATCCGTTTACCAAGCAGCTTTAATGGGTTTATTGCAAATGCTCTAACTAGATGACTCAAGATCATTGAGTTCTTCAAATCCTCTAGCAAGGTAACCTTTAACAGGGTATATAGCCATCCCTTAATGGGGTGATCTTTAACAAGATCTGTTCCTAACAGAACCTTATTGTAAATTCTTTAACTGGACTAGGATCCTCACAAAGCAAGCTTTAAAAGAGTTCAAAAAAAAGCTTGTGGGTATTCATCCCCACCATGGGGTTTCCCATTTGGGTTTCCACATGAAAAATTTGCATGTCATGAGTTGTGCATTTTTCATGTGATGATTTAGCAGTCTTTGTTTAGGTGAATATGCATGCTAAGCTAATGGTTATGGTATTACTAATACAACACATGCATGTGTATATTGGCGAAGTTATCAAGTGTTAATTGTTATTTGAAGTATTCATTTTTACTGGTTTAGGTATCTGAAGTCTTACTGTGTTTAACCGGTATTGCCATGGTTAAGTTCAGTGATGAAGACAATCGGTTAGAATTGGTTTAACTTGATAAGTTGTTGAGAAGTTTTTGTTTGTACTAATTCACCTCCCCTCCTAGTATTGTTTAGGATATTTGTTGTTCATCATTATTCATCAAAAGGGAGACTTGAGAATGCTCAATGCTGGAAAGGAATGCTTGAATTCTCTTGTATGCTTGATCTCATGTAAACTCCCCACTCATCCTCTGAGGCCTCACATCGACTCAGTCTGACATTTAGTGGATTTTATATTTTAGACTATTATGGATACTTGATTTTGATGCATTTTGAGACTTAGAACTTATATGATTTCAGGATATTGGATAACATTGCTATGATTTAATGATTTACATACATGCTTTATGAGATAGAACACTACATGATTATTAGATAGGATGATATTGCAATGATAGATGTTATTATTGAATTTGCAGGACTTTACTCTGAATATAGAACTATGATGTATGTTTAGTTTATGTGAATTGGGATGAAATTGCTTATGTGAATTTGCTTGATAAAAGATGTGTTCAATCTGTGCAGATGAAAATTGTATGCAAGTGATGATGTGCATTGTTATATTATTGAATTATATTATATTTGGATATTTGGAAGTACTAATGTGTAAATTGAGATGCGCAGGAAATTTACCATGTGACCATGGAAAAATTACGGAGAATCAAACCTAGACTTATGTATGTTCGTAAGCCAGGGTTTGTCTATTTGGAGAGACAACACCCCGTTTGTGTTGTATTTTATTCGTATCAGTATATGCTGCATGAGTGTTAAGTGTTAATTAAATTTAATGTGTAAAAACCTCAAGAGATAATTTCATGTTTTATTTTTGTAAAAGTGTTTTATTGGTGTCACTTGACACGTGTGTATTTAAATTTAAATGTTTTATTTTGTCTCTTGGTGGGAAAGTGTTTAATTTTAGTTTTCTTAAATAAATTAATGTGTTGTCATAAATACTTTGGGAACATAATATTTGGAGTGGTCAACTTATGTTTGACTCGAAAATAAACTTCAGAGGGGTTTAAAATGGGTTAAATGAACACCTAGGGGTAGTTTAATAGGGTTCCCTAAAGCCCATAAGGTATACCTAGGGGTTAGGGGTAATTTTAGGCAAGTTTCTACTTTATAATGATCTTTTTAACGCTTTAAAAATTGGCTTTTTTGATTTGAGCGAAAATTGAAGATTAGAAGTAAATCAAATCAAGATTTTTCCTTTTGGAATGAGAGTCTTTTTGCATTTTTCTTTCTTTCTTCTTTTTGGTTTTTTTAGAATCCTGTGAGAACTTAGAGAGTGAGCTTCTTAAGGAAGATTTTTGAGAATAGCAGGGTAATCACCCACTCTCCATTTTTGGAGACAGAAGAAAATTTGAAAAGAAAATAATGTTATGGAATAGAGAAATTGAATAAGGGTAGAAGGAAAAAGATTTGTGGATTGGGCAGCTCTTCATCAAATACCATAATAACCTTTGGGCAGATTAAGGTTGGTTTCAATTATTATTTTTATTGTCTTCTTCTTGTTTATGTCTGGAAGTTGTTTGTATAAGAAATCTGTGTTCTTGAAAGTTTGTGTTAGAAAATCTTTTGGTATTTTTTCTTTATGAATTGTTGTGTTTTGGGAGTTTTCTCAAGATCTCTTACTCTTGGGAGAGAAGAGGATCTTGAGGGTGGTAGCGGTGACAGCCCTCGAGTGAGAGACTCTCTTTTGAGAGCGATCAGAAGGGATCTTTGTGTGAGCCTTGCTGCATGACCTGTTTGTGCAATGGGGGTCATAAGGAGGGATATAAGGCTAGAATGCCTTTGGGGGGCATAAGGAATAAGGGGTTGAGATTCTTGATATTTTTATTATGCCATGAGGTGGCTTCTTGTTTAATTCATACTTGCAGTTCTCCTCAGGGTATTGGTCCACTACCACCCTTTGAAAATGTTCATCACCAAAGTGTGGTGCTATGAAAGCCAAGTTGGGAATGTGTCTGGAAAATCTGTATGCATTGCTTTCTATGTGTTTGCCTGTTTGTTACCCGTCTAGGAATTGGTTCTCCGAGCTCGGGGGTGGCTACCAGTTAGCCTAGACTGGGAGGTGAGCACTTCGTGGTCATATTCGTGTTTATTTATTATGCAGGAAAGATAGGGGAAAAAGAATAGGAACCATGAAAAGACACTGAAGATTATTATTGAAGATTCTTAAATTCAGTTGCAGATGTTTGTTTAAAATTGTTATAGAAATATGCCTCATTCATAGAAAAAAGAAGCAAGTTGTAATATGTGAAAGTAGACTTGAAGTTTTATTGTTGTGACTATTTAGAGAAACATCCTATAAATTGGTAGAATATCTTAGAGATGTTTTAAAAAAAAAGAAAAGCATGTTATTTCTACTTCTAGTTTTTAGAAAAAAAAAAGTTAATTTGTGTTGCATGCAAAAGCTTCTTTGAATTATGGAAAAAAAAAAGAGAATTGTTTTCATTTAAATTTTACCTATATTTTACTTGTGGCAAAATAGAAGTGTATTGATGCGGAAAGGTTTTAAGTATTTTAATGAAAAAGTGTTTTAAGTAAATATTTTATTAGAGGAAAAAAAAACAATGAAATTCTTTTTACTCCAGAAAAGTATATTGTATCTTTTAAAAAAAAGTATTTTAAATTGTATTTCAATTAGCATTGATTTAAAAAGCTTATATATATATATATATATATATATATATATATATATATCTTTCTGAATAAACTTAATGCCTTTCCCTTTATTATAATAGTTTAAAAAAAAAATTCGCATGTAAATCTCTCTTTAAAAAAAATATATATATATATATTCATATTGAAATATTTTCACCATTTTTAACTGTGGATATAAATTTATATAAATATAAATATATATATATATATATATACAAACTTATATTTATATATATATATATATATATATTTTTAAAAAAAAATTAAAACAAAAAATGGGAGAATGTTATTGGGTCCTCGCGGACCCCACTGCATGTACGCACAGTGGAGGGCTGCACAGCGCCCACTATGTGCACACACAGTGGAGCCACTTTCAGCTCCCACTGTGTGGACACACAGTGGATGGCCACGGCCGCCACTGTGTGGCCACACAGTGGGGAGCCGCTAGCGGCGCCCATTGTGTGGGCACACAGTGGTGCCGCAGTGCCCACTGTGCGCTCACACAGTGGCGCGCGGCCTAACCCACCTCCCTTCCTCCGCAGCCTGCAAACAAAAATAAACATGGCCGCCTTGGGGGTCTTCGGCCCAGCAAGAAAATTGTCTGCAAAAAAAAAAAAAGGGTTAAACCCTAGCCTGGGTGGGGCTAGGGCAAATTGGTTTTTTAATAATAATATGTTAATTAGTTTAGATAATATATATGTGAGAAAATAGAACCCTAATTAGGGTTGGGGAAAAATATGGAATAATAATTAGGAAGTTAAAATGGTTTATGAATTAGAATTAAAATATTTAAATATATGAAATAAATATATATATGTATCTATATATATATATATGGATATATATTTATATATACATGTATATATATAAATTCTGGTCACATTTTGGATAAGTATTTAAATTATAAATATATATATATATATATATATATGTAGATACAAATATATATATATATATATTTATATAATCCTGGTTTTAATTTGGAATAAATAATAAAGAGAATTTTAAAAAAAAGGTTGATTAGACTATATAGTCATATTGGAGATTAAATTAAATTTCCTCTCCTATTTCCTTTAGCTTGATTGATTTAATAAACCTAATGACTAGGTATCTCTTGGAGATAGAATTAAACCAGTTAGTTTTTCTGCAATTAAAATAAAACAATTTATCGATGCTTAGTTCGTTTCAGAATTAGCTCAAATTTAATAATGGAAATTTCATTAATGCTTGTCGCGAGAGTGAACTTGTTAATTAATTTAGTATGTTTTAAAAAAAAAAATTTGTTCCGTTTTTGCCCTAAATTTTGGGCATGACATTTTGGTATCAGAGCAAGGTTTCCACACTAGGAGCCTTACTCACTTACGTTTCGCCTTGGAATATTTTAAATTATTTTGTTAAATGGAATTTTGAATTTAATTGAATTTAATTCTAAAAGAAATAAATTAATTATTTTGTCTTATTTTCCTCTTAGGATGCCTCCATTGACGCGACAAGCTCGCAAGCGCAGACGGGGTCCTAGACGTGTGCGCATAGCACGCGATGAGGTAGAGAGGGAGGCATCAGTTCCAGAGGAGAACCTAGGAGCACCTCCCGAATAGCCAAATGAACCTAACCGTGACATTTTAGCAGCCATTCAGAATCTTATTGGCATTGTTCAAGAAAGGATCCCAGCAGAGAACCCTCAGGTTAGGAGTCATGACTCTGGGAGTCATAGATCTGTTGATAGAGAATGAAGAAGGAGCCTAGCTCCGATTCTTGTAGAGAGTTAGGGTGGTAATGAGCCAGAGTAAGTGCATATGCCAGGACCACCTCCAGTGGTGGAACCAGTTTATTTTGAGAGAGGTCATCGAGATCCAGGGGATCTCATCAGGGAGGTCATGCGCCTCCAACCACCATCCTTCGGAGGTTCTACAGATGAAGTAGAGGTCGAGGCATGGCTTCTGAGTCTTGAGAGGTGCTTTGCGTTGCGTTCTTATGAGAGCAACTTGAAAGCACGTGTTGCAGTTCATCTTCTGAGAGGGACAGCCTCCACTTGGTGGAGACAGGAAGAGTACAAATGCGGATTAGTTCCTGATACACTCACTTGGGAGATATTCACAGAGAGGTTCCATTAGAGGTACCTATCAGAGAACTTCAAGCAGCGTCGTATAGACGAATTTCATGATCTCCAACAAAAAGGCTTGTCAGTAACCCAGTATGAAAGTAAATTCTTTGAGTTGTTGCCATGTGTAGATTATCTTAAGGATGAGAAACTTCTTGTAAACTGCTTCATCAGGGGATTAAATGCCAGTATAGCCGGGCCTGTTAGGATGTTCGCTCTAGAGAGCCTTCGGGTTGCTGTAGAGAAGGCACTGATTGCGGAGGAAATTCAGGTTAGACCACAAGACAATAGGGATTGGTTTCAGAACCAAAATCCCACACCTCAGACTTATGGATTCCAGAAACCACATTGGAAAGGGAACAACCGAAATTCTCAAGGGTTCTCCAAACCCCCTCCTCCACAACAAACACCACAAAACCAGAAATAGAAGCCTCCACAATATCAGCAGGGCTCCAAGCCCAAGCAGTGGCAGACTCAGGGACAAAAACGTGATCAGAGAGCACAGGGGCAGTACACACAGCCGGCGGGGACTCAGTAGTCCTCCAGGGGTGGGTACAGCGGATCTAGTAGGACAGGAGGTCAGGCCTTTTCTAGGCCTCAGGGTGCCCAGTTCCAGGCACGGGGTGCTTGCTTTACATGTGGAGCCATGGGGCATATGGTGAGGGATTGCCCTCAGGGACAGGTAGCAGGGAGTCAGCGGATGGCCGCTTCAAAGCCGAAAGTTGGTGATATGAGTAGGTCCCATAGAGTATTCGCAGTGGTTGACAACCGCCAGGCTGATCATCAGACCACGGTTATCAAATCTTCAGGTATAATCAGAGGTAACAATGTATCTATTTTGTTTGATTCAGGAGCTACTGACTCCTTTATATCTCCATTGGTTGTGGTGCGTTGCGGGCTAGTGGCAACTAGGCAGGGTGTCAGTTGGGAAGTGGAATTAGCTTCAGGGGCTAGAGTGTCAGTGGAATCAGAGGTTAGGGTATGTCAGCTGCAGATTGGTAAGACCACCACTTTAGTAGACCTTAGAGTGACTCCTCTTGGATCTTACAGAATCGTACTTGGCATGGATTGGCTTTATGCCCATAGAGCCAAGATGGATTGCCGCCTGAAAAGGATTGAGTGTGAGGATGATCATGGTTCGCCCATAGTTATCATCAGGATTCAGAGGCCCGTGTCTCTTCATATGATCTCTGCAATGCAGCTTAAGCGGAGCATGCAGAAGGGATGTCAACTTTTTGCTATCACTATCAGTGACAGAGAGGAAGAGGAGGAAAAAGAAAAATCGCTCGATGACCATCCTATCCTTAAGGGATATTCAGATGTATTTCCTTCAGAATTACCGGGAATGCCTCCCCACAGAGAGATTGATTTTCATATAGACCTAGTACAAGGAGCCGAGCTAGTTTCCTGAGCACCTTATAGAATGACCACTAATGAGCTTAATGAACTTAAAATTCAGCTTGAAGAACTTCTTGAGAAGGGTCATATCCATCCTAGCGTATCCCCATGGGGTGCACCAGTCATCTTTGTTAAGAAGAAGGATGGATCTCTACGTTTGTGTATGGATTATCGACAGCTAAATAAAGTAACCATCAAGAACCGATATCCTTTGCCCAGAATTGATGATTTATTTGACCAGCTTCAGGGTGCCAAAGTCTTTTCCAAGATAGATCTAAAGTCAGGATACCATCAGTTGAGGATAGTGGAAAGTGATATCCACAAGACCGCATTTCACACTAGATATGGTCACTATGAGTTTACCGTAGTCCCCTTTGGACTTACGAATGCCCCAACAGTTTTTATGAGCCTCATGAATGGGGTGTTCCGTACCTTTCTGGACCATTTTGTTATTGTGTTCCTCGATGATATACTAATATATTCTCGGAATGAGAAGGAGCATGAGGAGCGCCTGAAACAGGTATTGCAGTGTTTGCGGGATAACCAATTGTTTGGCAGCCTATCGAAGTGTGCTTTCTTTCGATTTGAGGTCAATTACCTTGGACACGTTATTTCTGGTGATGGGATCTTAGTTGACCCATCAAAGATTAGGGCTATTATGGATTGGCCAGCGCCTACCAGTGTGACAGAGGTTAGGAGTTTCATGGATTTAGCAGGGTATTACCGACATTTTGTCGAGGGTTTCTCTAGAGTCGCACACCCTATTACTTCTCTTTAGCGTAAAGGGAAGAAATTTGAGTGGACAGAGAAGTGCGAGAAGGCCTTTCAGGAACTCAAGAAAGCACTTACTAGCGCTCCTATCCTTGTTGTACCAGATCCTTTAGCTGATTTTATGGTTTGTACAGATGCTTCCCTAGAGGGTTTAGGGGCAATTCTTATGCCGGATGGTAGGGCCATAGCTTTCGAGTCTAGGAAACTTAAGACTCATGAACTTAATTATCCCACTCACGACCTTGAGCTCACAGCAGTAGTGCATGCACTTGTGAGGTGGAGACACTTCCTTTTAGGTCATCACTTCGAGTTGCATTCAGACCATCAGAGTCTTTAGTACATCTTCACTCAGTTGAACCTTAATGCACATTAGAGGAGATGGATGGATTTCTTGTGTGAATATGATTTTGACGTTCACTACATCAAAGGAAAGGAAAATGTAGTTGCAGATGCTTTGAGTAGGAGATGTCATGAGGTTTACACCATATCCATGGGCACAGACTTGAGAGACCATATACTTCGATACTTGTCAGAGGATGGATGGTATGCAGAGGTTTGTCAGGTATTACGTTCTCAGGTTACTCTAGAAGGGAAATATGTGGATTATTCTTTCGAGTCCGATGGACTGTTATGCCACAGAGGGCGCATTTATGTACCTTCCTCCGGAGGGTTGCAAGAGTTCATTGTCACGGAAGCTCATAGAGCTCCTTATGCAGCGCATCCCGGGGTTAAGAAGTTGCATGCTGACTTGAGGCAGTTGTATCATTGGTCGGGAATGCGGTAGCTCATTGCTGAGATAGTAGCTCGGTGTCTCGAGTGTCAGAGGGTAAAGGCAGAGCACCGCCATCCAGGTGGGTTGCTTCAGTCTCATGCTATACCAGAGTGGAAGTGGGATACTATATCCATGGATTTCATCATTGGTCTTCCTATGTCTTCTCATCGCCATGATGCTATCTTGGTGACAGTTGACAAGTTGACCAAAGTAGCTCACTTTTCACCAGTTTGTACTACATTCACAGCTCCAGCAGTAGCACAGGTGTTCTTGCGAGACATTGTTAGGCTTCATGGCATACCCTGCAAGATTATTTCTGACAGGGATTCTCTTTTCACTTCTACCTTTTGGAAGTCATTACAGGCAGCTATGGGCACTAAGCTCAATTTCAGTACAGCCTATCACCCGAAAACAGATGGTCAGACAGAGAGGGTCAATCAGGTGTTAGAGGATATGCTTTGTATGTATGTCATGGATCATCAGAACCAGTGGGAAGAGTACCTTCCCTTAGTGGAGTTTGCCTATAACAATGGGCATCACACTTCTTTGGGGATGCCACCCTACCAGGCATTATACGGTAGGCCTTGCAGGACACTCTTGAGTTGGGATCGCATAGAGGATAGAGTTGCTATTGGTCCTGAGTTAGTTCGGGATATGGAACAACAGGTGGATTTGATTAGGCAGCGTCTCAGAGAGGCTCAGGATAGACAGAAGAAGTATGCCGATGCAAAGAGGATAGATCGTAGTTACTTGGTTGGAGACAGAGTTTTCTTGAGAGTGCGACCGCATAAGAGTCCAATCTGTTACGAAAAGGGTTCTAAGCTCGCACCTCGCTTTGTAGGACCTTTTGAGATTCTGGAGAGGATAGGCCCAATTGCCTACCATTTAGCTTTGCCACCTAGCCTGTCACGCATCCACGATGTGTTTCATGTTTCAGTATTGAGAAAATATATCTATGATGAGTCTCACCTTTTAGATTGGGATGCCTTGCAGGTGGAGTCAGACGGGCAGCTAGCTTTGGAGCCCATTCACATTTTGGCACACTGGACATTGGCCCTTCGAGGTCGAGAGCTGGACCAGGTTAGGGTCCAATGGGATTGTTATGATGAGGTTATGGCTTCATGGGAGGACGCAGCACATATGATATCAGAGTACCCTCACCTCTTTGATGAACTCCAGGAGGAAGTTCATGCCTAGAGGGGGAGGATGTGAGGCCTCACATCAACTCAGTTTGACATTCAGTGGATTTTATATTTTAGACTATTATGGATACTTGATTTTGATGCATTTTGAGACTTAGAACTTATATGATTTCAGGATATTGGATAACATTGCTATGATTTGATGATTTACTTACAAGCTTTATGAGATAGAACACTACATGATTATTAGATAGGATGATATTGCAATGATAGATGTCATTATTGAATTTGCAGGACTTTACTCTGAATATAGAACTATGATGTATGTTTAGTTTATGTGAATTGGGATGAAATTGCTTATGTGAATTTGCTTGATAAAAGATGTATTCAATCTATGCAGATGAAAATTGTATGCAAGTGATGATGTGCATTGTTATATTATTGAATTATATTATATTTGGATATTTGGAAGTACTAATGTGTAAATTGAGATGCGCAGGAAATTTACCATGTGACCATGGAAAAATTACGGAGAATCAAACCTAGACTTATGTATGTTTGTAAGCCAAGGTTTGTCTATTTGGAGAGACAACACAACGTTTGTGTTGTATTTTATTCGTATCAGTATATGCTGCATGAGTGTTAAGTGTTAATTAAATTTAATGTGTAAAAACCTCAAGAGACAATTTCATGTTTTATTTTTGTAAAAGTGTTTTATTGGTGTCACTTGACACGTGTGTATTTAAATTTAAATGTTTTATTTTGTCTCTTAGTGGGAAAGTGTTTAATTTTAGTTTTCTTAAATAAATTAATGTGTTGTCATAAATACTTTGGGAATATAATATTTGGAGTGGTCAACTTATGTTTGACCCGAAAATAAACTTCAGAGGGGTTTAAAATGGGTTAAATGAACACCTAGGGGTAGTTTAATAGGTTTCCTAAAGCCCATAAGGTATACCTAGGGGTTAGGGGTAATTTTAGGCAAGTTTCTACTTTATAATGATCTTTTAAACGCTTTAAAAATTGGCTTTTTTGAGTTGAGCGAAAATTGAAGATTAGAAGTAAATCAAATCAAGATTTTTCCTTTTGGACTGAGAGTCCTTTTGCATTTTGCTTTCTTTCTTCTTTTTGGTTTGTTTAGAATCCTGTGAGAACTCAGAGAGTGAGCTTCTTAAGGAAGATTTTTGAGAATAGCAGGGTAATCACCCACTCTCCATTTTTGGAGACAGAAGAAAATTTGAAAAGAAAATAATGTTATGGAATAGAGAAATTG